>NC_142022.1:10924269-11241769 GCF_049901735.1 Notechis scutatus
CTGTTGATTAGCATGAAAATGGCCCCGCTGCCGGTAAGCGGGGGCGGGAGGGCGGCCGGCAGACTCCGCATGATGTCACCACTATCCTGCTCCTGCTAGCCCCCTCCCCTCCTCATTCGCGGGGGAGGGGGGAGCCTCCCAGCGCTGGGAAGGTGGAGAAAAACCTGGCAGGGAGAGGCAGCTGCCGGAGGCCAGGAATAACCCGCCAGGAATAACCCCCAGCGCCTCCCGCCCCTGTCTCAAGAATCCCTTTCTGCCTTGCAGGGCCCTCTTGGAAGCCGAGAGCTCCAGGCTGCAGCTGCCGGCAAGTGATCTCCAGCTGGCCAGGGAGCTCAGAGGTAGGGATGAGTGGGGGGCTTCCAGGGGAGGCCGAAAGAGCCCACTTCTCCCGCAACAGACAGAGCTGCCCTTCAGCAGGCAAAGTCCAGGCTCTGCTGAACCAGAAAGAAGACGGAACTGGGTCGCCCCTCCCTGTTGATATAAATATCCAGCCCCCCCCCCTTCATAATGTCTGCTTCCCGCAGGAAAATGGGGATTGCCCTGAACTACTTTTCAGAAAGGAGGGTGGCCAGAAAAACGCGTCGTCCTCGTTGGGGGGGAGAGGAACCCATCCTCCCTCCCCCGGGATGCCTGGCAGCCCTTCCCGGGAGGCTCTGCTCTCCCTCCCCCCACAGATGGGCAGAGTGGGGCAGTTCCCTCCTCGGGTGGGTCCCTCTTAGCAGAGGGCGGCCTGGTTCACTGGAGGCCGCGGCCTTTCCTCACTCTCGCTCTTTCTGTTGCTTGCAGATGCAACAACTGAATCAACGCTCGGCCGGTTCCAGGGGCCGTCGGTGGATCAGGGCCGCTCGGGGAGCCGGGATGTCCGCCCCAGCCCTGTCGCTTTCCCAATGCTTTGGGGGTTCCAGAGCAAAGTCGAGTCACCCTCCTGGGGGGCCAAGATCCCGAGCTCAGCGGCCAGGGAGTTCCAGAAGGCCAACGCCTCCCTCCGGCAGTCGCAGGCCACCAAGAGCGCCGATGGGCTGCCGCCGCCACCAAAGGAGGCCTCTGCTTTCCGCCTGGATGCCTCCCAGCGCAGCCAGAGGGTGACGGTCACCCACATGGAGAGCCCGTCCCAGTCCATCTTCTGCACCCACCCCCCGCTGGCTTTCAACTCCGTGGAGCCGGAGGAGGCTTTGGGAAGGTCCCCTGGGGGACTGGCCGATGGAGGGGAGAGCGGAAAGGAAGAAGCGGAGAGGGAGGCCGAAGGTGGAGGAGAGGAGGAGGGAAGGGCCTCTGGGGAAAAGGAGGAGGGAGAAGAGATGCCCCCAGCACAGAGAGAAGCCCCAAATGGGCCCTTCCTGAGCCAGATGGTTTCTGAAGCCGTAGAAACTGCGGTCCAGGAGGTGAGCCCCAAAGAAACCCCCCTTGAATCCAGCTTGCTCAAGGCGGGGAAAAGCCCAGCAGGCATTTCTTCCGAAGAGGAGCAGCCCCTTCCCCTGAGGAGCACCGAGGGGCTGGAGGAGGCCCAGGAAGACCACCGAGGAGGGGGCCAACCCACCGACCCCCTGGAGGAGCTCCGGGTCTGTGAAGACTTTGCAGAGGTCAATGGTGGCCAGGAAGCCTGGGCTGAGCTGCACGGGACCGAAGAGGCCTGGCCGGCTCTGGAGGCAGAGGCCCCCTTGGCCCTGGGAGCAGAATTACCGAGAGCAGAACCGAGGGAAGGAGGAGGCGAAAAGGAGGCCGGTGAAGAAAGAGGGTCTCCAGAATGGAAGGAGAGAGTGGGGGAGGAAGAGCTGCCTGCTTCGCTGGGGGGGATGCTGGGCAAGGCATTGGGAGAAGCACCCAAGAACTCAGAATTTGCCCCGGAGGCAACCGCCAATGTGAACGGCAGCCAGGAAGGCCAGGAGCTGGGCAGCCCCCCAACGGATGTCCTCCAAGGGGCCCCAGAAGTGGACCCAGAGGAGGACTGTGGAGGGGCTGAAGATGTCGAGGTGGTCAGCCCAAAAGATCTCCTCTCCCAGGAAAGGAAAGAGCCCCAGAGTCCCCCCAGGTGTGACCTGCAGGCAGAGCACCTGGAGGGGGAGGGAAGCCCAGCCAAGGGGGGCTGCTCACCCCACCCCCCTACGGTGCTGCCTGCAGGTGAAGACCAGAAAGCTGCTCTCGTCCTGGAGGCGGAGCAGGAGAACTGGGAGAGGCGAGAAGAGCTGCTTCCGGAGACCGATTCTGCTCCGCCAGAGAAGGAGGAGAAGGTCTTCGGCATGGGAGAGGATGCCCTGTCCAGAAGCTCAGGTCCTGCCATAGAGGAAGAGCCAAAGGCGGTTGAGAGCAGGGAAGTCGAGGAGGAGGAGGAGGAGGAGGAGGGAGAAGGTGCTGCCGGACCTCTCCCCACAGAAGATACGGGAGATGAAGGAAGAAGGGAGACCGACGGCTACTTCGATTTGGAGGCACCCAAAGGGATCTTGGAACTGGGGGCAGCCTTGCCCAGAGAGGACCTGGCAGGCGTCCAGGGGCAGGAGACGCTGCAAGGAGAGCAAAGCATGAAGGGGCCTGAAGAGGAGGAGCAGAAGGGGGGAGGGGGGCTCCCAGAGACCCCGTTGCAAGCTGAAGGGAGCCCCTTGGAGGAAAGGGACTTGGCGACAATCTCCGGAGGGCCAGAAAGTGAGGACGTCACAGATGCCCTGCAGATGGAAGAGCTACGTGGTGCCGTGGTGACAGAGAGCCTGCTGCAGGAGAAGGAAAACGGCCCCGGGGGCTCTGGGGACAAAGGATGGGGGCTGGACAGTCCCCAGGCAGGAGAGCAGCTGGCCGAGGCTGAAGGCCCCTCCAGGGAAGAGGCCACCAGCCCAGAAGACGTCCAAGACGCCAAGGCATCCCAGAGGGAGGATTCAGGGTCCCAGGAGACCCCCGAACACTCCGACTTCCTCCCAGATGCCCAGAGGGAGGGAGGAGGGGCTGGGGAGGAGAACGTCCAGCGAGGGGAGACCTTGCCAGGCCAGCCGGCTTTAGACAATGGGCTGACCATGCCCGAGACTCCAGCCCTTCTTCCTTCCTCGGAGGGGGAAGAGATGCCCCTTTGGACGCAAGAGGTGGAGGCTCCCATATTAGAAGAAGAGCCTGCAAGCCTTTGGCTGGCCAAGGAAGGCAGAGGGGAGGAGGGCCCTCCAAAGGGAGAAAGCGGCCACAGGGCACAGGAAGAGGGGGGCAAGCTCAGAGGAGCCAGGGGTTTGGCAGAAGCCCTCATCCAAATGTCGCCGCTCACAGGAGACAGGGAGGCGGAGGGCCCCGGGGAGGCTGAGCAGGAAGAGCTGGAAGAGGCCCGTGGCCTGGAGCCAGAGGAAGACCCCTGGCAGGAGGGGGAGGTGGCCAGGGGCCCAGCCACCCCCAAGGAAGAGGTGGGCGCAGGACTCCCTTTGGAGCCAGGAGATGGCTTGGGGTTCCCAGCGGACGGGTTGGACCCCAGCTACACCCAGCAGGAGGAAGAGGAGGAGGAGGAGGAGGAGGAAGATCAGGGGCCCTTGGAATTTAGCGACCGAGAGCCTATGGATGTGGCCCCTGCAAAGGTTTCCCCCCTGACCAGCGTCACGGATTTGGGAGAAATAGTGCTGGAAGGCGACAGCTTCCTGAGTGGTCCGAAGGGGGCTGTGGAACCTGACCTGCTGGAACCCTGTGAGGACGAAGGTTTCCATGTCTTGGATCCAGAAGATCTGATCCAGCAGAAAATGGTGGCTGTGGAAGATCCCCCAGGAACCGGCTTCCCTGAGACGTTCCCAGAGGACGTGGTGGGTCTTCCACTAGACAGCAAGAGAGACCCCAACATTCTGGAGATTGTAGAACAAGCCCTGGAGTTCAACCAGGAGTTGAGGAAGGCAGCTGAGGACGAGCTGGGGGGGCTTGGCTCCCCGGAAGAAAGGCCTCTCGATGCTCCCCCACCCCTGGCTCCCACAGAGGCTCTGGAAGGCTCTCCCCCCACCCCAAGGGAAGCCCACCCATTGGGGGGGAGCCAGGCTAATGGGCTTCAGGAGGAGCCAAGCTGGGATGAGTTCCCAGGCGAGCTTCTCAACAGCCTTGGAGACGAGGGTTTCACCCAGGAGGGGACTGTCGCCCCACAGTTCTGCACCGAGGGCAACTCCCCCGTGGCAGAGACCACAAGCCAAAGTCCACCCCCAGTCCCAGCCGGCGAAGAAGGGTTTAGAAGTGGACACTGCAGCCCTGAGGTTCTTGAGAAGGTCCCCCTTGGTCAGGAGGCCCTGGATGAGAACATCCTGGACGACCTGCGGCAGAAGGCCTGTGTGAAAGGAGGCAAGGATACCAAGCTGGAGCCCTTCCTGTTCAGGGACGAGATTCGGTGCCAACCCCTGGGATTCCGGCCAGAAGGGGACCTGGATCTCCAGCCCTCGGAAGACGCCTGAAAGGTCCCCGTTGACCCCTTAATTCCAGCCAGTGACAAGCCGCGTAGTTCCTGCTAGACGCTCCCCTTCTGTCTCAGCCCCCCCGACTTTCCTTCCTTCCCTCCCTCCAAATTTGAGGTAGCCCCACTGACAATCAGAAGCTTCGATAGGCCACGTTTTCAGCCCTTTCATGTTTTCCATGGTAGGCTTTTTATAAAATACTTTTTAAAAGGAAAAAGGCATTCAAGCCCAGTGTCTGATAGCCTTTGTCTTCCCCTTAAGTGTAACCCGCAATTTGGCAAAACTGTTTTTGTTTTCTTAAGAAAATGGAATGTTTCATCCGGCTCTAGTCCTGCCCATCAGGAAAACAAGTCCTTTAGGAAGGTCCAGTCTCACACCTTGTTTTTCTAAGGGAGGCGCCCTGGAGTTCTCCCGCCAAACTTTTACAATGTCCCTCCTCCCCACCATTACCTGGGTCAGAAGGGCACCATTACCCAGCGCAGAGCTTGTTTTTGGCTGCAGAGCACCCAGAATCCCCCAATGGAGTGTGCTGGATGGGGAATTCTGGGAGTTGAAGTCCTTACACCTTGCAGTTGCTGTGGCTGAGACAGGTGGATCTAGAGGGAGGGTTTCTTTTCTGATAATGGCTCCTGTAAGATGTGCCTTACTTTAGGAATACGTGGAACAAACTCTGGAGTTTTCAGTATAAACGTGATTTGATGCTGCTCCCTTCTCGTCCCCGCCTTCTCTCCTTCATTTCTCAGGAATCTCTTTTCCTCTTATCCACTCGCCATCTATCTCTGTGGGGGAGGGGGGGTCTCAGGGCCCCCATGCTTTTGAATGGGGCAGATCTAACAGCCCTGGAAGAAACATCCCGTGTTTCGGTCCCTTGGAATAAACTCAGAACCCCTCCGAGCCTCTGCCAGCCTCCGTGCACCTGCCCAGCTCACAGAAGCGTAGCAAAGTGGCAGCCGAACATGTTTCCTGAACATGGGTTTGATTCCCCCTCCCCTCTTTTTAACGGGAAGGGTTCAAGCACCCATCCAAGGCCAGCCCAGCCTCAGAGCGTGGGCAGAGTTCTCCAGAGGATGTTCCAGAAATAGGTTCCAGTGTCATTCAGGGCCTTCTGTGATAAGGCAGGGTGATAAAACACCGCCGAGCTCCAGACGGTGCCTCTGAGACCCTAATAAAGCCATTGGTTTCTTATCCCGTACAAACTCTCCGTGTTTTGCTTCACGTCTTAAAAGCTTCACCCGTGTTCGTTCGGGGGGAAAATGGCTGCCGTGACCGACCATACTGAAAAAAAGCTGAGGCATAAAGAGACAGGGATGAAATCATTTTGAATACGCACACAGAAAAATACATTTTTCTGTGAAAAGAAGCAACAACCCTCCACTCTCTATTAGCTTTGCTTCGCCCCTCTGCAGGTTGGATGCCACGTGTTGAGCAGCCGGTACTTTAGCCAAGGCGGGTGAGGGAAGTGGAAGGTCGATGGGTGGAATCTTTGCAGATCCTTCCTGGCTGCAGGAAACAGGTGCTCTGACCAGTGACCAGGCAGAGAAAAGGGGACTTTTTATAGCTAAGACCAGATGGCGGAAGGGATGGGAGACCTTAAAATATGCATTTGAGCCCTGATGCAGCTGAACCACCAGCTCCCTCCCGAGCAGGAATATTTGGGGGAGTTGGGAGAAAGTTAAATGTGGCTGCCTCCCCCTCCCCCCATGGGGGGGCACAATAATGGACAGCCCACCACCTGTTTCTGCCCTTGTGTCACTTGTGGCTGTTTTTAATGCTGAAGCAGAGCCGGGAGGGCTGGGAGGGGGGGGGGCTTCCATTCCATCTGGCCCAGCGTGGCAGACCATTTGGATTCAAAGTCTTCAAACACACAACTTGAACAGGGAAACAAGCTGCGGAAACCATAACAATATCTTTGAAAAAAGAAAATATTGAGCACTCTTTGAAACCGACAGCAGGCCGCAGGGGAGAAAACGCAGCTGCCAAGTCCGGTGGGCTGGTTTTCCAGGGGCAAAGCTGCCACCAGCAGCACCAACCCCCGTGGCAAAACGAGGCAACGCTTGGCCTACAGGGCTTCAGTCATTTCCTCCCCGGATTCCTCGGAGGAAAAGGTCCGCCATCTCTGGGGAAAGCAGACCTGGGCCCCGGCCAGGCGGCTCATGGGAGGCGCAGGAGGGCTTGAGGCTGATAAGAGGATGCCAGGGTGAAGCAGCTAGCGGCCAAAGCCTTTGGCAGCTCTTGGGTGGCAGAGAGACAAGACGGGGGTGGGGGTGTTGCAGAGACCTCATCTTTGGAGGCCAGGCAAGGAACCTGCGCAGAGGTTGGCGTTTCCTACTGGGCGAGGAAGAAGAGGAGAGAGAGGTGGGCTCTGCCCCAAACTTCTTGATGGATCCCAGGTCCTTCCAAAGGCCGAAGGGCTTGGAGCTGGCTTTGCACTCAGGCTGCAGTAGCCCCTTCCAAGGCCAGATAAACCCCTGTCCTCTGGGCCCAGCCGGTCCTTTTAAGGGCAAATGGCAGGGCTGAAGTCACACAATGGGAAAATCAGACACCGCCCCGCCCCCCGGCTTCTATGGGGAGCCAGACCTGACTCAGAGGCCTTGGCATCACAAAGGCTGTTTTTGCCCTGCTGGCTGACAAAGGACACGTTTGCCAGGTGCCTTTTCTTTGGCATTGCCCTTATTGGGGCAGGGGGCCCTGGGTTTTGGCAGCTATGGGCCCCTGTGGAATTCAAGGCCTTGGCGGAGAGGAGAAGGGGGAAGCCACAGGCCCAGGTGAAGAGCAATGCTGAAGCTTCAGCTCAGGAGGGACCAGTCTGGGCTGTCGGAAGCCCCCTCCCCTGCGGCTGAGTGCTTCAGGGGGCCACTGACCCTCAGGGCTCCCAGGGAGCCTTGGAAAGTGGCCTCCAGCAGCCAGGAGACTCGCTCTGTGCCGGACACGGAAATGACGCCGGCTCCTCTCTCCCTTGGTGCTCGCTCCCCATCCATCCCACACACACACACACACAGCCCGGATCCTCCTCTGGGCTGCCCCAGTGCAGCTCCTTTGTCTGCAGCCCCAATTGGCCAGGGTCCATTCAATTAGGAGCTCTGTGGCCTGTTTCAATGGGGGCTGGGAAGGACTGAGGGGGGGAGGGCAAGATAGCCTCAAAGCAATGACCTCACTCAGCCCAACGCTGAACCTCCTCAGGGCACAGAAAGACGGGGTGGGGGGGGGATGGGTAGTCCTGGGCCTCTTTGCACAGTACAAGCTCTCCAGGCCGCTCAGGAGAGGCGTCCCACTCGCCCCTGCTGGGCCAGGCCGTTTTTGTGTCTGCTCCCTCGGTTAGTTGACTTTCTCTCAATTCCTGAAAACCACATTTTGCTACACCCCCCCAAGTCAGGGAACAATGGAGCCCCCACCCCCCCATCCCACCTGCTGCCTGGTTGCGAGGCAGCCGAGTCTCCTTGTTGGGCAGGAATGCCAAGGAGGAGGAGGAGGAGGAGGAGGAGGGAGAAAATGAAGGGGAAGGGAGCCTGCGAAGGACATGCTGGTGGGTTTTTCCTCCCTCCCCTCCCTGGCCATTGTTCTGCCCACCCCCCATTCCTCTGATGCAGTCAATGGGAAGCCAGACACTGGGGGGGACCGAGGGGCCCCTCCCTCCTCTAGGCAAAGACTTGACTCAGAAGTTCAGCTCTGAAGGCCGAACAGGAGGACGGAGGGCGGGGGGCTCGCTGGGGGAAGTGGGGGCTCCCGAAAGCTTGAGGGGAGCCTGATTGCTCCGCCTCTGCCCCCGCCCCCACTGCAAGAGGGCCCTGGGGGCTGGCTTTGCTGCGATGGATTCAGAGGGAGATTTCCCCCTCTCTCCCCCAGGCCCTTGGTACCCCCACCCTCCCAGGATCCCTGCATCAGGAGGGGCTTTGGGGTCCTTCGCCCCCTGGGGTCTGCCTGCCTTTGGGGACTGTGGCTGGCGTGAGCCCACCCTTTGCATTTCAGCCGTCCAGGCAGGAGCCCCCCCTCCCCGCCCAGCAACCGGGCACCATAGAGGAGGAGAAGGGAGCCCTTTGGCCCCGGATCTATTCCGAGAGCCTCCCTAAGCGGAGAAGCATCTGCCCAGAGGGCCGTGGCCGTCTGCAGACCCTCCCCATCTGCAGCTGCTGCCTGCCTCAGCCACCTCCCCAGCACAAGCACGCAGTGAGGAGGGGGCGGCCAAGATCACAGGAGACCCCTCACCTCTGACAGATTAAAGCCCGGCCAGCAGGGGATTTGGACTCTCCAGAATGCAGCCCCCTCCCCAGAAGAAGGAGGGGTCACAGCGAGGGGGTAACTGAGCTGCCAGCACTCGGGTTTCATGGAAACTGGGGGTGGGGGAGTGGGGAGCAGATGCTGCTGCCCCTCCAGCCCCTGCCTGGGACCCTCCGCCTCTGAGGGAGGCCAGGCTGGTGGCAATGGGGGGGCAGCCATGAATGAGCCCCCGGAAGGGGGGATTCCTCCTGCCTGCCTCCCCCCAACAATGGACTCTTGTCATCCCCCTCAGAAGGGGAGAGGGGGCCCATGACAGAATTGCCGGGTTGGCCACTGGGAGGCAAAGGGGCGGCAGTGGGGGGGGGGACACTCTGGAGGTGTCAGGACAACCTGGGAAAGAGCGGAGATGGCGCCAGCCGTTCCCAAAGCAGTAAATATTGTGCTTGGCCCGCTGTAATTATAGCCCAGCCAGAGAGAAGGAAGGAGGGACAAGGGGGGACCCAGGCTCCTCGCAGCCTCCTCCAGAATCGCCTCCAGCCAGCTTGCTTTGGGGCTTCCTTTGGGAGCCTGGCATGGGTGGTGGGCAGTGGGGCTGGAAGGGGCAGGTCCATTGGTTGGCCAGCCCAGGCTTTCCCCTCTGGTCCCAGGGCGGCAGGAGTGTTTGCCAGCTGGGCATGAGAGACATCCTAGTCCACATTTGGCACCCTGCCCTGGGGCAGAGGAGACTCCGGGGAAGCAGGCACGGGGCTCCGGGCACCTCTTGAACCCTGGGGGAGAAACGCCCATCTGGGGGGGCTTCACGGTGGTGATGGAACCTCCCTGATTTCACTGGATGGAAATGGGTCCAAGGAGGGGGTGCTAAGACCCTCTTGGTGCCCTTGGGGGCAAATCCGGGAGCGCTGCCCAGAGGAGGGTTCCTGGCGCTGCAGGGGGGGTTTCTTATCATCAGGGAGAGAGGGGAAGACCAGCAGCTGGTGGTCCCAGGGCCAGGACCCTTGCCCTCCAGCACACTTGGCAGGCCATAGAAGGAGATCCCATCAGCACACAGGCTGAGCCAGGGAGGGGGGCAAGCAGGCCCCCTCCTCCAGAAACCCTCAGGGCCTCCATCTCTGGTCCTTCTCCAGTCCCACCCTCAGCCTCATTCCTGCCCCCCCCACAGCCTCCCCAGGGGTCAGCATTTTGCAAACATTCCCAAATGATGCTTGCAGCCCAGAGGAATCCAAGGCAGGCAGCCCACTCAGGGGAGGAGGAGAGTTTATTTTCACACCAGCTGGTGCCAACTGTCTGCCAGGGCCTGGTTTGGGCTCAGGCCAGTGGGGTGTGTGTGTGGTTGGAGGGGTGATTTCCTTGCTTCAAGCGGCTTGAGAGGGGCTGGTTGGGTCTGACTTTGTGCCCCTCCAGATGAGCCCCCTCCCCAAAACACATAGGAAAGAAACTGGGGATGCACAGAAGGAAAGGCAACCAGTCTGGGTGGGCTACGGCTGCTTGGCAGCCCCTCCATTCCTGGCTCCGGTCCCTTCAAGGCATCCCAGGGGTCCTGCTTGGGCTGCCACCCCTCAACCAGAGAGATAACCGGGTTGGAGTTAATTTGGGTTAAAGCAGATGTTCCCCGGCGGAACTCACTGCCTGCCGTGGGACTTTTTTAAATGAGTTCCCTGAATGCCTCTTTCCCTTTGTGTCGACTTGCAGCAAAAGATGGAAGAGGCGGGGGAGGCGGGGGGGTGAAAGAGGGGAGGGGTAGGGGGTCTGTGTGTCTGTGGACTCCAGAAAAGAGTCTTTTCTCCCCTTTCTTCGGTGGCTGCTTCCCCTCCCCTCCCCCTCCTCCCTGGCAGCCTCTGCAGATAATGGGATGACATCAGCCACAGGCAGCCCCTGAGTAATGCCTCCCTCAGAAAAGGCCTGGAAATGCCATTATTGGAGGAGAAAAGGTCGCCACAGAGATTGGCTGGCAGTCCCTTTCCTGTTTTCTTCCCCTGCCCCCAGATGGAAGCTACTCAGCCCCCAAGTGAAAAGGGGCTTTTGAGAGGTTTCTATTTTCAGCCCAGTCTTTGAGGTGCGAAAGGCAATTCTCTTTCCTTGCTGAAGTCCTATTTTCAGAGGGCTAGAAGAAGTGGGCTCTGCAGCCGCAGTGACATTCCTTCTCCAGGCGAATTCCAGGCACTTCACTCCAGCCGGACCCACTTCACAACCACAGATCAACTTAAGGGGAGGGGGGCTTTGCTGGCTGGAAAACTAGCCGGTCTCTGGGTCCCCAAAGGGCTGGAAGTGGGGGGGATCCCTTCCCGTGCAGTCGGAGGCCCCTGGACTCGGGCAGGCAACTGCCACCCGTCAGTCCCGGAGGACCTGCCCGAGCAGCAGCAGCAGCAGCAGCAGCAAAGCCGCCACCCCGCCAGACCCTTATCAGCCACCGCCGGGATCTGTTGAGCCGCAGCGGAGCTCAGCCAGCTGTCCAAGCTGCGGAGGGAGCCAAGCGAGGAGCCCGGGCGCCCCCTAGCGGCGCAGCCGAGGCCTCCTCCGGCGCCCAGAAGGGCTGAGCCAAGCGCCCAAACCTCAGCACAGAAATCCCGCGCAGGATCTGCGGCTGCTGTGGGATCCCTGACAGCAGAGGTCTCCAACCTTGGCAACTTTAAGACTTGTGGACTTCAACTCCCAGAATTCTCCGGCCAGCTGGCTGGAGAATTCTGGGAGTTGAAGTCCACAAGTCTTAAAGTTGCCAAGGTTGAGACCTCTGCCTTACAAAGCAGGATCGCCAGCTCGGAAGTCGGCTCCTTTGCTCAAAACCCCCACCCGGCCTGAGCTCCGACGGTTCCCAGCGGCAACAGCTTCGGATCAAACCTCTTTTAAGAAGAATATGAATGGATAACTATCATGATTATGTTCCAGGACGTAACCGGGAGTGGCGCAGCATATCAATGCCATCAACCGTATTCCTTCCTTCCTTCCTTCCTTCCCCAGCGCCAAAATCCCGGGGCTTCAATGGGAAACTCGAGGCTGGCAACTGGTGGAACGCATCTAGAGGCGCAGAAGGGCACACTTTGCGCTACTTCCGCCCTCACTTCCCCCTGGCCAATCAGAATAGCCGGAGTGCTTGACATGCGCTCCGTCAAAGGCGAAGAGACGGACGTCACCGGGAGGAAGGCCGCCCCGCGAGCGGTCCCGCCCGAACCGCCCAATGGCGACGGCGTAGGGCGGAGCCTCCCCGAGAGGGGTGGGGAAAGGAGGCGGGGCCTCCCCGGGAAAAGCCAGGCTGCCCAATGGGCACCTGGGGGCGTGGCCGCCCTTCCAGAGAGTTCCGAGCGGGAGGGGTGAGTATCGTCCCGTCCCAGCTGGGGAGGATGGGCGGTGTAGTCCCACAGGCGGAGGCGGCGCTGCGCGTGCCAGTGTCCGGGGCCGCCCGGCGCGCCCAGCGCTTCCCTCGGGGTCCCGGGCTTCGGGGGCGTCCGGGGCAGGCAGGGACCGAGCCGCCCCCCCGGGACCCGCCGGCCCTTTGCCCGCCCAGGAGCTCCGAGCGCGGCGCAGAAGGGAAGCTGTGCGGGTCCCCCGAGGCTCTCGCGCGCGCGGGTGGAGCAGCGGCCGGACCGGAGCCGGGCTTCTCTCTCCCGGCCGCCTTCTCTGGGCCTCGGGAGACCAGCCGGGCGGAGCGGAGGCGGTTCCTGCTTCCTCGGGGGCCCCCAGAGAGGGAGACACGGGGGGAGGGGACGGGGGGGGGGAGCCAACATTCCCACTGACAGGTTGTTGAGTCACCCGCCTGTCACCCTCCCTTGAGGTCACTAGTGGCCGTCACATGAGCCAGGACATGCCCCGTCATCCAGAGCCCTGGCACTGACACCGGTAGCCCGCCTCCCAGGGCTTCTACAGGCCTCTCTAAGCGGTTCGCACAGAGTCCTTCTCCTGCCCCCAACAATCTGGGTCCTCGTTTTACCCACCTCGGAAGGAAGAACTGGTGGGATTTGAACTGCCAAAGTGCAGGCAGCCGGCAGTCCTGCCCTCTGATCCCTGCGCCACAGAGGCTCCTAAATGCATGCCAGTTGCAAAGCACCTGAGTTTTGACCGTGTGCCCATGGCGATGCTGCAATGGCCATAAGTGTGAGGAGCGGCCTTTTTCGCTGCTGTTTTAACTTTGAGCAGTTGCTAAACAAATGGCCGTAAGACGCAGACAACTTAGCCCTCAGTCCCTTTGGACGGATGCCCTTCCTTCCCCCCTCTTACTCACTCTGTAACCCGTCATTTGCAAGAGGAGGCCAAGCATAAATGAGTCGGCTCCGCTCCTCTTCCCTGGGGGGGCCCTCATTCCGCCCCTCATCCCGTCCCTCAGCAGAGGGGTGAAGTGGCTGCTGCGTGTGACCTGTGACTCCTCGCCTGATGGCTGGGCTGGGCGGCTGCTGGGGGGCCTGGCCTGAGACCCGAGGGCCCCGGGGCCGCTCTGCAGCTGAGGCGTGACTAAGGGTGAGGATTTGGCTCACGGCTTCCCTTGCCCCGCGTCACTTGCGCTCCGGCTCCTGTGCCAGCCGGCCGTGTGCCAGGCGTGGACGTCTCCCAGCGGTTCCTTTGAGGAGGGCAGGGCCGGACTTCTTGGACTGCTGGGCATCCCAGAGGAGCGCGGCAGGAGTTGCAGGAGCTGCGGTGCTTGTTTTGGCCCGGCTGCCTGGGTGAGGTGACGCGAAGGAGTTCCCGGCTCCCGAAAGCGCTGACGGGGCAGGGCCGTTCCCTGGGTGGTGGCGTCTCCACACCCCGCCCTGCGCTTGGGTGTCTCTCGAAGCCCACAAAGTTGCCACCGGGGAGATTTCTAAGTGAGGAACTCTTTGCTCAGCAGCCTGGTGGATTTCCAGGGAATCGGACCCTTTCCAGGTTCTCGAAGGAGACGCAAGAGGACTCTGGAGAAGGTAGTTTGGGGTGCTGGGGCTCCAGAGGGAGGGAGGGAGGGAGGGAGGGAGGGAGGAGCTGTGAGGTTGGCCGAGGGGGCAGCTGTGGGCCCTTGGGCAGAGGGGGCAGCAAGGCTGCCTGGGGACGGAGGAGCGGCCACCTTCTGGCCCCCTTTGCTGCGTCCAGAGAGGCTTCTGACCCCTCCCAGGAACTCTTTGGGGACCCCACTCATGCCTGCCCATCAGGGACCCAGGAAACTGGCTGTGGGGCTGGAGAGAGAGGGGGCTGAGCCTGGTGGGGAGGAAGGAAGGAGGCTGCCTGCTGCTCCACCACCATAACTTTCCTTTGGGGCGATGGGCTTCGAGAGACGGAGCCGAGGAAAGTAGGGCAGGCCGAGCCGGCTGGGCCGGTGTGTGCACCATCCTCCTCCGTCTGCCCTCCACGCCCTGCAAGGCTGGGAACTCACACACGCTCATCCTGTGGGGCAGGCCAGCTAATGAGCACCTTGAGATGCTGACACAGCCCCACACCCAGCGCTGGCTCCCTCGCCAGGTTATTAAGCTGGCTGCCATGGAGGCAGAGCGGAGGAGGAGGAGGAGGAGGAGGAGGAGGAGGAGGAGGAGGAGGGCCTGAGCGGCAGAGACGCGGCTGCTGCTGCTGCTGCTGCTCCGGCTGCTGGAGGAAGGCCTGCCGAGCTGCCTGGCTTCTGGGACCTTCCTAGGCTGCTTCCTCTTTCCCCTCCCTTGGATTAGCCCTGTGTGCGAAACCTGCTAGCCGCCGGAGTCAGGTCTGTGGCGATGGGGCAAAGCGCCTTGTGGGTCTCTGGCGGATGGCCTCCTTGGCTGGATCCGCTGGGGGGCTGCCCCACACCAACTGCCTTCCCTCCCCCGCAGAAGAGGGAAGATGGTGAAGGAGACGGGCTACTACGACCTGCTGGGCGTCAAGCCCTGTGCCACCATGGAGGAGATCAAGCGGGCATACCGGCGCCTGGCACTCAGATACCACCCGGACAAGAACCCCAGCGAGGGGGAGCGGGTAGGTGGGGAGAGCCGGGCAAGGGGGGGTTTCTGCCAGCTCCGGGCTGGGCCTGAGCCTCCCTCTCCCTCTTGCCCAGTTCAAGCAGATCTCACAGGCCTACGAGGTCCTCTCGGACCACAGCAAGAGGTCCCTCTACGACCGAGGTGGGGAGCGGGCCATGAAGGAGGGCGGCACAGCCGGGCGGGGCGGCTTTGGGCCCCGATGGACATCTTTGACCTGTTCTTTGGAGGAGGGGGCCGTGCGCAGGGCCCCCGGGTGGAGAGGAGAGGTAGGGGGCTTGGCCGGAGGAGCGGCTGCTCTGGGACTGCGTGGGGGCAGGGGGCCTGGGGTGAGCTTGATCTGGGAGGACCCCCATTCCCTGCCTTCTCCCCCCGGTGCTGGTGGTGCCCGGAAGGTGCAGGGAGGGGGCTTGGTTTCCCGGTGCCCTGTTGGTGTCCCCTGGGGCCCCAGGCTCTGCGAGGAGGCCTGCTGTGCCCCCCGCACGCTCAGCCCGAGGGAACGGAGCCTGCCGAAGACAAGCCCCATCCTGCCCAAATCCCAGGGGCTCCTCCGTCACTGCAGCCACTGCCTGCCCCCCTTAAAAACGACCGATGGTCTCCTCCCTGCGCAGGCAAGACGGCCGTCCACCTGCTGACTGTCACCCTGGAGGACCTGTACAACGGGGCCACCCGGAAGCTGTCCCTGCAGAAGAACGTCCTCTGCAGGAGCTGTGGAGGTTGGCAGGGGGCTCTTGGGGGAGGGGGGCGCCACCAGCCTGCTGCGCTGGGAGGCTTGGGGAGCAGGACGGACCTGTTGCTGAGCCCAAAGCTTCACCCGATACCCAGCTGAGCCACAACGCGCCAAGCAAGCGCTCTCGACTTGGGCGTGTTCAGAAGCTCCGCAAGCCGCAAAAATGCTCCGGAGCTGGAATTAGCCGATCGGAGCTCTGGCTGAGCCAGGACTGGCTGGGCGGGTTCTGGGCCCAGCGGCTGGGCGCAGAGTGGATTGGGGGGCTTTCAGTCTGCTGCGCCCCTTTTCTGAGCGGCCTTGGCTGACGGTGAGGCCAGGGAGCATGTGGGGGGTCTGCAGGATCTCCAGAAGGCACAACAGTCAGCGGGTGGGAAAGAGCCATCCTCAGGCAGGCAAGGGGAGGGCTTGGGGGCCACGGGCCCCCAGCAGAGAAGGGGGCAGGAGGATGGGCTCCCCCTGCTGGGCTGCAGAATCAAGGGTGGCTGAAAGAGGTGGGGGAGCCCCCAACGAGGCCGTCCTTGCCTCCTCCGAGCGGCCACTCTGTCTCCGCAGGCCGTGGGGGCAGGGAGGGCCTTGACGTCCGGTGTCCCAAGTGCCACGGGTCCGGCATGGAGGTCATTGTCCATCAGCTGGGGCCCAACATGGTGCACCACATCCAGGCCATGTGCTCGCAGTGCCAGGGCCAAGGGGAGTGGGTGCGGCCCCTTGACCGCTGCCTCGCCTGCAACGGCCGGAAGGTCATCCGCGAGAAGAAGATTCTTACCGTCCACCTGGACAAAGGTGAGCCCTGCTGGGGAAAGGAGGGGGGGCTGAACTTTGCTGGCTGCCCTGTCCTTGATGCCCCTTTCCGCCTCCTTGGGGCCCCTTTGCACCCGCAAGGATGTCGGTTTAGTTTCAGATTCCTGGCTGAGTTGTAACCGTGGTTCGTTTTAATCCCTTCCGGATGATTGAGTTCATAGCCTGTTGGCAAGTGGGTGGGAGAGGGTTTGCCCCCCAGGCTGGCTGCTTCTAGCCCACAGCTCTCCCCCCCACCCCAGGCATGGCCGACCGGCAGAAGATCACCTTCCACCAGGAGGGGGACCAGGCACCTGGGTTTGAGCCCGGGGACATTGTGATCGTGCTGGATCAGAAGCCGCACCCGGTCTTCCAGCGCAGCGGCAGCGACCTCATCGTCCGGCGGGAGGTGCCGCTGGTGGACGCCCTGTGTGGCTGCAAGCAGGTCATCCGCACCCTGGACAACCGGAGGCTCCTGGTCTCTTCGCGGCCTGGTGAGCTGCTGGGGGCCCTCTGGGGCTTGGGAGGGAGGGGCCGGGCCCTCTCGGAAGCCGAAGTGGGTCCCACCGGCCCCTCTCCTGGGGGAGATCCTGGGGGGGGGGCTGCTGCCCGCCCTTCACCCTGCCTGCTCTGCCCCACAGGCTGCGTGATCAAGCCCGGGGACATCCGGTGCATCCCGAACGAGGGAATGCCCGTCTACCGCAGCCCCGGCCAGAAGGGCAGGCTGGTCATCCACTTCGAGGTACGGAGGCCCTCGGCTGCCCCCAGCCGGCTCCTTTGGGGTGAGGTCTTCTAAGTCTCTAGTCTTACGCAGACCCCACCCCCAAACCTGGTTGGCTCCAGACCCCGATCTGAGCAAGGGGGGGAGGAGGAGGAGAGCCAGAGTCATTGGCCGCCCCCATAGCCCCCATTTCTTTTGCCCCCCTCCCCTTCCCCCAATTCCTGCTGACTGTCCTGCTGGGAAGGAGCCTGGCTTCCTGCCCTCCCCAGCTCCAGCTGCCCATGCTCCTGCCCCTCCCCTCTGCCTGCCCAGGTGAAGTTCCCGGAGCCCGGCTGGCTGCCCCCACCAGCTGCGCCAGTTCCAGTCCTTCTTCCCCGCCACGAAGAGGTGATGGCCACGGAGGACATGGAGGAGGTGGAGCTGCGGGAGTATTTCCCCCAGCCGGACTTCTCCGGCCGTCGCTTCCAGAGCGAGATCTACCACGAAGGCGACTTTGAAGACCCTCTGCGCCACAACGTCCAGTGCCAGACATCCTAGCCCGCCGGACGGAGCCCCCCGTGGGCCTCGCAGGGGGTGAAGCCCCGGATGCCTTGAGAAGCACAACTGCCGGAGGCTGTCCGGCTGGAGCGGTCAAGGGCCGGGGAATCCCCCGACCCGTCCGGAGGTCGGCTGCCTCTGGAAACCCCCGTTTAGCTTAGGGAGTCTTAGCTGCTGCCCCCGAGGATCCTGGCCTAGAAACCAATTTCAGAGCCTCCGCCGGACATTTCCCCTTTGTGCCCGACTGCCAGCTTCGGACGATAATGCCGGCTTCTCCCTAGGAGACCCCGACTCCAGAGAGAAGCCAAACAGGGCCCCATCTGCTGCAAGCCAGGGTTAGTCCCGGCCTTGGCTTGGCCATCGTCTGCGGGCAAGGAGTTCCAGGGGCCGTGGGGACGCGTCCATCTCCCGGCCCCAGCTGATTTCTAGGCCATCCCAAAGTCCAGCCAGGATGGGGGTCCAGCAGACAAGTGGCGGGCAGGCGGCCCCGGCAAGGGAAGCCCCCCCTTGCTGACACCAGCAGGGGCCCCTCCTTCAGCTGCCGCTCTGCAGGAGGGTGGGCTCCCCTTTGCCCTTAAGTGCCTTCCCGGTTGTGCCACCCATCCTGGGTGCTGCCCCCCTCCTGACGGTTGCCTTCAGAATCACAGCGGGCCTTTTCCAGGTAGCCTAGCCAGGGTTAGGGGTTAGCGGTGGGGGGCCCTCGCGGCCTGGGTCCCCGCCTGGCATGTGAGAGCCCCCCCTCCTTGGCTTCCGAACCCAGCAAAGCTTGGTCTCCTCTGAGGAAACTTAGGGGTTCGTTCCCCACTTTTTGCTTTTCCTCTTTTTTATTTTTATTTTATTTTTCCCCTTCTGAAAGAACTGGGGGGCCTGTGGGAGCCGGACGAGGCCCCAGCGTGACTCTCCGGGCTCTGCAGAACTTGACTTGAATTTTGCTTCAAGGGAAACAAGGAGATTCTGCAGATCTTTGTCTGCCTGGTTATTGATCCCGTCCCTCCTGCTCCCTGCTCGGTCGGGGGCTCCGTGCAAAGGGGCCCGGCATCCCCTCAACCGCTCGCTCGCAGCTCCCTCTGGATCCGTGTGCGAATGCAGCCATGGACGCCGGTTGCAGCTCCTGTGCTGGGTGGCCCACTTGGTGGTCATAGCAAGCAGATCCCCCACAAGGCGGGATGGGTGCAGGGCCCAGCTGCCCCCCACCCCCACACCTCAGCTCTGCTTCTGAACGGGGACCAGGAAGTCCGGGAAGCGGCTGGGCTGGGGCTGCGGAAGGGGAGCCGCCGGACGGTTGCTGGGGTGGAAGTGGATTTGCAGGCAGAGACGTCCCACCGACCAAGCGTGGATTTGCCCATTTTGTACCTGCTGCGGAAAAGCCTTTTTTCTGCACACGGTTTCCGATTTCCAAGCGGAACTTAATTCGCCCTTTGGAAGGGCAGGAACGGCTGTCAGATTGGGGGCCTTGGGGAAAGTGGGAGGGGAGATGCTCAGACCTCCGATGGTGGCTTCGCCTCCTGGACTGTTAGGGTCCTTGCAGAGGGTGGCATGGGGTCCCCAGTTCCTCCTCCCCGATCTGTTTGGGCAGGTGGGTGCAAGGAGAGGGGAAAGCGTGGGAGACCCCGGCACCTTTTTCCGTCTCAAAAGGGGGCTGTATTCCCCAGTGTTTTTGAGGTCTGGGGGGGTGTCTCCTTTCCTGGTCCTTGCTCCTTGCAAGAACAAAGCAAGTGGGGGGAAGTTTGACCCCTCCCCAAACCTTGGACAAAACTTCATCCCAAGGCTTGGAAAAGCTGGTGGAAAGCTGAGCGACAGAGAAGCCTGCCCTCTGGTGGCCACTGGGGGAATCTAGGCAGCGAATGATGCCCCTGGTGGACTCGTTATGGAACTGCAAAGGAGTGATCCCTGGAATTCGCCGTCCCCCTGGATTCAGAACAAAAATGACGGGACAAATCTACCCCCCCCCTTTTTTTAGAGAGAGAAAAAAACCTGGCTGCTTGTTTCTCATTTGGGACGGGACGGAGCCTGCTTGGAAATGGAGGGTCTGCTAGTCCTGGGACCTCCTCCTGGTTCTCTGCCCATTTCCCAGCTGAGGGTGGGGGTCCCCCAAGCGGGTCCACATGGCCCGGGAGCCCCTTTTGCTCTCTGACGGGGCTTGAAGGCACTGGCCCACCTGGATCTCAGGTGCCGAGAGCCACAGGGGGCCCAAAGCTCAGGGCTGGCCTTGCGGGTCATCCCTCGGCCTCCTGGAAAGGAGGGGGCAGGGCCCCCAACTCTCACCCCCCAATCTGTGCAGAGCTGGAGGAGGGGCCGCCAGTCACCGTGGCCTCTGACCTTCCGGGCGCCGAGAGGGAGGGGGCCGTGATGGGCTTTGTCTGAGGATGAAAGTCGCCCCTTTCAGAGCGAGGGAGGGGTGGGGCCCCCGCTTTGTTCTCCTTCCTGGGAACCCAAGAGGAAAAGCAGAGCGCGAGGAGGTCACTGCGAGGGAGGGAGGTTGCCTGGGATAACGCTGCCGCCGCTGGAGGCTCCCAGGCACAGAACGCAGAGGGGTCCTCGGCTTTGCCATGGCAACGAAGGGGAGGGGGGCTTGAGGGAGCGCTTGCCTCTCCACAGTTGGGCCCACCTGGCTGGGAGGAGCTGCAGCTGCCCTGGCGGAGCAGGGAAGGGGGCAACTCAGCCTCCCCTAGGCCCAAAGCCCCTGTGCTTCGGGTGGGTGGGTTGGGGGGTGGCCACCTTGATTTAAGGCTGCCAGGCATTTCCAAGGGCTGGCGCCCCCAATCCTGAAGCAATGTGGGTCCACAACCTGTGCAAAGGCCCCAGCCTGGACTCCAGGGGCCCCAATTTCACCCTCTCCTCCCATAATGGAGGAGCAGACCCTTTTGGGACGCCCCCCTCCCCCGAGTTTCAAAAGGTGGGGTGGGGTCTGGTGGGGGGGAATGAATCGAAAGGGCTTCAGAGGTGGTTTCCAAAGCCCGCGGATGCTTCTCCCCAGGAGGGCTTTTCTGCCCCCCTCCCTCCCTTGGTGAACCTGGGGTCCCAAAGGAGGCAGAGAACGTCCCACCGAGAGCCCCACAGGAGGGCAGCTTGAGGAGGGCCTGCTGCCCACCAGAGCCTCCCAAAGGATCAGATCTGGCCTCCCTTGGGGGCCCTGGAGCCAAAGAGAAAGGAGGCGGGAAGTGGAACACCCCCCAAGAATTCCCCAGTTCCAGGAGAGACGAAGTGCCAGGTGGTGAGACGGAGAGGAGAGACTGGCAAGGCGACGGGGGCACCAACTGGGCACGGAGGGGGGGCTGAGGCGAGGAACGCCTCCCGCATCGTAGAAAGGATGGAGGAGGCAGGAGACCTGGGAAAGATTTTAATGGAGGCTGGGGAAGGTCACAGGCTTTGGGCTAGAAGGAAAGGAAAGGAGGTGAGGGGCGGGAGGAGCAGCCCTTCGGTGGGTCCCTGCAGGAAAGCAGCCCACGCCGGCCAGGAACAAAGGAAGGGGCAGCAGGGAAGCCCCCCGCCCCAAATGGGAGAGGAGGGCAGAGCCTCCATAGGGGACCCGTCCTGACCCCCCAAGCCTGACCCCAGATTCTGCCATTAATCCCCCAAATGAGGCAGGCTTCTGTATGCCTCCCCCAAAGGGGGGAGGGGGTCAGGGAGAGGGTCTCTGGTTGCTTCAGCCCCCCTCCCTTCAGCCAGGGTGGAAGGGCCGCTCTGTTTAGTCCCGTGGCCGACAGAGCCTCTGCGCACCAGGCGGTGGGGGAGGTTGGCATTGTGCTGCAGGGCAGGGGTGCAGCTCCCCCACTTGTGCCTGGCGCCGGGTGGAGGCCCCTCACTCGCGGACGTAGATCCTCGTGCACACGACGTGGTCGGCCTTCATGGTCTGAGAAAGCAAAGGAGGAGCAGTTGAGAGGGAAGCAGGAGCGGCTCCTTGTCCTCTGGCAGGCGGGGGAGCAAAGGGGCTGGAAAGGGGGGAGAAGGGGCGAGGGGATCCCCCCAGACTGCCCCCCCCCCGAATCTGCACCCTGGGACATGGTTTGGGCTTGTTGCTGTTCCTGCCTTCCGCAGGAGGGAAAAGGGTTCGGGGGGGGGTCTTTCGCTGCAGCTCCTGTGCCATCTGGGGGGGGGGAGCTTGAGAAGGTGCCCCCCCCCCAGGATTGGGTGTTGCCCTGCACCCCCCAGAGCCCAATCCTGGTGTAAGTCCGTGCTTTAGGCCAACGAAAAAAGAGCAGCTGAGAAGGCAGGAGGGCGAGGCAGAACCGCAGCGCCAGAAGTGAGGGGGCTCACCAGGATGAGCTCCCCGTCGTTGGTCAGTTCCCGGGACCAGCCAGTTTGGGGCCCTTCTCCTTTCAGCAGCTTCTGCTCACACACGATCTTGTTGTCGTTTTCCCACTTGGCCAAACTCTGGAAGGTCGGGAAAGAAAAGAAGTGCCCCCCCCCCCCTGAGCAAAGGGGCCTGCTGAGGCCAAGGAAGGCACGTAGCTCCCGCCCATCACCCAGCAGGCGCCTGGCAGGACGAGGTGGCATGGATGGGCCAGGGGTTTGTTCCACTTTGCAGGGCAACTCCTCCATCGCGGGGGAGGGGAGGACTGCTCGAGAGGGAGGGGGCAGCCCGAGGGCAGAGGCTTTGAAAGGCCGCAGAACCCCACCCCCCCCCAGACACACACACCGATGTCACGGTCTGCCCGGGGCCCAAGGCGGCCTCTGATGCCCGATGCAGAAAGGGTTGAGAAGAAGTGGGGAGGGCCAGTGGGCCACCTTCTGGCCTCCCCATTGGCAGGGCCAGCAGCTCCCCGCCTTTTGCTGCAGCCGGTCCAGCTAGGGAGACAGCCAGGCAGCCTCTGTTCCCCACCAGAGCCTCTGTGCAGCCGGAGGCCCTTCGCCTTCCCAGCAGAGGGGGCTGCTTTGTCCGGGAGGGGGCGCCTCCCCCAGCCAGGGCCCCCCTCCCGCCCGCCTGCCCCTCACCTTGCAAGGCCTCCCATCCACCGTCTGCTCCTCAAACTCCTCCCCAACCTCAAAGCGGATCTCCGTGGTGCGCACAGTGGTGGAGGTCTTGATGTAGAAGGAGGGTCCCTGCTGCTTGATCTCCACCGCTGGTTTGGAGGCCGCGGCCACTGCGATCTTCCGGAGCATCACGTTGACCCCTGGAAGAAGAGGGCGGCGCAGGGCAGCCGAGGTGAGCCAGTCCCCGAGGGACCCTGGTGATCGATCGATTGAGGATCCCCAGGGAAGCCTGGAGCTGCTCCTCCGCCATGGATCCTGCCCACCCGGGGTCCAGCTGGCCAGGCAGGGGGACGGGGGACTCCTCCCAAAGGGGAACCGTTAGGAACCCCCTGCCTGCTGGCGGCTTTTCCCTCCGTGGCTGATTCACCCTTTTCTCAACTGCTTGCCAGTCACACCCGTCCAAATGGGGATCCTTCACTCCTCCTGAACAGGCTGCGCTCACAGTTGGGCTCCATTTGCAAGAGACGCGCCCAGCTCTCCAACTGTGGGGGCCCCCATTTTGTAATGCCCCCCCCCAGTCTATGGACATTCCCGCTTGTCTTTGCACGACAACATTTGCTGATGCTACAATGAACCTGGTCATCTTTCTGACGCTTCTTACTTCATTGGCATTATTCATTTGACTTTTTGTTATCTTTCTTAAAACACACACACACACACACACACTTGCAGAGGTGGGACTCCAGCCAGGTTGAAGGGGCGGAATATGAGGCAATGACAGACTTTAAGGAGAGTGGGAGGGGGGAGGCTTTTTGTCATGTTTCCAAAAAAACAGTCATCAAGAACTTGCACAACCGTCAGTCAGGACAGCCTCCCCCCTCCCACTCTGGAAGCTGCGCCAATGGGGTTGTACGAGCTGACAATTGTGCAACAGGCAGGAGAGGCAAAAGGACAGAGGCACTAACTTCCAGGCAGCCTGGCTGAATCCCAGGAAGGGGTAAACCAGGGGGATCCAAAAGAGGCAACTTTAGACCTGTGGACTTCAACTCCCAGAATTCCCCAGCCACCTAAGCTACGCAGATTTTTCTCCTCTGGATTGGCTCCCACTACTTTATTTTGTTTGCTATTAGGTCAGATTTTCCACGGGGTCTGGATCCAATCAACACCCTGCCTGAAGCTTCCCTGCCTGTCCTGGACAGACCGTTTCCCACCCCATCTGCTTTTTTCCAGTTGTGCTTGTCCCGCCCCATAACTGGAATGAGAGCCGCCCCCCATGAAGCAGAAAGGGGAGAGCAGCAGGGAGCGAAGGAGCCTCACCCTTTCCAAGCAGAGATGGGGCCAGCCCTGTTTCAGCCCGTGTGGAAAAACATGTCGCGTGGCCCTTGGCTGGCCGGAAGCAGCCAGCTGCCACGTTTCTCTTGGGGAGGACCAGATGCCACCCCAAGACTGAGCAAAAATGGCCGCCTTGCCAGGGCCCAAGGGGACGAGATGGAAGACTTCAGCCAGATATGTGGGGTTTGTTCTTTTTTTCAAGAAAGGAGGATAGGACAGCATGGCAGGGCTGGTGGGGCCGCTCGGGAAGCCTGCCATTCCGGGGTGCCCTCACAACATTCATATCTCGGTGGTATCACTGGTAGAGCAGGATTAGGGCCCCAAAGGCCTAGATGCTAGATTGGCCACGGAGATAGACTGCCTCTAGGGCTGGAGGGTTCGCTTCGCTCTTCCCCCAAGCGGCTCCAGCCCAGACTTGCCTTGGTGCTTCCGCCTCCACAGGAGCAAGATGGCTCTTGATGCCTTTATCCCCTTCCTCCAGGAATCTCTTGGGAGAGGATCAGGCCACCTCCTCCCCAAAGAACTGGGTCACAGTCCTGGCTCCTAAGTGGCGCAGGTTCATGCCAGTGTGAGCCCCGTGTGCCCTCCCCTCCCTCTCTTCCGCACCGATTCACAAATGCACATCTGAATTCCACCTCCGTCTCTCCTCCAGCCTCCTGGCATCAAATTATCCCCATCTGGGAGGCAGAATTACGGGGAAGAGGAAACCCGAGGATTTGATATTTATCCTTTCCCCAAGCTGGAAGGAATTTGCAAAGCCCCCCCTCCCCCATCTCCTCCTGGGGAGAGGGCAGGTCTGAGCTAGAGGAGCCGAGAGCCACAGACCTCCCCCAGAAAGGAGCCGGGCTTGAAAGCAGCCCCTCCCCTGGCTTTGCTGGCTTTAGGTTAATGGGTGGGTGGGCTCCAGCTTGCCTGGAAAAAGGTGCAGGTTTTTTCCTGGTTGAAGGTGGGAGGAGGGGAGACGGGAGAGGAGGCTGAGAAGGGTGTTGGGGGGGCGTGGATTTTCCCTCCTGGCTGCTCTCCGCAAGGGCCACCGACGGATGTCCGGGTCAGGGAAGGCAGAGGCGGCTTCCCTGGTGGCTGAGTCGTTGCCCGGGGGGGCGAGCCTTCCCTCCCGCTTCGGCCTCCCCAGAGGGGCAAATCCCCCAGAACTGCTGCTGAAAAGAGGGCGCCGTTCTGCCCCGCGTGCTTTCTGTGCCCCTAATCCTCGGAATAAAAGGGGGAGAGGCAGGCGCGGCCTTGAAGGCTCACCTGGAGTCGTCCCGTCCCCCCGCCCCGATCTCTCCCAGGGAGGAAACGGCGCTGCTGAAGGGGAGAGACTGAGACGGGAGCAAGGGCTCGACTCTGCCCCCTCCCACGCCAAGCGCCCCCGCTTCTCGGGTTCCCGCCTCTGGGGCCCCGGGGAGCGACAGATGCCGGAGAAGCGGTCCTGAGCGGGAAACGCCCCCAGAGCGCGGATCATCATCTCCGGGGTGATCGGAGCCTTTTCGGAGGGTCTCCCTCCCGAAGCCCGCACGGAGGAGCCGCCTGTCCCCCGACGGGTCACCGCCTTTTCCTGGTTCGCTCGCGCTGGGGGTTTCGGGAGTGGGGAGGCTTCCCCGTCCCTTCCTTCTCTGCGTGGTCCCGGACCTTGGGGAAGCGGCCCGCCAGCCCCCGCAGCGCAGCCTCGCGCTCTCCCCGGTGGCCCTGCCGCTCACCCAGCGCCTTCAGCAGCTCCTCGAAGTTCTCCGAGCTGCGCATCTTCCAGCTGCCGGTGAAGTTGGCCATGACGGGGGCGGCGGGGGGACGGCCGGGCTGGTCCCTGGTCCGGCGGGAGAGGAGCGCGAGCAAAGCTTCTTCGCCGCCGCTGGTGGCTCCGCCGGCGCGCCTCGCCTTAAGAGCCGCCCGCCCCGCCCCTCCTCTCCCCTCCCCTCCCCTCCTCTCCTGAGGAGGAGGAGGAGGGGGCCCCGCTCACCTGCTTGCCCCGCCGCCTCCCGGAATCCCTTCCCGCATCCCCGAAAAGCCGCTTTCCAGCCCCGGGTGCTGAAGGGACGCCCCGGAAGGCTTGGACTGCGCCCCACTTCATTGGGGGCAGCAAAGGTGGGAGTCGGGCCTCGGAGCCCTCCTGGATCTGGCCTTCAGCAAGAGTCGGGGGTGGGTGGGTGATTGGTTTGGGACAGAGAGACCCCAGGCCGATGGAGAGTCCTGCCTTGTTCACCCCTTGGGCAGGTTTTAGGTTCCCTGGAAATTTTAATTGGCTCCTTGCAGGGGCCCTTCGCTGGTTTTGCAATGTTTGGGGGACACAAGCTAGTCTGGAGAGACTGGTTGCCTGGTGCCCCCTCTGTGTGTGTGTGTGTGTGTGCGCGCGCGCGCGTGAAGCCACCAATAATTCCGGGAGTCCAAGTCAGTCCCCCTCCCTTGTCTGGGAAAACAGCCCGTCTGGGGTGAACCGCAGAGCAAGCAAGCTCTGCCCTTCAAGGGGAATTAAAGTGCCCCCCCTCCATTCTGGCACCACCCCCCTTTCAAAAAGGAAGAGAAAGAGAGGACGGGCAACCACACCTACCTATTTCTTCCATTAACTCAGCTTATTCCTTGTGGCAGCCGGCTGGCTCCCTGCACCAGAGGTGGGATTCTGGGGCCGAGGGAGCCATGCTGGAGAGGAAGGTCCTCTAGCAGGTTCCCCACTACAGGAAGAGCCCATCCACTGGGGAGGGCAATGGGTTGCCCTGCCAAGGGGGGGGTGTGTGAAGCGTAGGGGAAAGCCCCCCCCCCTCCATAGGGAGGGCAGTCCAAAACTCCTAGCCTGGAAACCTGGCTTTTGTTCACAGAAAGTTGGCAGATTACAGGAGGGATTTTCCAAAGGGGGAAAAGAGCCCGTCACCTCCTGCTCTGTCCCCCCCTCCCCACTGAAACTCAGTCCCTCCTGCATGGGCCTTGTGGGGCAGCACCCGGTGCCAAGATGCTCCTGGGGGTGGGTGGAAAAGTCACCCCACCCTTTCAGGCAGAGCTCTGGGGAAAGCCGCCCTTCAGCCTCTGGTCAGGGATTCCTTTGGGAATGGAGGGAGGGGGAGAACATCTGCTTTCCAGACAGCCCCTCCCACTTGTGGGTGCCTGGACTCCTTCCAGGATCCGGAGAGAAAAGGCAGCTCCAGAGCAGATGGGGGTTCAAGCCCCCCACCCACATCCCATTCCTGCTGCAGGCAAGGCCCACCATCTGCAGGCACCAGGCCAAGGAGGGAGCAGCCTTGGGGCGGGGGGGATTCCTCCCCCAGTGCAATTGTTCCAGGAAAGCCCCTGCCGCCTCAGGCTTCCTCTAGGGAGGCTCAGCCCGGCCACCATCCAGGGAGAGGGCACAGAAAGCCCCCCTGTTCAACTCCAGAAAGCCAGAGGCAATTGAGCAGAGCCTTGGGCTGGCTGGCTGGCTTTGCAGGAAAGGCTCCTGGGTCATAAACCTCCGCCCTGGAGGCATTGCAGTCCCAAACCCCCAGGGCTCCCAGGGGCGGGCAGGCAGAGAGGCAAAGGGGGGGGGGGAGGTAGAGGGCCAGCCTTGGACAGGGCCGGTCAAGCACTCCGCTTCTCTTTGGGTTGGCTAATATTCGTGCAGTTAGGAAGGAGCGGCTGGTGCTGCTGAGGGCCCCTCGCTGGGCCCTGCAGGGCTTATCCTGCCCCCCCAAAGGTGTCGGCATGAAGCCAAAATGGGGCCCCTCCCCTTGTCTTCCAGCACAGACCTCCTGAGGCCACCCCAGCCCCAAATCCTGCCTGGCCTCACTCCCCTGCTTAGTCCTGGCAGTGGGGTTTCTCCCCCTCCTGTGTGGGTGTGGGTGTGTGCGCGCGCGCTTTGGCAAGGGAAGCAAGGAAGAGCCTGAAGACATCTCCCCTCTCGGCTTGCTTAGCGCTTCCGCTCCCAAGTAACATGCCATGCATGATTGAGCAACTTGGCACACACACACACACACACACACGCACACAGAGGCATTATGCGATTGCTCTTGCCCACTTCACAGCCCAGTTGTGTGATTTTTCAGTCAGAACCTTGGGGGGGCTGTGCCATTCTTCAAAAGACCCTCTACTTGCTTGCACGACATTTGCCCCCTGTGCCAGCCCAGTGGTCAGCTTCCCCCCTCTGTGGCTCTCTTGGGGGGCGGGGGTTGGAGGCAGGCTGTCTTTTTCCCAGCAAAACGTCCAGGGTCTGAAATGTGGGGATGATTAGCAGAGCAGAATCTGGGCCTAATTGGCTCCAGGCAGAAACCCGGCCGCCTGTGAAACACCAGAGAGAGGCTTGGGTGGTGATAGGGGGGCCGGGGAGGGGGGGGGCACAGTGGCTTCGGTTCAAAACCAGCTTCCCCACCAGACGCATCCAAAGAGGGAAATCTGGCCGGTCCCCCAGTTTGCTTCTGCATGCTGATGGAAAAGCCCCATCTGGGCCAGGCCAAGCAACCGCCTGAGTCGGGGAAAGTCACACCCGGCTGGTGTGAAGAGGCCCCCGCTGGCAAGGAGGGCCACGGGGCCCTTGGTTTCCATGGGGCACGAGGCCTGGGACAGGCCAAAAAGGGGACAAGGACACAGAGGCCAAATCAGATTGCAGTTGTAACTCTGAGCAGCCTCCCGATTGCTGCCCCCCCCCTCGCAACTTACAATTCTTTCGGCCAGATTCTGCCACCGTTGAGAATGGAGAAGATGACCTTGGCAGAGATTGTGGCTGGCCCTTCGCTGGGCAGGCAAGGAGGGTGGGAGCACTGAAAAACGGGGGGATGACGACCTTTAGAAGCCGCTGAGGCAGACTCAGACCCCCCCCCCCATTCACTCCAGTCTAAGAAGGGGGGCCCGAGGGGCAGCACCATCAGGCATGCCAGCCCTAGAGACAGCCTGGGAAGTTAAAAGTGGTTGCTGGGAATCAGGTGGCACATAAAGTTAATACATTATTATTTATATGTTATTGATTAGCTATACTGAGTGACTCTTGCAAGACTGATTGGCTGTGCCCCCTTCCCCTTTTGGTATGCTTTTAAAGGGACAGCCCCCCCAACAGCCTCTTGGTGCCTGAGTGTTGGGGGGGGGGGAAGGCTGTGGGCAGAGCCAGAGCTGCTTCGCCCAGCACTTTCCCCTTCCTTTCCTCTCCTGTTCCCAGCCTCCTCCCTGCCCTTTCCAACCCCCAGGAAGCCCAGCCAAGCCAGAGAGGAGGAGCAGGGATCCTGCTGCAGGGTGTGACAGGGAGGGAGGGAGGGAGGGAGGCAGCCAGCCAAGGGCTTAGCCACAGGTCGAGAGGGCCAGGAAGGAGGCGTCACCTTCTCTTCCTCCCCAGGTGGGCTGGCAAGGGAGGCTGCGCCCCTGGAACAGCTGCTGCGGGGAGGGGGTGGCCGAAGGGGGGGGCAGTCTCTCCAGCACCCGTGGCAAGAGGCTGAACTGAGCCTGCCTGGCATGGGACCTCGCTGGGCACTCGGACTCCTGCCAGGCGGCCCCCAGAGGGCGTCCACTGCCTCCCAGACCTTGGGCCAGGACGGTGGTCAGCCCTGAGCCTCAGAGTTTTTGCAAGCACATCAGAAAGCGGACGCCCAGAGCAAGGCTGGGCTTGTTAGCCCTCTGGCGGATGAAACGGAGAAGCAATAAACATTCCGGCCAATGGAGGGAGGGCTTGTTGACAATAAACCACCCTTCTCAAGCTTTTGGGCTTCTCCAGATGTGGCACTCGCTCTTTGCTTCTTCCCGTTTGCTGAGAAACCCCCAAGAAGCCCCTTACTTGGGGAGCCTGGAGAATTCCCACCACCAGGACCCTGCCACGACATCCTGTCTCCACCCGCTCCCACCACTGGCCACGCTCCTGTCCCACTGCGGGAGCCCGCTGTCCATTTGGCGGACGTCTGGATGGCGCTCAGGCCGCTCTTCAGGAAGGGGACTAATTGCAGTGAAATCACAGCCAGGAGGCTCCAATGCTGGGAGACAAAGCCCTCATGAGCCTTTGGCAGAGGCGGTGCAGGTGGGAACCAACCCAGCCCCCCCTTTTCCCATGCCAAGCCCAGGTGCAGGTGGAGTGCCCACAGGATGCCCATGGCAAAGGCTGGATGGCAGCCGAGGAAGGGGGGGGAGCCGTGTGTGTGTGTGTGTGTGTGTGTGAATCCCTCCTGGACATTCCTCAGGTTCCTCAGCTTGGGGCCAGATGGAACCCCCCCCTGAATTTCCCCTCTTGGCTCTGGGCCCATCTGGGGACTGGCCAGCCCGAGTCACCTGGAGATGGCCCTGCACGCAACCCCAGTGTGAATTTACCAGCCCCCACCCCCATCAAGAGAGCCCCTGGCCCGATCAAGCCTCCTGGGGAAGAAGAAAAGGCTGTAGGCTCAAAGCTCTCCTGCTTCCCAGTCTCTGGGTGAGTTTTCTCATCTGAATGTGATTATGGCGGAAGAAACTTTTCGGAGGAGGAGCAGCCACAGACCCTTCCAATTAGGAGGCTGCAGCGCTGAGAGAGGGAAGGAATGTGGGCCCCTTCCTTGCCCTGGAGGGCCTCCCCCTCCCCGCAGTGGCTGCCTGCCCTCCTGGTGCCCCCCCCTGCAGAGCCCTCTGAGCTCAGCCTGTTTTTTTTGGGGGGGGGGGTCTTCCTTGCTGCCCGAATGGGATCCGGTTGCCCAGTGTGGGGACTAAGGCAGCCTGAGGAGCTCCCTGGGGTCCCAGAAAGGTTGCAGAAAGGGAAAGTCCAAGGCAATGAAACTCCCCCGCCCCCAAAGCTACAAGTCCAGGAAATTAGTCAGTGCTTAGTCAGGTGGCTAAGCCACCCTTGGCTTAACCAAGGTTTACTGACTAAACAATTCCGGATAGCTTCCCCCAAGGCTGAAGGAGCAACATCAACCGCTGGGTCTCCATCTCTCAGCGAGGGGGCTGGGCTGCCATCTGGAGGCAAGGGGGGTGGGGGGCCGAGGGGGGCTTCCTGGCTCTGATTGACAGAGACAGAACAGGTTTTAATGACTGCCCATCTACATGACCTGGAGGGGAAACCTCTGGTCTAATTGTTTCCAAATTGAGGCCAGGCATAAAATCTGTGCACAGCGGCACCCTTGGTGAGTCCTTTCACTGCCTCCCCCCCCCCCAATGCCCCCCTCCTGCAAAGCCCCCCCCTCACTCACAAGGCATTCCAGGGGCAGCTTTTAAGATGGTGTGGGAAGTGTTTGGTTACACAAAGAGGCTGGCTCCCATCTCCATTTTGTTCCTTGCCTCTTTCCGGAATCAAGGAGGACAGCTGTCCCCCACCTGGCCCAGCCCCAGGTGTTTGGCCACCGGTGCCCACTAGCCCTCAGGCCAAACAGAGGGCAGGCAGAGCCCAGGAACCCAAGCTGATGCTGTGTGCCCTTCCCCTTCATCCCAGCTGTGCCACTAAAGTCCTGGCCACTTCAAGCTGCTTCAGCCCACTTGAGCCCCACTTGAGTGGGGGGATAACACAAAACCCGAGCCCCTTTGCCAGCTGGGGAGAGGAAGGGCTGACCCAGAATTTGCCAGGTTGCCAGCTTTCTAAGTTCAGGGCTGACATCTCTTCTCCCCCGCCCCCCTTGTCCTTGGCTCCATTCTTCGAGAGGGGAGGTTGAAGAAAAAGTCGGCTGGATAAATAATTAAAAAACAGAAGGTTGGGAAGGCGGGGGCAGGGGAAGGGCAAAGGGGGGAAGAGAAGGAACCGGAGTGTGAGATTTCCAGCTGGCATTAATTTTGAGCCTCCTATCTCTCAGCTTATCTCCACAAACACTCAGCCTCTCTGGGTAATTACAGAGTTGGTCTCTGCAGCCCAGCCAGGGAGTCGCTGGGTGGTCTTTCCCCCTCCGAGGCGAGGGCAGGCAGCCCTGGGACCCGCTCGAAGCCCCTCGGTCTCTCCCCAGAGCTGAAGGGCCTCCGTAGGGTTAATGGTCCAGGCAGAGTCCGCCCAAGCGGTGGCAGAAGCAGCTGCTGGAGAAGCAGAGGATGGGGGGGCGGCAGGGCCCTGGAGGGGAGGTGGGTCAGAGCCTCCAAAGAAGCCCTCCCGAGGAGGGCGGGGGCTTTAGACTCCCCCTCTCCAGCCTCCGCCCCAAAGAGCAGGCCTGGAGGGGTGAGGCTTCCACCCGGCTGGGCTCTTCAGAGGGGCAGGACTGGCGGGGGCCTCCGATGGGCTCCTGGGCCTGGCTGATAAGCGGACCCTGGCCCGGCCCAGCCCGGGAAGGAATAAGCTGAGCTGGGCTCCTGCCAGTCAAGCCGGCCTTTGGGGACAATTCCTGGGAAATGACCCGGTTGGAGGGGTGGGTGGCTCAGCCCGCCAGGAACGGCAGATCCCAGGAACGGCAGAGCCGCCTGGAGGAGGCCCAGTCCAGAAGAGCCAGGCTGGGGAGGAGGGTCCAAGGCAGAGACCGAGGGGATTGATCCAAGAGGGCCAGGCATCCAGAAAAGGAGCTGAGTGATGTGGCCCCTTCTGGGGCATTGGCTTGCACCCCTCTCCCCAGGACCTGTGCTCTAAAAAGATGCCCTCCCTTGCGAACCCAATGAGCCCCAGGAGAGAGGGGGGGGCTTCTGGCCTTTGTCTGCTCCTCCAGCCAGTCCTAACTTGTGCCCCCCAGACCCTCTTCCTCAACTACTCCCTGAATCCCTGGGAAGTTTTTCCTTTTGTTTTACTTTCAGGAGCCGGAGGGAAAGGGGTGTGGGGGGGTGTGGTGTCGCCTGGGGGTGCAACGGGTTGGGACATGCTGGCCCTGGCAGGAGGGAGGGGCTGCTGCCCTGCAAAAAAAGGGGGGGTCAGTTCCATCATCCCCCATGAGGCCCGAAAGGGGGAGCTCCCAAGGCTTCTCCTGGGCCTCTTTGCCCGTCTTGACCCTGCCTGACCCCGAGCCCAGACAGCCCAGGTCCCCTTTCAATTGCTCTTGATTAGAGCCGTGATCCAGGACGAAGGCCCCTTTGCAGAGGCCTGTGAATTCAGCCCCTGACCCCAGCCAGGGCGCGTGGGCTGCCTGCTCTGGCCCCGGGGCCCAGAGGCCCGGCTTCTCCCGATGAGGCTGCCTTGCAGGGCCTGGGGGTTGGGAACAGGCGGCCTTCAGAGCTAAAGCTAACAAAGGGCTGCCCTCCTATTATCACAGCCTTATAAAGTGCTGACTGTTATAAACATTAAACGCCGGCCAACAGAGACGCCCCCTCCTCCTCCTCCTCCTCCTGCGTCTAAGCACACCCTAACTGCTGACACGAAGGTTTTTGTTGGGGGCGGGAGGGGGAGGCCCATGGTGCTCTTCTCTAGCAAAGGAGGAGGCCACCCACACAGCGCTCTGCAGGGAACCTTCAAAGCTGTCTACAAAGCAAGCCCCCCAATATCGCTCCCCCCTCGGCAGCCTCAAAGAAAGCTGGGCTCTTTTCCTCCCCTCCCCTCCCCCTGCAGACTCTCTGGGGCCTCCATTTTCAGACCCCCACCCCCACCCCCACCCCCCATGGTGAGCAGGTGCCGGAGGGCGTCTCTGGGACAGAGCTGGCTCCCTCCAGGCCTCCAACTGCATGAAGCAGAAGGGAAAACTCTGGAGTACCAGCAGGCCAAGGGACCCCCCTCATCAAGAAGCCCCCTACTCTTGTCTTTTGCAGGCACAAGGGGGGCTCTTTGGTTGCCCAAAAGAGGCGGCTCACATCCAGCCAAGCCCAGAAACAGACCTCTCGGGCCCCCTGGTGCAGGCAGCTCCCGCTCCCCCCCCCCCTTCCCACCACCGGGGCTGTTGCCAAGAGGAAGAGCCGCTTCCGTCACCTTGAATATCATCATCAGGAACAAACGCTGCCTCTCCCCCCACGGCTCAGCTGACAGGGGTGTTTCCGCCAAGGAGCTCAGGCCAGACAGCCCTGCTTTCCCCAGGATCCACCTGAGGGATACAGGTGGGTGAAGCCTTTGGTTTGGGGGAAGGCATTTTTAATTGGGTAAAACCCCTTTACATCCCCCACACCAAGCGCACAAGTTACGCTACTTCTACTGCTGCACCCCCCAGCCCCACCCCGACAATCCAAGCCATAAAAACCAGGCCCCACTCCTGTTCCGATACAATGCGCCGCGGTCGGAAGGCTGCTCTGATGACGGAAGGTCCATCTGACGATGGAAAGTCTTGGAGGGCCCAATCCTGCCGCCGCTGGAGCTGAAGTGGCAGACCAGAAGGGCCTCCTTGCCTCATAGGGCCCGAGGCGGCTCCCAGGCTGCTGCTGCTGAAGGGTGCAATCCCGGGGGTCCCTGCAGCCGGGGTGCCCCCAACCTCCAGAAGAGGGGAGCAACTTCCGGGGTCGCTTTCCACATGCCTTTCAGTAAGGCAGGCTCAGCCGGCTGGAGGTCCCGAGCCTCCACGACAGCGCCAGCCTTCAGCACGGAGGAGGTTGGCGTTGGGAGGGTTGTGCCCAACCACCCCACCAGTTGAGGAAACCCTCCGTGGTTGTGGCCCCACTCCTGCTCCCAACCCCACCTCTGGGGAGGCCCCAGCACCCCTAGAGCTCTGGGAGGCAGAGGCCTTCCTCCCCACCTCAGGGCAAGACCGGCTCCCAAGAAGCCTGCAAGGAACACACCAAAGTGGGCCTCAGCTGGAGACGATGTAATGGACTCGCCCTTCTCAACCCACCCCACCCCACAGATCAGCTACGCCTTCTCCCCCCTCCTCTGCCCCTCCCTCCAAAAGCTTCTGCAGAATCTGCAGCTCGCGCTCCATCAAGTCCAGGCCAGCTGGCTCTTGGCCCAGGGCCGTCACGTGGTGGTGCCTGGCGGTCCGTCCTGGAGGGGGGAGGTGGCCAAGTGCCTCTCCCACTCTACCTCAATCACCTTGTACAGCTCCATGGTGGCCCGGGCATCTTCGACCGACGAGTGTCCGTTGTGACCAATCTGGAGGGAGGGAAGGAGAGTGTTGAGGGGGAGGGTCATTCGAAGTCCTGCCATAGACCTGTTCCCCGGCCACAGAGGTGCCCATTCTCCCTCCCTCCCTGCAGGACAAACACTGGCCTTAAGAGACCCCGCCTCTCAGCACCGGGGCAGGTGTGCCCAGCACTGTTACCTGAATGTCTCGGTGCAGGAGCTGCTTGGTGAGTCGCTTCAGGGAAGCTGACTCGTTCTCGGGAAAGCCAGCCTTCCGATTGAGCAGGGGAATTTTTGAAGTGTCCCTGGTCAAGGATTTGGGATGGAAATATTTGAGGGCCTTGAAGTCGTTGTGGATCGCGTGGCCAATGACAACCTTCCCCGAGAGAAGCTTAAGAATCTGGAAGGAAGCAGAGGAAGGAGCTCGTTCGGACCCTGCGAGCACCTGGCCTCCAAGATGATGGCCACAATGCCCTGGACCAGAAGGCTCCCCTACGTGGGCACTGAAAGGAAGGCCAGGAGGTTGTGCCTCCCCCTCACCTCTTTCTGGGCCAGCTTGAAGGGGACGGCGTCTCTCATGTGGTGCTGCCTGATGCCACTCCACCGGGTCCGGTAGTTGGTGATGGGGCTCAGGGGACGGATGTACTTATCGTACATCACATCGCCATAGTAGCCAACCACGCTGCATCGAGCCAGGTCACTATTGCGCCCTCCGGGCCCCGTGCCCACCATCTCACAGTCAATGGCCACCATTTTGCTAGGCTTGGCTACCACCGGTGCGTCGGGGAGGCCACTCTTGATTTCGTCCAGCCGCCCGACTCGGGGAACATCCCCCCGGCTGCAGAGGGTCCCGTTGGGCTTCCCAGCACCGCTCCCCGTTTTCCTGGAGGCCGACGCAGCCACCGAGGAGCTGGAAGTCCAGGGTCCGGGGTCCACAGCTCCCGCACCGGAGCTCTCCTTGGCCAGCGTTTTGGGCCGGCAAGGGGGCCCTTCCTCTGGCGAGGCCTCGCTGCCCTCTTCCGCCTCCGTCCTCTGCTTCTTCTTGGCCCGGCCGGGCCCCACGCGGCAGCCGAGGGAGGCATCCCGCCTGGGCAGGGGCGGCTGGGCGGGCAGCTGCTTCTGCTTCAGGAAGCCCTTCCGCTCCAGGAACTGCCGCCGCTTGACGAAGCGCTGGTGCTTCTTTGTTGCCCCCGGAGCTCTTCTGGGCCGGCTGGGGAGGACCGTGTCCAGGTTGAGGAGGATGTCCGACATCGCGCCCGATCAGCGAGGCGGCTCTCTAAAGGGCTCCGGCTGCAGGAGGAGACGGGCAGGTCAGCATGGCTGCCCTGCAAGAGACGGAGGGGAGGGAGCGGGAGTGAACCCCGGGAGCCCCTTTCGCCCCCGCCGCCCCTCCCCGGAGGCCGCGCCCCCCGCCCCCTGGAAGGGGGCCCCGCAGCCCCGCGATCCTCTCGGCCGCCCCCTCGGGCACCTGAGCGGCTCCGTCCAGGCGGCGAGGCCGGGCTGGCCGGCCAGGCTTCCTCCTCCTCCCCGCCCGGCAGGCCCGGCTTTGTGACCGCGGCGGAGCCCCGGCGGCATCACAGCGACCCCGCCGGCGGCGTCATGGGCGCCTCCAGGACCCCCCAGCCACGGGAACCCACGCCCACCTGGCTCCGCCACCACGGCACCGCGCGGCCGACCCGGATGCGGAAGCGCCGCCCTGCAGGGAACTTCCGGCCACAAGGAAGTCCTTCCGCCGGCCTTCCCCAAGCTTGAAACCGACGCCGGTCGGCTGCAGCCTCGCCCGCCCCGGAGGGAAACCGGGTGGGGGGGAGGTGGGGGCTTTGCGGGCGGAGGCCCCCAGTCCCAGCCCGGAAGCGCGACGGGCGGTGGGCGGCGAGGCGACGGGTGCCGGCCGAGGCCAAAGTTGCCCGCCATGCGCGGCTTCGCCCTGGAGCAGCAGAAGCGCCTGGCCGCCAGCCTGGTCCGCGTCCTCGCGTTGTACCGGCCGCTGACCGACGCCTACGTCATCGTAAGCCCCACCCCCGCCCCCCCCCCTCCCGGGCCGGTGACCCCCGCTGAGCCGCCCCCGCCTCTCTCCCCCGCAGGAGTTCTTCAGCGACGACCTCTGGGGCCGCCTCCCCCGCGGCTGGCAGGCGGCACTGGGCGAGCTCTCCCCGCCGGAGGTGGCGGCGCTGCTGCTGCGGAGGGGCCGCCCGACCGAGCCCTGGCCGCTCTCGCTGCTGGCCTTCCGCGCCGCCGCCCACGCCCTGGCCTTCCCGCGCCGCCCCGCCGCCGCCGCCGCCTCCCGGGAGCCCCTGCTGCCGCCCCGCTTCCGCAGGCACCTGCGGCCCAAGAAGCAGCACGAGGTCCGGCGGCTGGCGCAGGTGCGGGCGGGCGGGCGGTTCTTGGAGGGCGAGGGGCGGCTGGCCCAAAGCAGCCCCGGCCTGACCGCCTTCTGCCCGGCAGGTGGTGAAGCGGCTGAGCGAGCTGACCGGCTGCCGCCGGGTGGTGGATGTGGGCGCCGGGCAGGTGAGCCTCGGCGGCGGAGGGGGCAGCCCTGGGTCCCCTTGCCCTGGTTGGGCCTGGGCGCCTCCTCGACATCTGCCTCTCCTTCCGCAGGGCCACCTTGCCCGCTTCCTGGCCTTCGGGCTGCAGCTGTCGGTCACTGCCGTGGAGGGAGACGCCCGGCTGGTCGCCCAGGCCGCCAAGCATGACCGGGCGCTGGAGAAGGAGCTGGAGAAGGAGCAGGCCAGGCGGCAGGTGAAGAGTGGGGCGGAGGGAGCCGACGGCTGGGCTCCCTCCGGCTGCCCCTTTCCTGACTGGGCCCCTCCATCTTGCAGGCGCCAGGCAGCCCCCTGTCCAGGGGCCGAGCCACGTGGTGGGCTGGGTCAGTCCCCACACTCGGTGGCCAGAGTTCCTGGGGCTGCTGCACTCGGCGGAGGCTGCTGGAGATGGGGGATCACGGGGAGCAGCCTCTGCCCGCCAACCCACCGAGCCTTGTGAGCCAAGAGAAACTGAGGCTGGAAAGGGAGGTGCAGACGGTGGCCCAGGATCCCTAGAGCAGAACCCTCCAGCCTGCCTGCAAGCCCAGCTCCCGCCGGGGCGCTTTTGCTCACTGGCCTGCATGCCTGCGGGGACCTCAGCGCCACCCTCCTCCGGCTCTTTGTGGCCTGTCCCCACGTTGTGGGCATCACTTCGGTGGCCTGCTGCTACATGAAGCTGAGCACCGGAGAGGGCGCCCAGCCCGGCTACCCCCTGAGCGACTGGGTGGCGGCCCTGCCTGGCCACCAGCTCTCCTACAAGGCCCGGGAAGGGGCCTGCCACGCCATGGAGGACTACCTCCTGCGGCTGGAGCACGACAGTCCTTCGCTGAAGATGCACTGCTTCCGGGCCAGGCTGGAGACCATGATCCGGACCATCGACCCCACCAAGAAACGCCTCGGGGTGCAGGCCATTCCCAAAAGCCACGAGATGACTTTTGAGCAGTGAGTGAGCTGCGGGGGTGCCTCCCCAGCTGGTGGGGTTGGGACGGCCCTCCCCCGATTCCCCCTGCCCCCAAGGCCTCTGTCCGGAACAGCCAAGCGCAGCCTTTCCTTTCCGGGCAGGTATGCTCGCCAGGGACTGGAGCGTGTGGGGATGAGCCCCAGTGGGCCCCTGGAGCCTGCCTCTCCGGCTCAGCAGCGGCGGGTGGTGGTCTTCTTCAGCCTTGCTCTCCTGCTGGCCCCCTTGGTGGAGACCCTCATCCTCCTTGATCGGATGATTTACCTGCAGGAGCAAGGTAAGCTGCACCTGGGGTCTCGGCCAGAGAGGAGCTGGCATCCAGTGGCGTCCTACTGCCTCTGGGCAGGCAGCCCTTTGGAGCCCAGGGTTTCTTCTCTGAGTCCACCCCCTGCTTTTATTGAGGGTCGGGGGGAGCTGTGCCAGGGCTCCTTGTTCCTGGCCCCTTTGACAAGGCTGCCCCAAGCCCCCTCCCTTCCTCTTGCTTCCCACAGGTTTCCCCTGCGAGCTCATCCCTCTCTTCAACCCAGCGCTCTCCGCCAGGAACCTGGTGCTGGTGGCTGCCAAGAAGGTGCCGCCCTCTGACCTCTGGGGCCTGGCTGCAGGAGACTGAGGAGGCTCTTCCCTGTGTCTGGTGCAGGAGAAGCGGAAGGATCTGGCCTTCTCGTCCCCCGGAGCGTGTCCCGCTGCACCCCAGCCGAACAGGCCCATGGACCCACCCTCTGCATTTGTAAACACCTGTACACTTGTTCTCTTGTTAAGGGATGTTTATTGTCAGTGGTCTCTTAGCCTTTGATAAAAGACACTGGTGTGAATGCAGAGCTCCTCCGGTTCCTGCGGTGTCTCCCTCTCTGGGAAGGGGAGGGGCACCTCAATACCAGTAAGACTTCCTGTGCCGCCGTCTCTCTACGATTCCCATCCGCTCCATAATTTCCTCCTGGAAGGTCTTCAAGGACGGGGTGTATGTCTTCTCCAGGGCGTCCTTGGTGGAGGTGTCCTTTGGGCCGTCTGAATTGGCAGGAGAGGAAAGTTTCAAGGCTCTAGTCCTTATGCTGTTTGAGAACAAGCTGGCCCCGAGGCAGGGCCTAGCAGAGATCGTCCAGGAAGGCCACTGGCTCCTGCTCCTCCTCCTCCTCCTCCCTCGCTCAGCAGAGGAGCAGCTTACCGACCCACAGCTCCGGGATGATGCCGTCCTCCCTCTGCTCGAGGGGTTTCGGGATGATCCGGCCTGTCCGGAGGGAGACCCGCACGCGTTCCCCCTGTTCCGTGTAGCGCCAAGCCACTTGGGTGGGCAGCCTGAGGTCACACAAAGTGGACACAACGGGGGAGGCCCGAGGCGGTTGCGTGGAGAGGAGGCAGAAGGTTTTGAAAGTATCATTGGAGTTGCCAGTCTGCCTTTCGAACCAGAGCCTACGGACGCTCAAGAGGGCCCCCATTCAGTCCCCCACCAAGAGAGTTTGAAAAAAACAATAGAAATCTTGAGGGTTTTTAAAAAGCAGCCATCTTGGCAAAGGGCCCTCTTGCTGCAGCCCATTTTCCACCAGGAATGATCTGACTTTGTTCTTTTTTTTGGGGGGGGGACCACTTCCCTGGAGAGCGACAGCCCCACAACTGGGTCCCCCAGAGGCCACGGGCAGCTCCAATGACTTTGGGTCCCCAAGGAGGGAAGTGGGAGGAGCCAATCTAGCCTTACCTGTCGGTGGGGTCCACCAGGCCCACCTGCTTCAAGGACAGCGGCTTCTCTCGGGCAATCATGGCCCTGCCTGCCTGGGTGTCCGCATAGTAGTAGCCCTGGGGCAGAGAAGCACAGTGGAGCCTGCAGCCCCCTGCCCCAGAAAAGCCCACCGGGTATCAAGGGCGGGGGTCTCCCCTCTTTTGCCCCGCAAGGAAGGGGTTCCCGTAGAGGCCCCCCCTTACCATGTTGAGGCGCTCCAGCAGCACCGACTGCTCCTCCTTGTCCACCTTGATGACCTGGCCTTGCTTGCCGGCCTCGCGGCCGCTCAGGATCTGCACCTGTGGGGAGGGGAGAGGAGGGCGGCGGGTGGGTCAGGGGATCCGGGCGGGCGGGGTGCGCCTGCCTTCCGACGTCGGGCTGCCAGCTCACCGTGTCTCCCCGGAAGACCTGCCAGTCCTCCTCCGGGATGGGTGGCAGCGCGGGCTTCTTCCTCCGGGGCGCCTTCCCCGCCCGGCCGAGCTCGGGGGCCCAAGGGGGCGTCAGCTTCTCCGCCATGGCCAGCAGCCGCGTCAGCCTCATGGTACCTACAAGGGGTGCAGGTTGGAGAAGGCGGCCCAGAGCCCCTGAGCCGCCCCGCCTGCTGCCACCGGCGCCCGCCGCTCCCGGCTTTGCACGAGGAGCCCGCCCGGCGTTCACCTGGTCCGCCGCGCTTCGCAGCTCCTTCCCGGCGGGCGGGGCGGGCACGTCGGCCGGGCCGCGCTGCATCCTGGGATTTGCAGTCCTAGCGGGCGGCGGCACCGGCCAGAGCTACGAAAGTGCAGAGCGGGCTACTCGGGAGGATCCCGCCGCCTCCAACTGCCCGCATCCCATTTGCAGAGCCCAGCCGGTCTGCCTCCTGGCTGCCAAGCGGGCGCAGGAGGGCTTGGATGGCAGCGGCTGGGCTGCACCAGTGGGTGGACTTCCATGCCCAGAATTCCCCGGTTGGCATTAACGTTGTGGTCTAAACCCTGCTCTCTCTCTCTCTCTCTTTTTTACTGCTGGCTGAGGCTGGGGTGTGCAGGGTGTCAAAATCCTCCCTGTGAATTCTCCCCTTATATTCTGAAATGTTTTGATTTCTGCGTCCTTTCTGCTTTATTACAGAGCACTGGAGGGAAGGCACTCCACAGGATAACAGGATAAAGAGTCCTCTTGAGCTACAGGTGCCTGACTGAGACTTGGGGCTGTCTCTGCAGTATTATTCGCCCGGCTTTTATTAAAGGAACACAACCCCCTCCCCCCTCATCACTGGAGGGGGGGGTAGCAGAGCAGAAATTTTGAGGAGCAGCACTCAAAAAAAGAAAACACCCAGGACGTGTGTGGTTAGAGTTTGCAGATCTGTTTATGCTGCTCTCCTGCTTGCTTTCAGAAGGCCCACCAACCCTCCGCCTGCTTTCCTCGCCTCTCAGGCACCCCCGTTAGACAAAGGGGGGGCAGGAGGGAGGTTGGGGTCGCAGGGGGCCCCTCCCCGGGTGCTTGGCTCCTCCTGCTCCTCTTCCGGGTCCAGCTCTTGAGGTGGGACTTGAATGCCCAGCATGGTCTCAACATGCCACAGCCGGGTCTTCACAGCCTGGAGGTGCTCCCTGAGGATCTTCATGGACTTCAGACAATCGTGGCAGCTGCGAAGATCCTGCCGGCCTGGAAGGAGAGAGCTAGCTGATGCCTGCAGAGGGGGTAAAATCTGGGCCTTTTCAGCTCAGACACTACCACCCCCTTGCCCCGAGGGAGGAGCAGGAGAAGGCCTCCTTCCAACGTACGCTCTTGGAAGTGAGAAGACTGGAACTCATGCGCAGCTTGTAGCTCCTGAATCAGGGCCATGATCTCCTCTGGAGGCATAGGAGCCGGGAGGGCCGGCTCTAGGGAAACATCCTTGGGGGCCGACGGGTCAGGAACTAAAGGGTCAGCCTGAGCCTTGCCTTCTGGATCCCCTGCTGAGGAGAGGGGAGGTAGAGCTAGCAACGGCACCTGCCTGGGCACCTGAGCCCCAGGGGGGTCACCACTGTGGGGCTTACCATTTGCAGCAGCTGGACTTGGTTGGGGTTGCAGCTGAAGAAGACAACCTGGGGAGCAGGAAAGGAAGGGCACAGGACTGGTCAGGGGAGGCTGTCCATCCCACCCCCCTCTGGTTCAAAACAGGTGTATCTCTCCAGAGAGCCCAAGACCACCTGGCTCTTCAAAGAAATCAACCTCTCCTCGGAGTCTTCACTCACCTTCCCCTACAAGGGGGTCTCTTCCAGCTTCATTCTGGCTTTCCCTTTTATCATCCTCGGAAAGGCTGCAAGTACCCAGCAAAGCGTGTATGTGATGCTGTGCCCCACAAGGACACCCATAGATCCATGGGTAGCCAATAACTCGGGAATATCCAGGGTATCCCAAACCAGGTTTCTCCTTCCAGCACCAAGATCCCCCTCATTTGCCCTGCCTTACTAAGACAAGGTTTTCTTTGAGTTCCAGTTACTTACGGTCTGTTCTTCTCGTAGACGGCTCTAGGAGAAGGAGGAGGAGGAGGGAAAGAGGAAGAAGTCAACTGCCCGGAAATTGAGCTCTCTGGTGCCCAGACACAAATACTGTCAACGTGAGCCAGCTCTCCTTCCAGTTAAAGGGGCCCCTCAGGAGATGGTCAAAGGCGGCCAGGCTGACCTCTGGGGCTGCCCTGCTCCCAAGGCCAGAGAGCCATGGCTGTGGAAAACTCACCCTGGCAATCTCTGGGCCTTAACTGCCCAATTTGGCCTTACCTGCGGAGATGTCGATTAAGAGAGAACCAGTTCTGCATCCTGATGCCAGCTGAGATGTCGCAGCCATTGGAATCCTCACCTGTCTCAAGGCAACCAAGACTGTGGGGTTCCACCTTAGTTGTGAGGTCATGCCCGGGGAAGAAGCACCACAGGTGCGATGATAATAATGTGATTACTTATACAAACCCCCACGTGGGAAGTTATAAACGCTCTTATAAAGAGGGGAAGTGTCTGTGTGTGCATGTGCATGGGGGGACTTCTATCATCCTTCCCAAATGGACTTGGCTCTCTGGGGCTTCCCCTCAAGAACCCACCAGAGGTCAATGGAATTCCTGCCTGGTCTTGGGAAGAGGAGAACCGGGGACGGAGCCCGGCGCAGGAGAGGCGCCACGGAGACGCCATGCCCAGCTGCAGGAGGCCAGGGGTCCCGAGCAGAGAGCCCCCTCCGGGAAGCGCAGCGCCTTCCCAGCTGCCGTTCGGCCGCTTCTCCGCAGTGCGGTGCTGCTGCCTCAGAAGAGGAGGGATTCTCCCGCCGCCGCCGCCGCCGTCCAGGGATGCCCTCCTGGGGCCCCGGGGCCGTGCCAGCGAGGCGTCGGCAGGAGGGCGGGATTTCGGGCACCGCAGGCGATGCTTAGGATGGGGGTCCCTGCTTAGGATGGGGACTTTAGCGCTTCTGCCCCTTTTGTTTTATTTCTTGTGTTTCCCCAGCTGGAAGGAACTTTCGTTTTCTGCCTCAATGGGGGCGGGGGCGGGGGAGGCGGGGAACGGCCGTAAGTGCGAGGACCGGGCTGAAAGTGCCTTTTGCCCTCCGGCCACGCAGCGGCCGAAGAATTAAACGGGTAGAAGAACCTGAGGACGATAGAGAGGAGGGGGGTTAGAGCGGGCCGCCCTGACGGATCGGAAGTGACGTGTGCCTTCGCCCGCCCGTCGCCTCCCCGGAAGTGTCGCGCGGTGAGTCAGGGAGTGTGGGCGGGCGGCCCGTCGACGAGGCGTTTCCGTTTCCGGTGGCTGGAGCTGGAGGTGGGCGAGGATCGGCGGCGGCGGCGGAGCGACGGGAGGCAGCAAGCAGAAGCGGCCGCGCAGCCGGGCAGGCCGCACCGACCCGCCGACGGAGCCCCAGCCGGCCGGCCGGCGGTCAGGTGAGGCTGGGCCGGGCGCCGCGGAGGGTCGGGCCTTCCCCGCCAGGCGCTGGTCGGCCGGGGGCGGCGGGCGCTGCGGGCCCCATCCTCCCCTCCCGGGCGCTCGGGGCATCCCCGTCCTCCGCGCCCCGGGGAGGCAGGGAGGGGGCCGGCGTTGGCGGGGAGAGGGAGGGCCGCCTCTGCTCGGCCGGCCGGCGGGCGGGGGAGCTTCGCCCCGCGCGGGCTCTTCGGGCAGTCCGGGCGGGTGCGGGTCCCGGGGCTCCCAGACCGCCGGATCCGCGGCTCCCCGGCCGAGACCGCCGCCCCGTCGGGGCCCGCGGGCGGAGCGGGAGACGGTTCCTTCGAGGCCCCCGATCGGCCAGAGGGCAGGAGGCGCCGCCGCCGGCGCTGCGCTGTCCCCGCTGACTTCACTGTTCAAACACGGGCGTGGCGGAGGAAGGAAGCCGGCGGGAAGGTCGCCTCTCGCCCGGCCTCCCCCGGCGGCGGGGTCCGGCCCGGCTCCCCCGCTTGTCATCCTGGTGGGCGGCGGGGAGTTGCTCCTCCGGGCTCCCAGACGAGGCCGCTGGGCAGAAGCGGAGCCTGCGAGGCTGGGACCGGGAATCGGGCTGGGGCCGGGCAAGGAGGAGAGGCGTCCTTCTCCCCGCGAAGCGGATGCTTCTCCCTCCTCCCCGTCCTCCTCCCCGCTCGGAGCGGCCGGCGAGGAAATCCTCTCTCCCTCCCGCGGGCGTGTCAGCAGCCCCGGGAGCCGCTCGGGTGTTGATCTTCAGCGCCGTGTTTACAGTCGGCAGCCAAACTGGGTGGGGTGCGATGGCCGCTCTGATAAAAGGTGCAGCAGCAGCAGCAGGGAAAGTCCGGGTTGGCTTTGTGGGAAAGGAGAGGGTGCGCTGCCTGTGCCGGGAGGTAACCCTGCTTCCCCTCCCTTTTCCCCCCTGCCTCCGGCCCCCTTTGCAGCAGGAGCAGAGACATGAAGGCAGGCTGTCCCATTGTGGAGAAACCAGAAGGAGGAGGAGGTGAGGCGGCTTCTGGGCAGGCTGGTTGGGGGCTCCGGTGTCCCCGGCAAAGATGGCAAGGCCTTGGCTGGGGGATCAGGAGATGGGAGCCTCTTTGCTCTGGCCCCGGAGAGTGTGGCAGCGGCTGTGCCCTCTGGAACCACGGGTGACTTCTACTCCCATGGTTTTTCAGCCAAGGCGGCCTCCTCTCCACCGCTCAGCGAGGGGCAGAGATTGTTGGGTCCCTTCTTTCTGACCCCTGGCTTTGCTTTGTGGTCTCCAGGCTACCATTTCCCTGACTGGGCGTACAAGACCGAATCCAGCCCAGGCTCCCGCCAGATCCAGCTCTGGCACTTCATCCTGGAGCTGCTGCAGAAGGAGGAGTTCCGGCACGTGATCGCCTGGCAGCAGGGCGAATATGGGGAGTTTGTCATCAAGGACCCGGACGAGGTGGCCCGGCTGTGGGGCCGGAGGAAATGCAAGCCCCAGATGAACTACGACAAGCTGAGCCGGGCTCTCAGGTGAGCGTGGGGCTGGTGGAGAAGGAGGGAGGTTGACCCGAGGCCCTGGAAGGCAGCCCTGCGGGCGTAGATGGATCTAAGTTTTTCCGTGATCCCTGACCCTGACCGGCCAGGGGAATGCCAGCCATCTTTAGCGGGAGACAACGGGAGAGCAGACTTGTCCTCCGGTGTCTTTGGGCACTGGGTTCTTGAGGCTGGCTGGAAAAGCCCACCTGCCTTTGTCAGAACTGAAGCTCATTGATGCACGCTCCCTGGCGCACCACGAGTCTGGCGCCAACATCCCTGCAGGCTCCCCATAGTTCTGGATCCTGATTGGGGATAGATTTCCTGGGCGGGTCTTTGTGGCCAAGGAGCCACCTGTGTGAAAAAAACTCCCGGGGTCTGAACTCCACTCCGGAAAGTTCCTGGCGTCCCCTGGCTGCCTTCTTGGGATCTTCCCCGTGCCCCACCCTCTATGTTGGCAGAGCAACAGACTTGACTCGGTGCCAAGCTGTGAGTGCTGGTGGCCTGGGTGGTACGTCCTTGGTTTTTCTTCCCAGGAAGCTGAGGCTTGGCTGAGCACCCTTGCCAGCCTTCTGCCCTCTGCCCCTTGCAAGGAGGCGCCACCTGCATTTGCGTAACGGAGGGGAAATCTAATGTACCTTGCAGGGTTCTTCCCTCCCTCCATCTCCCTCCCTCTCTGTGGGGGTGCGTGGGGGGCAAATACTTCCCTGGGTGTAAAGGCCGTATTGGCCGGACAGAAGGGCTGGGTCTGCTACTTGGCTGCCTCCCAAGGAGAGCAACGGACGGCTTTCCTCCCTCGGCAGGTACTACTACAACAAGCGGATCCTGCACAAGACGAAAGGCAAGAGGTTCACCTACAAGTTCAACTTCAACAAGCTGGTGATGCCCAGTTACCCCTTCCTTAACATCTGCCCCACCGGTGAGCAGTCTGCAGGGCCCGGTTTGGGGGAGGGGAGGCCTGATGGGTTGGTGAGAGGAATATCTTCATTTGCTCTGTTTGTGAGTGACCCTGGCTGGCAACAGTCCCACGCGCTCCCTGCAGAAGAGGCTGGCTGAGGAGGGCAAATGCCTGGCCTCTGGAAATTGGGTGGGGGGCAGCTGGACGCTGTTCTCCGTGACCCCAAACATTTCTGGCTGGGCACGTGGCTCCTCCCCCCAGCTGAAGAGGGGCTCTTCGCCGCCTTTGGCTTTCCCCCTTTCGCCGAGTGCCCCTTGATTCCTGGCGCTGCCAGACCCGCCTGCTCTCCTTGTCAAGCACTTCTCCGGCAACGGGTTCCACGGCAGGTCCTTCCCCCCTCTGGTTGTAAGGACACACTAGGGGCTCGGCCACTGGCGGAGCGAAGGTTGGACCCAGCAGCCGCTAGCCCTACAGTGCCGCTTTTCCTGGGCTTGGGGGGAAAAAGCAGCCACGAGAGACGCCCTCCCCGGTGTGGGAACTGGGCCGGGCAGAGGAGCTCCGGTCTCCTGGAGTGACGCTTTGGGCAGTGCTGGGTGTGGCTGGGAAGAGGGCGAGTCCAGCGGCTCTGCCCCAAGTGACCCCCAGAGCCTGAAAGGGCCCCAGCCACGGGTTAGGGTTCCCCTCCGCCTCCGTCCCTCGGCCTTCCGGTGGAGGGGGGCAAAGAGCAGCTCCTTTCTGTGGGGAGGGGGCCCGATGGAGTCCTTGCCTTCCTCTCTTCCTGCCTGCTGGTTCTTTGGATTAGCAGCTCTGCCTTTTGGGGGGTGCAAATGCTCCTTGCTGGAGGGGGTCCGTCCACGTGATCTGGCAGCCCTCAGCCGAAAGCCGGGCCTCGAGAGCAGAGCAGGGCTGCGCTCCCGTGGCCTGGACAAGTGCAGGAACAAGTCCGGGCAGTTGCTCACCCTGATGTCTCTCGGCCACGCCCTGCGCTCCCCGAGGCTCCCCGGCGAGCAGAGCGGCTGGAGGCTGCCCTGGGATTACAGCCTGTTGTCTTTCCTCTTGCCCGGGGAGGTGGAGGCCCCGCCCTGCTCGGGAAGGAGGAGGGGAGGGGGCCACGGCTGAGTCTCCACCGCCAGCAGGGAGAGAGCTGCAAGGCCAGGAGGATCTTCTCTGCCCTCCTCTGCCAGAGAGGGCCGGCGTTGGGGGCGGCAGGCAGGAGTGGGTCCTTGGCCCCTGAGGTGCTCCGTCATTTGGGGGTGCGGGGGGGCTGGCTAAAGAGAGGCCTTGGCTGCAGCTTCGTTCTTAAGGGAGGGGAGGGGGCCAGACCCGAGCCTTTGAGAAAGACCCCTCCCCTTGGGAGCAGCAGAGGGAGGGAGGGAGGGGCTGGGCAGACCCTCTCCTGGGCCTCCGGGCTGCGTCCCCAGGCCTGGATCCCAGTCGCTGAGTTGCCGGGGCTCCCTGACCAGCCCCACTTCTTGGGTGGGTTTGTATTCCGGGGACCCTCCCCTGACTCCGCCTCCTCCTCCTCTCTTCCCTGCCAGGTGCCGTGCCACAGAGCGCCCCTCCGGTGCCCACGGCTTCGTCCCGCTTCCACTTCTCCCTGGAGGGCCAGTCGCCCAGCGAGGACTCCCAGCCGGGCTGCTTCTCGGGCAGAGCCCTGGGGCCCCCAGGCCAGGAGGCGCTCAGCAATGGCAGCGCGGACGAGAAGGCGTCTCCGGCGCTGGAGCTGGACGGGGGCTCTCCGGATTGGCACCGCAGGGTCGACATCCTGGCCTCCCGCAACACGGTGGCCGCCCCGGGCACCGCCGACCACCCGAAGCGCAAGTCGGACCTGGTGCTGCCCATCTTCGGCCGGGCCGGCCTCTACCCAGACGCCCACAGCCCCTTTGGCGGGTCGCCCCTCCCTCCCCGCGGGAGGGTGCTCAACGTGCCCCTCTCCCCTGCCCTGTCGCTGACCCCCACCCTCTTCTCCTACAGCCCCTCCTCGGCCATGAGCCCCTTCACGCCTGGCGGCAGCAGCTGCTTCTCCTTCAGCCCCGAGGAGATGAAGCACTACCTGCACTCCCAGGCCTGCTCCGTCTTCAACTACCACCTCAGCCCCCGGACCTTCCCACGCTACCCGGGCCTCCTCCTCCCGCCCCTGCCCTGCCAGCCGCCCCCGAGGAGCAGCCGCCCTTCCCCATCAAGCTGCAGCCCCCGCCCGCCGGGCGCAAACACCGGGAGCGCCACGAGAGCGAGGGGGCCAGCGGGCAGTCTCTGCCGGGCCCCCGCATCAAGCTGGAGAGGCCTTTGGCGGAGGAGCCCGGCGACACCGACTCCTCCGAGAGGGTCCCGGCCGGGCGGGAGGAGAACGAGGCCGCGGCCCCTGCACCCCAATGCCCGGAGCTGCTGCGGGAAAAGACGCTCTTCCTGCACCCGTCCGCCCCGGCTTGGCCGGGCATTTCCGTGGTGCCCGGCCTGGCCAAGAAGCTCAAGCAAGAGGAAGGGGCCGCTGAGAAGCCCCCCACCCAGGAGCCCAGGGGGAGCCGGGGGCCCCGGAGAGAAGAGGGAGGACGCCCTCATGCCCCCAAGCTGCGCCTGAGCGTCGCTGGGAACGGGACCGGCTGGCGGGAGACCCCGAGGAGACCCCGGCAGGAAGCCCTCCTGGGCCGGCAGCCTGGACACGCCCCACATCCTGCTGGCCCCCAAGGCTGCGGTGGATACTTAGGGCGGGGGGTTGTGGGGCAGCCACCCGAGTGTAATGTAGCAAGGTTTTCCTGGCTGGGGGCAGGAGGGCGGCGAGGAGGGCTTCACTAAACGTGCGGGGGTGGGGGGTTGCTTTTGTGTGTGTGTGTGTGTGTGTGTATTTGCGTGTGCCCGCGTGCGCATTGCAGGTGAAATGCAGTTTTCATGTCCCGAGGGTGGGGCACTCCTTGGCTTGCAAGCCCCCGGGCCATTTCTGCTCGGCCAACGCAGCCACAGCGCCTCCGATGCCCCCCTCGGTTCTCTTGGGGGGTTGGTAGCTGGGGCGGCTTGTCTGAATCTCTCTTGTTGCTTTGTGGAGGGGGTTTCTCCTCCTGGTCAGAGCCAGACGGTGCCTCCCGTCCGGGGAGGAAGATGTGTTGGGAGGGAGAATTCGGGGCTGGAACATTGCACTGTCTTTCAGTTTTGGAAGTGGGCATTTTGGGAGACAAGCCGTGGGCTGGGATGGCGGCCTGCAGAGCGACCTTCAGAAATGGTGGAGGGGGCGGCGTAATGGGGGGTTCACCTTTAAAGGAACCTTTTTGACTGTAGAAGAAGCCATGGCAGGTTCTGCTCTTGAACCTTCAGGGATGTTGATGGGAAGGGAACCGGCGGCCCAGGTGCCTTTAAAGCAGCCCTCCCTCCTCCCCTCAGTTCCAGTCTTTGGGGAGGGGCCGGGACAGAGAGATTGGGGGCCTGCCTTACTGTGGCCCTGGGAGGGCCTTCTCCACCGGCTGGGGGCTCAGGCTGCCTGGCCCTCCTGCTCTTCATGTGGGGGAGTAGGCCAGGAGGCGGGGGGCTGGTGGCCTCAGCCGGCGGGGCTGAAGGCTCTCAATGAGGCTGGGAGCCCGGCCTTTCCGGCGGCTGAGGCTTCCGTCGGGCTCACTTGTAGCATTGGGCCAAGAAAGCCATTGGGGACTTGCTGGAGGAGGCTTTGCATGGGGGGGACACTGGGGGGGTCTGCTGTCTGGTGGAAAGCTCCTCCCCTTGCATGCCCCAGCCTTAGAGCCTCGGGGGGTCCTCTTCCCCCGGAGGGAGGGGGCTGGCCGTGGCCCCGAAACTCAGGAACTGAAACGTGGAAGGCCTTCTTCGCCTGGGGGGTTGCTCTTTCCTTCTATTGAACCCAAGTGCCAGAAGGGGTGGGGGTCACGGGTGGGGGCTGGTGTTCTTTGGGGAGAGGGAGGGCTGGGGGTTGGAGGCCGGCCCCCTTGCCCCCTTGCGATCACTGCCTCCGGGCCTTGGGGGTGGGGGGCTCCCCTGCGCTGAGAGCTGCGGTGCCTGTTCAGGGATGCGAGGGCTGGGCTGGGGGCTCCAGGAGGACTGGCACCCCGGGATTGCCTCCTTCCCCAGCGGGTTGGGGGCTGCCAGCCCAAACAGCTCCTTGTGCCAAAAACTGAAGCCGCTGTACGGGGGCACGAGGGGGCAGTCCCGTCTGCCGCTGATCAAAGAGGCGTTTGTACTTTTGGGAAATGGTGTTGATGTGTTGTAGCCATAGAAAACCTTAGATGGGTTTTTGCCAGGGGGGCCCTCCCGGGGGCCTCCCTCCCTTGCCAGCACATTGTAGGGAGGCCTTTGGGGTGAACAGGGGAGGGGCTGCTGCTGATGATGCTGGCTGTTAAAGGCTGAGCAAATGCCCTGGGCAAGGGTATTTTCAGTTGGGGGGTCTCAAGTAGCAGGGAAGCCAGGGTTGAGGGCCAGGGGCCTTAGATCCAGACCCCTAGCCTCCCCATTGGGAGGGGGGGGAGGCAGTGTGCTGGGTTCCCCTCGGATGGGAAGAATTTACCTCGGGGGGAGGGGGCTGCTCTTCTACCCCTGCTTTGCTCTGTCTCCCTTTTGCGCCTTAGGGATGCGGTGGGCTAAGGAGGGGAGATCCGGTCTTGGGTTTGAGGGGCATCCCGTTAGGTTATTTTCTTAGAAAACTTTTTTTCAACTTTAGAGTGTTAAAAGTGGCAAAGTATTTACTGATCACTCCTTTAAAAAAAGAAAACATTTTTCCATGAGATGGCCCTGACTGAAGAACTAAACACAGCGGGGCAGCAGCTCATAGCTTGAGGTATTTGTCCATGTAAAGCAGGATTAAAAATGTGTCTAAAAACAATGTAAGTAGTCCTCATGCTTTTGTGCAGTGCCTTTAGACGTTCCACTTTCTATAAAGTCTTCAAAAAAAAAAACCACCTTTGCATATATATTATATATATGATGTAATGTTATAGAAATATATGTATAATATACATATTTTTTCCAGGGGTATCTGATAGCTCTGTATTTTGTTATGGAAGTTGATATGAAATATTTTACCTCAAATTTTAAAAAAAAAAAGTTAAATAAACCTTTTAAGTAAGCTTGCTGGGGTCCCTCCCGTCTTTTGCTTTTGAGGCTGTGTTGGAATTGGCGCCTGCGTTCCAAGGAGGCAGCGAGGCAGGCGGAAGCGCAGGGGGCCGGGCCCCTCTGCTTGGGGCTAGGGGGGCTCTTAACGCCACGTGGAGGCCTCCCCACGGATGAGGCCTGGGGGACGGGGGGCTCTGCCACAGAGGTGGACCCTCCACCCCACCGGAGGTCCTTGCAAGGCCGAGCAGTCTTTCCTGGCCTGATGCTTGCGGGATGTTTCCGCCCAGTTCCAGGCGCTGTAAGGGGAAAGGCAAGGCAGCTGGGTGCTTGTTCGAGGCTTCCTTGGTGAGGGTTTGACAGCCAGGAAGCCAGCTCCGGTGAGGAGGCCCCGTTGACCTGGGAGATGGCTCAATCTTGTGCCCTGATCACCTTGGGTCTCGTCCCAGCAGCTCAAGGAACCTTCCCTTCCACACCTCCCACTGCCCCTCGGTCCAGGCCAGTTTCGGCCCTTGCTCCATCCAGAGCTCTGCATGGCAAAGGCCAGCGGGGCAGGGCCAGTGGGATAGAGCCTGTGGGGTGGTGGCAGGATGGGCACGGGTGCCACCGCTTTGCCACTTGAAGTGACGTGTGTGGGCCTCCGGAGGAGGAAACCTCCACCTGGGATGGCTGTGATTCACGCACTCTCCCTCCCTGGAGCGCCCTTTGGCGCTTCCTCTCGCGGGAGGAGGGCAGGGAACGGCTTCCTTTCAGCACGGCTTGCAGCCTAATTGCCCACAGGGAGCCCGTCGCCCAGGGAGTCACAGGAGGCTCCCAGGCAGGTTCCTCAAGGCGGGTGAAGAGGGACACAAACCCAGGGCGGCTTCAGGGTTGCACAGAGGACAGCTGGGGAAACGCCACTTCGGCTTGGAAGAACTGGGTGCTCAGATTTCTCCTGGGCTCCCCACCTCTTTTCAGCACCCTGGTTCCTTTCCTAGCCGTCTCCTGGTTCCCACCCCGATACCCACATTTTTGCAGCCGTGCTGTGGGACGCTTCAAACACAGCCGCATGCCGTGAGCCACGTTCCCATTGCAGGCTAACAAACTTTGTACACTTGCAAAAAATAAAAACCCTGCAATAAACAAATTCCCAGGGTCATCCTGGCTCCATTGCTCCATCTCCTAAATGCCCTCCGTGGAGGCTCCCACCAGGAGCGCAGCGGCCTCTTCCCCTGCAGGCTACAGCCGAGTGGGCCAAGAACATGAACTCGCAGGATTCCTGTCTTGGGCCATGGAAAGCGCCTCTGGCTCAGCTGCTCCTCCTCAAATGCGCCAACACAGCCAGTTCCGCCTGTCCCTCCCAACGGCCTCGGGCTGCAGGTCTTTCAAAAGAGGCAGCCGAAAGGCTTCCTGGGGTGCTGTGGGTGGGAAACCAAGAAAGGCCAGGTCTCCCTACTGCGCTGCCTCGCTGGCCTCTCGGGAGCACCGAGGTCTGGGCAAAGTGGCCCCTTCTTCCCCTCCAGCAAGCATCGCCGGCCTTGAAAGGCAACTGGATCCGGGAGCAACGTCCAGATAGGATTGGACTGCAGATCCTGGCCCAGCGGCTGTTCCTTCCGCCTCCGGAAAGCATGGTGCTGGGCTGGGCTTATTACTTGAAAGCTGTGTAGGTATCACGCTCTGGAAACACCCAACCCAGGGGAAAAAATCCAGCAAGATTTTGTGCCAGCTCCCCCTTTCCTCCAAGCCGCCTTTCGGCAAGAGTTTGGGGCTGCCTCTCTCCCAAGCAGGATGTGGCAATTCCTGGAAACTCCTTGCCACATCTTCAATCAGCCCAATTTCCTCCGCCTGCCAGTCTGGGGCAGTGACCGTGTCCAGAGAGGCGTGCTGGGGTTCCACCCTTCCCTGGATCGGGTGCCGGCTTCTCCGAGCAAATTTCCCTTGTCTGGTTTGCTGATCCTGAGATGCCGCTTCCCAGTGGAACCGGAGCCTGAAGTGGGGGGCCTGGGCAGATGGTCGCAAGCATCTTCGGCCATTGGGGAGCAAGGTCCCAATGGCCTTCTTTGAAAGGGCCCGATCCAGCTGCCTCTCCTCCGTCGGGAGATTTCCCCAAAGGTGGCTTCCATCCCTGGCAGAGGCAACAGCCTCTCTTGGAGCTTGGCCAACAGATGGGCACCTTAGTGAGAAGACGCCCCCTCCTCAAAGCACCTGCCCTTCTGGTATCCCTCTGCCCCTGGCTGGCCGTCCCTGTTAGTTAATTAGCCTGTTCTTAATCAGCTCAGCTCAGGACAGCTTGGAAAGCTAATAAGCTACACAGAAGGTGTAGGTAGGAGGGAGGGTCCCTCCCAGCTTTTGCCAGCCCCCCTCCCCTCCCCCTTGGCTGCAGAGCCAGCCTTGTGTGTCCTGCAGTCAGCTTGATGAAACCAACGTAAGAGGTTTTGGACATGCAGCCCCCGACCTTCCCGCTCGGCTCAGTGGGGCTAAGCAGATTGGGGGCGGGGGGGGGATTTGGCTGAGAGCGAGAGAGCCGGCAAGAGGCTGCCAGCCAATTCCCAGCTCTTCCTGCATGCCAGATAGGCCGGCTCAACTGGAATTCTGCTGGCAAGGCAAACCTGTACTTATGCATGCGGAAACCACCTGTTGGAACCTGCCGGTGCCCCAAATCGGAGGCCAGGGAAAGTGTGAAGCGGGAAGGAAGGAAGCTGGATCCGTCTGGAAGGTGTATGTGTATGTGGTTCCTTTGTGCCAGCGGCCCTTTCCGAGTTTGCTATGCCCACGGTTGACGCCCGACATGCCTCCAGCCTGCTCCAATGCTTGGAGGGCCCACGGGTGCCTTTGCTCATCCCTTCCATCACAAAGGGGGCCACCGCAGGCTGCACACCTTCCATTGCTGCTGGGGCATCCTTGGATGGAGATGGCCGGGCCACAAACACGCAAGGCTGGGGAAACTTTTTCTCCTGAAGGGAGATAGAATTTACCCCTCTGATTAATTTGTGCACAATCTGGATTTTAAAACCCTCTTTGACCCTAATTTCCCTTTATATGTGGAGATGGGCTGCACTGGAGCCCCCCAAACTGGGGGCTCTTCTCCATGCCTCCTTTGCTCCCTGACCCCTTAAGCAGCCGGGTAAGAGGGCAGGACTCAGCAGCAGCTGAGTTCACACAGAATCCTTCCAGAAGTGGCTGTCCTGGGCCCAGGAACCCTCTCACGATGGGGAATGGTCTTCCTTGAGCACCAGCTGCACTCGGATCCCAAACCGAGTTACATACAGACCAGGCTGATAAGGTTGGGCACCTTCGGGATATGACCGATGCTTCCGCAAACACTTTGCCCTCCAAAACCGTTGCGAACCGGCCTTTAGTAGGACTCCGTGTTCCTTCTCCTTAACGAATCCTTTCCTCGCACCTCCTTCTCTAAGGGCTTCTTTCTTGGATTTTGAATGGAGGGGCGGCTGACACAGGGTTGCATTCTACCATGCTTCTGTTCTCGTTATTTTGTGGTTTATATTTCAAAGGTTTAAACCTTATCTTTGCATCTTAGTTTGGAAAAGCAATCTGTAATTCAGCAACCAATTCTGGTTCGGGCTGTTATCACACGCCTTTCATCTTCTACATGTGGTTTAATTATCTCACGTTCTCTCTTGTATGCACTGCAACTCTCAATGGCCCAAAGTGCCTTAAAGTGGGAAGGGAAAGTGACTAGGCACTAGAGGGTCAAGGAAAACAGTAGGACAGACCTGAAGTGGGAAAACAGAAATGGGAAGAATTGCTGGATTAAAAGCTTTGGTGGGGAGAGGCAACTGCAGTAACCTTTGGGAGCAGCTAGCCAGCCTCAGCCAGCCTCCCAGGAAGCCCAGCTTGGAAGGAAGGGCTCCAGGCAATTTGGGGAAGGGGTTACTTTACCAAAGCCGCTTCCCTGAGGCTGCATCTTCCCCAGGTCAAAGTGGCACTTGGGTCCCTTCTATTTGCCCTCATGCCAGGCTATATATCCTGGTTTGCAAGGTGCATTATGGAAGGTCCTGGAGGGAGCTGCATCTCCCCCAGGCTCCTGCTGGGTGCCAGGTAAGGGGGTGAGGGAGGGGGCTTCAGGAAGAGCAACCTGGGGACTGCCTCACCTTCCTCTCTGTCTTGCAGGCCCAGCCCTTCCTGGCGGGACGTACAAGGCCGAATCCAGCCCAGCCAGCCTACCCTGCGTTGGCCCTTATCTCTCCCAGGGCCAGCCGGGGGAGGAGAGAGCGGCCGGTTCCAGCTATGGCCAAGGTGGGCACTGTGTCTGTGGGCACATCCTTCCAGGAGCTCGTAAAAGGTAGAGAGGATCCTCAGCCAGCTGGTTAATTCTAGGCAGAATGAGTCCTAATTTAAATATTGTGAAGCATCTCAGGAGGGCGGTGGAACAAGGCCATTTGAGGCCATTGTAATTTCTGTGCATTTCGGCACGGCCAATTAATGGGAATAAGCATGGTAATGCCCTCTGAAGCCGTCTCCCTACTGCCTGGGCCTCGCCAAAGGAGGAGGGGGTCCCAGCCCCCCCCAGGTTGAGACTGAATCTCCTGCCCCAGGGGTCAACCTATGGCATCCCCACAAGAGCGACCACCCCTCCCTACAGTTCTGTAAAGAGGAGTCGCTGTTATGGTCGCTGTTATTCGCAATGGGTTGCTCTCCGTAAAGGTTGATCACGGAGGCTGCTCAGCAGCTTAAGGATCTCGGCCTCTCGGGCAGCCTTGGCTCTGCTCCAGCGTGGGCACCAGCCAAGCTTACCTCTGAGTAAACAGGCTCAGTTTATTATTAATGAATTAACTTTGTACCCAGGTAAGAAGGATTGCTCTAAGGCAAGGACAGTTTTGCCGTTTCTCTGGCTGCGTCTGCTCCCTCCGGAGGGATAGCAAGGAAGCAATCCTTCGCGATCGGGCTGCCCCTTGCTCAGGCATGCGGGAGGGGGAGCTTTGCTGTCCCTTTCTAGTTGTTTAAAGAATTAAAGGAGCTTCTGGCCGGCTCTGGCCTTGTGCCCCGTACACCCTCCTTTCTCTTCTCTTCAGGCCCCCGGACCACCCCACCTTCCTGCCTCTTCAGTAACCCCTCTTGGTTTGAGCGCCAAGGACCAGCTTCTGCCTGCAGGGGCCCTTCCCCGCTTCACCCCTCATTCAGGCGGGTAGGGCCCCGATCCCCTTTCCGGCCCTTTCTTCCACCACCGAGGCCAGGTTGCAGAGGCCCCGGTAGGAAGAGCCCCGCTCCAGAGGCAGACAAAGACCCCCAAAACGGACCCCCAACTGCTGGGCATGACTCCCACCGGTGGCCCATGACTGCCCCGACTGCCCCAGAAAGAGGCTCTACAGGAGGGGTTGGTGGTCCCCCTGAGGAGACCCAGACTGGCCGAAAACCAGTTCACAGCCTCCGGGATGAAAACGGGCTTTCCTTAACCAAGCGCAGGAGGGCTCCTTAGTCGTGGAGGAGCCGCCCTCCATTGGGGGAACGGAAGTGCTGGACGCAGCGCACAGAGGGCTCCCCGTGGCTCTTTCTGCGCAGGTCCTGGCAGTCCCGGCCCAGGGAAAAGCACCAGCAGCCCCTGGTGCCCGGTTGGCTCTATTGCAAGGAGGCACCTCCTGCTCCAGAGGGCGTGTGGGCAGCTGTGGGCAGCCCTGCCCTCACCTCCCGGCAGCCTCCGTCCAGGCTTCCGCTGCCTCCGGGCCACGCAGGGCGGGAAATCTCACTCCTCAGTTGGGCATCCGCCTCTTTATCTGGGACACCAAAGCAGAAACCATGATTGGAGGGGGGGCAGCAAAGGCGGCCTGCCAAGGATGGGACTTCCTGCAATATAAGCCAGAGGGACAGAAAAATCCCATTTCTTCATGATGTTTTTAACTTTCTTTTCCTTGCTGAATACTTTGGATTGCAATGCTTTAAGGACCTTTTTCTGCAAAACGGCAGGATAATCTAGAACATAATTAGCAACGCGGAGACGACCTGGATGGGCTCAGATTCTACTTCTGCCCTGTTCAAAGTTGTGCTAATAAATAAAGAGCATTGGCAGGAGTGATGAGGTTCGGGTACTGAAAAATCACATTAATGAATGAATAAATGAAATCCAGGGAGGAGGGAGATTGGGGGGGGGCTGCCTGGATCCCCTTTTCTTCAGCATTCACACACACACACACACACGCAATGCCCCTTCCTCAGCCAGCCTCCTATTAGAGACTTGCCGCTCTCATTATAGCAATTATAACGGAGAAGATATTTCCCCCCCAGCCGCCCCCCTACCTCCACTTCGAAAGGTGGGGGGAAACACTCCCTTTCCCCCCCCCCGAAGGTGCCCACCGTGAGGAGCGCTTCCTGCCTGTGTGGCCTCTCCTGGCACCAGCCCCTCCCTGGCCTGGTCTGCAGTCAGGTATTCCCCAGGTCAGCCTGTTGGGGAGCAGAGGGGGCAGGTGGCTGGGGCTGCTGGGTGTTGTAATCCAGCCTCCCCCCAGGTTCAGAATGAGGTTGCTTGGGCCAGGGGGAGGGGGAGGCCCTCGCTTGGAGGGGCCCCTCTGGAAGGAGCAACGCCCCCACCCCGCTCCCAACGGAGTGGCTCAGTAGCAGCCCCTTTGCCCAGGAAAGGGAGGGGCAGCCGGCCCCTCTGGGGATGGGAGACCACCAGGAAAGCCCAGGGCGGTGCGTCGGAGGGGGTGGCGTGGGGGCTTCCGCCTCTGCAGCAGCGCCGGGAGGGGGCGGCGGGGGAGCCCCCTCCCACCTGCCGCAGAGGGAAGCCTCCCGCAGGAAGGAGGGCGGGGATTAGCCGGAGGAGGAGGAGGAGGAGGAGGAAGGCGGCCGCAGCAGCAGCCGCCGCCGCCGCCGCCGAGCGAAGGAGCGGCCGGGCGGGCGGAGGGAGGCGGCGGTTGTCGAGCGAGAAGAGACGCGCGGCTCCCTCCGGCTGCCCCTTCCGCAGGGCCGGCGGCGGCGTGGTTGGCAGGCAAGGCGGCGGGGCGGCGGGGCGGGCGAGCCCGGGGCTTTGCGCCGCAGCAGGCCTCGCCGGGGCCGGGCGGGCGAGCCGTGCAGCCCCCAGGGCGGGCGGGCGCAGCGGGCCCTGCAAGGGGGAGGGGTCTCCCTGGGTGGGCGACCCGACCCTCCCCTCCCTCTCCCCCGCAAGCCGCCTGACCCCCTCCCCCCCCAGGAGGAGCCCCGCTCCCCCCGCAAGCCGCGCTGACCCCCTCCCCTCCCCCGCAGGAGGAGCCCCCGCCCCCCCAGCAGGGCCGGGCAGAAGAGGCGGATCCCCGGCCGGACTTTCTCCTGTTGGGCGGCCGAGCGGAAGAAGGGAAGCCCCGCCTGCCTTGGCCGACAGATGCCCGGCTGGTAAAAGTGGATCTTCCGCCCTTGTGATCCGTTCGGCCTTTAAGGTCGCGATGGGGATCCGCTGGCCCCGCCGGCGGCCTTTCTGAGCCGGGGGGAAGGACCCCTCCAGCCCACCCAATGTAGGCCACTCGATCTGCCAAGGACCCTCCTGCAAGGGGCGCCGGGAAGAAAAGGAGGCCTGGGCACGGCGGGGGGCTGCCTGGCTGCCCCCACCCAGGATGGGGAAGTGACTCCTCCTGCAGCCGAAGGACCCGGGCCCTCCCTCCACCTGCGGGGGCTGGACTTGACTGCAAACCATGAACATGCGCCCCCTGCCCTGGACAGGTATGCTGGGTGCTGTGCGGAGGGGGGGGATTGGGGGGCTTCGGGTGGGCTTCCTCCTGTCTCCTCCCTGGGCTGGCGGCCATGGATGGGCAGAGGGGTGGGCCCCGTGCTTGGCTTTGCCTTCCTCCAAGAGGGCCAAGCCTGGCACCCGTTGGTGCCCCCTTTGCAGAAGGCTGCCCCGTAGCCTGGGTCCTCTTCTTCGTGGGGATCCCTTCTCTGCAGGAAGGTTTTCAGTCAGGCAAAGGCCAAATGCCGTGTGGTCGGTTGTGAGTAATTTTAAAAACAAAACAGACTTGATGTCAGTGAGCACTTCAACATGCTGGATCCTCAGGGAGGCCCTAATGGATGATTTTTATTTCAATATTGGTCCTCCACCCTTCTGGTCTGTGTGAAAAGGGAGTCCCATTTTTTCTTATAAAGCACCATCCTCGCAAATTGTGGCAGCAAGCAAAGCTTCTGCAGAATTTTGATCTCTTGGTGGTCTCCCATCCGAGACCTTTTTGGCTTCCTGACTCTGCTTAACTTTTGCAAAACCAACCACGGCTAGCAAGCTGCTCGGGGGAGCAGGCCCAGGATGGGTCCCTAAATGTTGCATGTCACCAGGAGGGCAGAATTTGGAGCTCTGGCCTCTCTGTCTTGGCAATCTGGAGTTTTTGTCATGTCTTCAACTGCTGGAGGGTCAGCTGAAACAGGCTTTGTGGCCCAAGAGGCCGGGCTGGGCTTCATTCTGCCCTTTCGGAATTTGGAGAGGCTGCTGGGTGTTTGCAGCCCAGGAAATCCCCTCTGGACGGGGCCTGAACGGCCTTCCATGTGAACGGCGGCGTGTCTGGGATTGTCCAGGCCTGCCCTCGCCCTCCTTCCCCCAGCCAGCCTCCTTCCAGATGTGCCGGACTTCAGCCCCCACAATTCCCAGGCAGCTGTTGGTGGGGAGGCATCGAGGACACGTCCCCGGATCGAGTTTCCGACGGGCTCTCTTTCCCCCCCAGCCCCCTCCCCCCCCAAATGAGGCCATTGTGCGGTTAGTGCCTTTCACTTGGCAGGTTGTGTGAGCTGAGCCACGGTGAGGGACCCTACAGACCCAGCCTAAGCAAGCCATCATGGGGGCTCTGTGTGTGTGTGTGTGTGTGTGTGTGTGAGAGAAAGAGAGAGAGAGATCCCAAGATGTGTTGAGACCAGGGATGACCCAACAATGTCCTTGAGTCCCTCCTACGACCCTCGACCCTCCCGCAGATGTGTGTGTGTGTCCGTCCGTCCGTCCGTCCCAGGACTGCTGGAGACCCCTATTGCTTGAGATTGCTGAGTCCAACTTCCCACTGGAGAGAAACAGGATTTTTGAAAATGCAGCCCGCCCCAAGACCCAACATGAGTGGGGGGCAGTGGGGGAGGTAAAGGATGCTGAGCCCATGGAGGGAGACGTAATTACCTCTCTCCGCCTGTAATTGTGGTTGCTGGCCGACTTTCCGTCTTTGCAGGAATCTGCTTGCTGCAGCAGAGCGCTGGGCCTGAGCTGCACCAGCCCCTGTGTCCCCCCTCCCCGCAGCCCTCTGTGGACAGGGCAGTGTTGCCCCTCTTGTGAGGGGACCGTGTGCATTGGGGGGGGCTGCTTCGAGGCTCCCCTCCCCTTTCTGCACAAACCCCTCTGCTGTTCAGTTTGGAAGATGCTCTTGAAGTCGTCCCCTCTTTGGCTCTGGCTGGTTTTCTCCCTCTGAGGGTGGGTGGGTGGGTGGGTGGGTGGGGGCAGAAGGCTTAGAGGTGTTTTGTTTTATGGCGATGCAAGGTGGGGAAACCCCAGAGTCCTCTTTGCCGTTCAGAAGTGGGGTCTTAGTTGCTGGGTGTGTGAACATTTGTAGCATGGGCCAGTTGGATTCTCTTCTTTTAAAAAAACTTTCTCAGCATGGCCCCTCCTCCCAGTTCTTCTTTTTATCTTGAAGCAGAAATGCTTCTAGTCCTCATGAACTGCAGGTGTTTAAAGCCACCTCCCAGCCTGCTTCTCTTTCCAGCTTTCTTTCTTTCCTCCCTTTGGACTTGGTGGGCCAATGGAAGCGGGACGGTACGACCGGGTCCTGGCCTGGGCCTGGGGAGCTGGGCTGCCATTCTTTGGGGTGCCCCTTGCGCTGCTCTCCCGCTTGCCGCTGAGCCGGGCCTGGGGAGCAGCGCAGGGACCTACCGGGCCTTCCCTTCCTTTGAGCAGGGCCTGTTTTTTGTCCCCAGACATGCTTTGCTGCGCAGCGGCCAAGGGTTATTTTTAGTTCGGCTTGGATTTCCAGCAGGAGAGGGGAAGGCTGGCCGTGGGTTAGGGTCTGCGTGCTCTGGGTTTGTTTTTGAAGGGGCCAAGAGCAGGAAGCATTCTGTACGAGCGCAGAAACCCTTTGGCCTCACCAGTCCTGTTTGCAGGCGGAGAGAAATGGGGGGGGGGGTCTGTGGGTTTTGTGGAAGGCAGCTGGGTGGGTGGAAGGAGAGCGGCTGGGGCAAGAGAAGGCCGCCCAGGGCCGCTTCGCCTGTTTTTCACGCCCGCCTGTCTCCTTCCATGCTGCCTTGGTCCCCTTTGGTTTCTCTTTCTCTCCTCTTTCCGCCAGACGCGCCAGTAAAAGGCACCCTCGCTTGCCCAGGTAAGGACCCCTCTTGTCACCGGGGGGCTGCCCCAAACAGTAGCCCCTCCCCGCTGGGTCCCCCAAAAGATGGCTCAGCTGCGAGGATATGGGTCAGCCCCTCCCCTTTGGCTGCTGCCTGTTTCCAGCCCCCTTGCCCAAATGCCGGTTCTCCCCCCTCCCCAAACCAGGTCATTTGCATAATACAATTCCAGAGCCCTTGCAGAGGACTGAGGTGGGGGCCCCAAGCGGCCACCAACAGATCTCTGGGGGGCTTGTGGAGACCACCGGTGCCAAGGCTGCTGCAAGGGCCCTCTGGACCCTGGGGGTGCTCCTTGGCCCCTGGGTTGGTGTGAGCCAGCTAGCCCCAGGAGGGTCAATTGCTGCTAGAAAGATGGGGCCAGCAGCGGCCTCTTTTAATGCCCTTTGGTGGGAGCACAGTGGGAGCTGCAGAATGGACGGTGGAGGCCTCTGGCCGGTTCCAGAAGCCCCCCCCCATCTCCACGCCTGAGTAGGAACAAGTCTAAACTTGGCTTAATAACGTCTACTAAAAATGCAGCAGGCCGAAGCCAAGTCTGATCAGAGGCCTGAAAGGCGTGGATTGAAAAACCCTTGAAAGCCGTGGTTGGAATGGCTGGCTGAGGGCACTGGAGAGCTGGCAGTTGCCAGGGTGGGACACCCCTCCTCTGAAGGAGTGGAGGAGGCCGAGATGGGGGCTCCCGCAGCTCCTGCCCATTCAGTGGTGGGCATTAACTCTCCCTTCTTGTCTGTCCTTCTGCACGTTGCCGCTTTGTGTGCCCTCCTCGGCTGCCTGGTAAGATCAGACCTGCTGCTCCCGCTGCCTGCCTTGGCCCTCCAAGTGCCCCTCCTCCTGGCCTGGCTTTGCCCCCCCGAGCATCTCGCCCTTGGCTCCTTAGCCCCGCTGGTGGCAAGCTGAACCCCTTTCCCAGGCTATCCCCCCCACCCCCCCAGATTAGATGCTGTGGGAGAAGGGGGGGGGCAAGGCTACAGAAGGATGGGGGGACCCGCCTGCACCCCCCACCCTTGCAAGTCCATCCAAGGAGAAGGTGCCTTCTTGAGGTCCAGAGCTTCGTAATTTTGGACAAGACCAAGCTGCCCCCCATTGGCTGAGGAGGAGGAGGTCCATTTGACCTTTGCCCCCAGGCTCGGGGCGGAGAGGTCAAGGCCCAGGACCCCCGCCCGAAGCTCCTGCTGAAGTGGGTCAGTGCGGGCCTCCAGGTCTTCAGATGTGCTTCTCCAGCTTCCTCTTGGCCTCCACTGGGCCCTGTGGGGAGGAAGTGGGGCATCAGGGAGACCCTCCAGGTGCAGCCAGAGTGACGGGCTGCAGCCTTGCCTTCCCGCTGCCCCTTCCTCTCTCCGTCCAGGTTGGGCTCCCTGTCTTCCTTGGGCGACTCGGCTCTGGGCGGCGCTCGCCCAGCCACCATCGCCAGACCTCCGACTCAGGCGAGAGCACAGGTGCCTCCTTTGCTCCTTTGGGGGGCGGGGAGGCAGAGTTTGCCCTGGGGCTGAGCTGGGATGGGGGGTCGTTGGGGAGGGGAGGCTGGCACCGTGTTCCCTGCTCCATCAAGGCCCGGTTCAGGCCTATCCTGCCAGGGAGGCCCCCTTGCTCAGCCCTGGTCTTTCCTGGGTGGGTGGGTGGGGGGAACGGGGGAGGCCTTTCCCTGCGGGGGTGTGGACCAAGGGGCCTCTCTTGCCTGGGCAGGGCTTGTCCAGCGCTGCGTCATCATCCAGAAGGACGAGCAGGGCTTCGGCTTCACCGTCAGCGGGGACCGTGTTGTGCTGGTGCAGTCCGTCCGGCCAGGTGAGCAGAGGCCTCTGGGGGTGGGGGTCTCCTCTGCCTCACCCCCAGGGCCCCGGCAGAGCTGGGCTCGGAGGGGAGCTGGCCACTCCGCAGCCCTCAAGGGGGCTGCTTTGGCGGCTGCTCCCAAGGCTGTTGAAGGCCCCCCAGGCAGCCTCCCCCCTCCCGTCCACAATGGCTTCCCTGCCCCCTTCCTCTTACTCCCCCTGCCCCCCAGCCCCCCCATGGCTTTCTCTCTCTGGTCGCCTCTCCAGGCGGAGCCGCCATGAAGGCCGGGGTGCAGGAAGGCGATCGGATCGTCAAGGTGAGCGGCGTCTCCCAGGGCTGCCCCAGCTGCTGGGCTTCTGCCGCCTTCGTCTCTTCCTCAGGGAGGGCCGACTCTGCCCCCCCTTCCCGGGTGGCTCCCCTGCCGGCTGCTGAGCCTGACCTCACTCTCTCCGCAGGTGAACGGGACCGTGGTCACCAACACCTCCCACCTGGAAGTGGTCAAGCTCATCCGATGTGAGTGGGCCGGGCTCGGGGCTGGGGAAGGCTGGAGCCTGGAGCCACAGCGGCTGCGTGGCCCGGGGGAGACCCCGTTGGACGCGGCTGAAGGTCTCCCTGTGCTGCTCTCTCTGCTCCTCCTGCCCCGCCCGCTGCTCCCCAAGCTGGTGCTTACGTGGCTCTCACCCTGCTGGGCTCCCCGCCTTCGTCTCTGGGCCTCCTGGGACTGCAGCCCGACCGGCCACAGGCAGGCCCCCCACCGACCACCTGCACGTGCCCCCCGCCACCGCCACCACTGCCGCCGTCTCCCCACCGGGTCACCGCTGGGCCAAAGCCACCCCAGGTACCACGGAGGTGCAGGCGGGGCAGAGTCGGTTCTGGGGGGGCAGCACTGGAGCCCCAGGCTCACCTCTCTCTGGCCTTGCCAACCGTAGGACCCGGAAGTCCGGAAACATGCGGCGCAGATCCTCAGGAAAATGCTGCGGCAGGAAGAGGCCGACTTGCAGGTGTGGGCCGGGCTCCTCCGAGGAAGGCTGGGTCAGGTTCCCCGCAGGGGCCGGGCCTGGGTCCTCCTGGCCTGGCCGAGTAGCAGCAAGCGGGAGTAGTCAGGCTGCTGAAATGCTTCCCGTTCCCCAAGGAAAGGAGCGTTTTGGGAGGGAAGCCCCTGACAGCCCCCCATCCCTGGCTTTCTCCCCAGCGGTGCTACGAGATCTACAGCCAGAATCCGGCTGCTTTGCTTGAGGAGCAGATCGAGGGGGCTCGGCGGAGGGTCAGCCAGTTGCAGCTGAAGATTTGGCAGGAGATGGGAGAGCTGGGGGTGAGCGGGGAAGGGGGCTGGCTCCCCGAAGGCCTGCAGGGGCCAGGAAGAGGGAGGGAGGGTCCTTGGGCCTGGCTGGGCCTCCTGGCTATGGAAGCACCCACAGGGCTCTCTCCCTCCCAGGACGCCCCCCGGCTGCCCAGCGATTCCGGCTCCTTCAGCTCCCGGGTGATGGAGGGTGAGTTTTGCTGCTGCCCCCTTTGAGAACCGTAGACTGGCTGAGTGGAAGGGCCCCGGGGGGGTGGGGGGTGCTCAGAGCGTCTGCCTGCTGGCTCTCAGGGAGCCTCCCCTCCTCTCCACGGCCCCCTGTCGCAGGGTTCCTTCTTGAGCCAGGGCTTCTCTCTGTCTCCTGCAGGGGGCCTCTCCGTCGACTCCCAGGATGGCGACAGCGGCCTGGACTCGGGCACGGAGCGCTTCCCTTCCGTGAGCGAAGTGAGCGCGGAGGGGCTTCTCCTCCCCGCGGTGCCAGGGAGCGAGCCCGTGTCAGTTGATCTGAGAGTGCCGGTTTCTCTTGGCGCAGGTCTCCCTCAACCGGAACTCCGTCCTTTCCGACCCTGGCCTAGACAGCCCACACACCTCACCCGTTGCCGCCTCGCGGCTCTTCATGCACCATCGCCGCCAAGGCTCCGACACCCCCTTCTCGCCCTCCACAGAGCAGGTGAGGGCAGGCGGGGCCAGTCCACAGGAGCCGCCTCAGGCGGTGCCTTCCACTTCCTGCCCCTCTTTGGGGCCTGAACATGGAGGTGTTCAAGGGCGCAGCTGTTTTGTCCTCCTCCTCCTCCTCCTCCTCCTCCTCCTCCTCCTCCTCCTCCTCCTCCTCCTCCTCCTCCTCCTCCTCCTCCTCCTCCTCCTCCTCCTCCTCCTCCTTTACAGCACCTCCGTCTCTTTTCTGAGAAGATTTTAATCCCTTTTGTTCTGCAGAGTTTGGATCAGATGCTGCGAACGTCCATCATCGGCCCGGAAGAGGATTACGAACCAGGATACCTGGACAAGGAGGTGGGCTGCTTTCTCGTGCTCCCAGAGCCCCCTTCACGCCATTCCCAAAGGACCCTCCAGCCCCCAAGGGGGGAGGGGGGAATCCGCTGCTCTTTACAGCTTTTGCTGGGAAAGGCCCCCGAAAGTGGGGCGCTCCCCAGAGGGCCCTTGAGGTGTGCAGGGAGGCCTAGTGGAGAGGGGTTCCTTTGCGCTGGTTTGAGCATCTCTTTCCCCGCATGGCAGAACGACTCTCTATTCCAAGATTTGGGGAAGCTGAAGACGCGGCCGGCTCACCTGGGGGTCTTCCTGCGCTACATCTTCTCTCAAGCGGATCCGAGTCCCCTGGTAGGGTCCCCGGGGGAGGCTCCCTTTCCTTGCCCAGTTTGTCCATTTTTTTCCCCCTCCACACCCGCTGACCATCCTCACCATCTTCTCCCCGCTTCTGGTTCTACTGTGACGCTTCCGTCCTTCTCTCCTCGCAGCTTCTCTATTTGTGCGTGGATGTTTACCAGCAGCTGAGCCCCAAGGAAGCCCGGGCGCTGGGCAAAGACATTTGGCACATTTTCTTGGACAAAACTGCCGTGAGTGTGACCGGTCACATTCACCACGTCTGCCTCGGTGCTCCCGTGGTGCTCACCCCTGACTTGTGTGCGGTTCCCCAGTGGGGAAAGGGAGACGCCGCCCAGGGCGCAGTGGCGCACGCAGAGGTCCCCGTGAGTGGTCAACCTTGTGTCTTCTGCCCCTCCTGCAGCCCCTGAGGGTCAAGGTCTCCGATCAGCTGTTGGCGGAAATTGGTGAGTCTGCAGGGAGCCCAGGCCAGCCAAGGTGCCCCTCTGTAGGAATTCCGGAGCAGGGGAAGGGGGCTTCAGCCCACCCACCTTCTGCTTCCTGGTGCCCTCCAGACGCTCGTCTGCGGAACGGAGAGGACGCCCAAAGTGCTTTCTTGGAGGTTCAGGAGGCCGTCATGCCTGAGATCCAGGAGCAGATCCAAGATTACAGGTCAGCGGGTCTGAGAGAAGCAGCGGGCCCACCCAGAGGGGCCGAGGGGGAAAGCAGCTTGGATGGCCCTGCAAGCGGGACTTTGCCCAGGGCAGCTAGTGAGATTCGGTTGGTTTCCGAGAGGGAGGGCGAACCTTCGTGTGGGCCCCCTCCTCTCTGTGCTTGCAGGACGAAGCGGACGATGGGTCTGGGGAGCCTCTATGGGGAGAATGACCTGCTGGAGCTGGACGGGGGGCTCCAGAAGGAACGCCAGGTGGCCGAGAAGCAGCTGGCGCAGCTGGGGGACATCCTGTGAGTCCCACTGGTGGGCGAGGGGGGTCTGTTGGGGCCGAGGTGGCGGTTGGCCTCTCGGGCAGCGCGTTTGCCTCGACCTGCCTCTGAAAGGGCCACGCTCCGATGCCTGGTTACGGGCTCTCCCGGGGCCGGCTCAGGCAAGACCCGGGGTCATCTAGAGCAATGCTTTGCAAACTCCGCAGCTTTAAGATGGTGAACTCCAACTGCCAGAATTCATGCTGGCTGGGGAATTCTGGGATTCAAGTTTTCACGTCTTAAAGTTGCCAAATTTAAGAAACGTTGTCCTAGACATAATGGGCAAGAAAACGGGATGCCAGAGCAGCTTAAGAGGGATCTGACGTGACGTTTGCTCTCCTACTTTAGATCCAAATACGAAGATCGGAGGTGAGTGTCTCTTCTGAACTCAGCACCTGTAAATGTAAAATTTCTACGCGTTCCGTTCTTCATATTGTGTAAGTTTCAGGAAAGCATCTCAAAAATATTAACCTAAATAATTGATTGCTGAAAAGTTGATTAAGATTATCCCTGGTAAATTACTAGTTTGCTGACTTGCAGTAACTGTTTGGGACCTCTTCAAAGAAGGAGCGGGTCTTTCTCCTGGCGAGCATCCTGGGCTCTCTCCCAGAATGCACTGTTCATTCCTTGAAGGAGAGCCGACCTCGGCCAAGGCCTCTTCAGGACCACGGAGAGCTCCGTGAGGGCACAGACGTTGCTCCCACCGGAGACACAGGGAGGGTTTCCGAGGGCTGCGTTGGGTTTTTTTTTTCCAGCCAGACTGCCCTCCCCTCTCCTTGCAGCTCCCCCATGAGCTTTGCCCTGAAGACCTACATGATCCACATGGGGATCTGCCCCCAGGAGGCTCGCCCGGCCAGCGTGGTGGAGAAGTCCCAGGAGAAAGACAAATGGCTGCCTTTCTTCCCCAAGACCAAAAAGGTGGGTGGCGAAGCCGAAAGCGCGGGACCCTGTCGTCCTCGCCCCCCTCCCCAGCCCGACTTGAGGCACCCTGACCCGCCTCTTCCTTCTTTGGGGCCACAGAGCAGCAGCGGCAAGAAGGACAAGGAGGCCGCGGTGGAGGACAAGAAGCGGAACCCCATCCTCAAGTACATCGCCAAGCCCAAGAGCTCCTCCCAGAGCAGTGAGTCCCTTGGGGGAGGGGGCTTCCTGCAAACGGCTCCCCTCCTTCCTTTCCAGATCCCCCCACTCCCACCACCCAGGCTGGCCGGGCGGGTCCTGCCGCCACCCCCCTCTTCTTTGTTCGGCCCCTCTCATCAGCCCCATCAACTTGGTTTTGACATCCCATTTCTGTTTTCCTTTCCAGCATTTCATGTCCCCCTGTCCCCCGTTGAAGGTAAACACGATCCCTCCCCTCCCTCCCCCCCAGCTGCCCCTCCTCCCCTTCCCCCTGTGCTTTCACAACGGGGAGGGTGAGCGTAGCTCCCAGGACCCGTATTCTGCCAGGGTGGGGCAGTTTGTTCCGGGGCTTCCGGCCGTCCCCACTGGGGCTTCTGAAATGGCTGCGGATGCTGGAATCCAGGGGGGCCATGGGCTGCCTGGCTCCCCCTTTGGGCCTTGGGGCACTTGGGGGCCCTGGGGTAGCTGGGTCTGGGGGAAGGGGAAGGCCAGGGAGGGGCTTCTCCCTCTACCCCCCCTCACAAGAAGTCTCGGCAGAGCCCGGTGGCCTCCCTCCGCTCTTCCTCAGGGCACAGGAGTCGCGGATCCTTTCTGGGGGTCTGCAGGAGCTCCTTGTCCCCTCCCCCTCCTGGCTCTTGGAGGGCCGGGCTCAGTGGCCAACCGCCGGTCACGCAGGGGGGGTGCTTAGCGGCTTCCTCTTCAACAGTGAAGGCCGGCAACGTGCGGACCATCATCCAGCATTTTGAGAACAGCCAGAGCCACGACGGCCAGGAGTCCGGCCAGCAGCGCCTTTCCACGGGCAGCTTCCCCGAAGACCTCCTGGACTCTGAAAAGTGAGGGGCTCCGGCCATTCCTCCTGGGGGGGCCTCTTTTCCTAATGACCACCAACTCTGAGCCCCCCAGCTGCTGATCCTGTGGGGGAGGGGAGGCGCTGGGGAACCCCAAATCCTCAGCCGCTCCCCCTTCCTCCAGTTCCAGGGCCGAGGTCCGGCTGGGCCGGTCGGAGAGCCTGAAGGGGCAGGAGGAGCTGAGGCGGCTGCGCAAGGCCGAGAACGTCCCCCGTTCCCGCAGCGATGTCGACATGGATGCTGCTGCGGAAGCGGCTCGGCTCCACCAGTCAGCGTCGTCCTCTGCCTCCAGCCTCTCCACCCGGTAAGGGGCCGGAGCAGCTGCGTAGTGGCACGGCCGTGGCATCTCCCTGGCGTCCGAGCCCGGCCGGGTGTTGCCCTCTGAAGGGAGGGCAGAGCGTGGAGGTGAAGGGAAGGGGGTCCTGCTGAGCCCAAGGGGGGGGGGAGAGATCCTTGCCCTGGGCTGACTCTGCCATGTCTCCCGGTCTCCAGGTCCCTGGAAAACCCCACCCCGCCCTACACTCCCAAGATGGGGCGCAGGTGAGTGGAAAGAAGACCGGGGGAGGGCGGGAGAGGGGTCCCCACCTGGGATCAGGGGCTCATTTTACACCCAGCAGCTGCTGATAGAACCCCCTCCCCCAGCAGCCCAGTCCCGCCCTCCTTTTTCCATGGGGGGAGCTCCTTGCTTGCTTTCCTCCCCTTCTCCTCTCCTCCTGGGGCCCAGCCTGACTCCTTCCTGTCCTGGCAGGAGTGTGGAGTCACCCAGCCTGGGCTCCAGCTCTGAGGCCTTCCTGCCCCACTTGCTGGAGGACGAGCTCGGACAGTTCTCGGACCTGGAGGCAGAGCCGGACTCCCAAAACTGGCAGCAGACGGTGGGCCGGGAGGCCTCCACCCAGCTGCCTCCGCGGGAGATCGACCGCCAGGAGGTCATCAATGGTGAGGAGGGGGAGGACCTGGTGGGTCCTCGGAGAGACCCTGGGGTGGGGGCTCTCCCTGGGGGAGGAGCCCTGAGCCCAGCTGGATCTGACCGGATCCTGATGCCCGCCCCCAGAGCTCTTTGTGACCGAGGCTTCCCACCTGCGGACGCTGCGCGTGCTGGACCTGGTTTTCTACCAGCGCTTGAGGAGGGAGGGGCAGCTGTCCCGGGAGGAGCTGGCTCTGCTCTTCCCCAACCTTCCGGAGCTGATTGAGATCCACAGTAAGCCCCTCCCCCGGTCCTCCTCCCTCGGGCCCTGGGGATCCCACCGGACGCAGCTCTCGGGGGACACAGGGAACGAACAGTGGGAAGAAAGAGGCGGGGGGGCCTAGGAGCAGTTTCCCCTGGACTGGCGGGGGGGCTGCTGTCCCCTGTCCCAGAAGGGGACAGTCGCCACTTTGGGTCTCTTCAGGGGGACTGAAATTAGAGGATGGGCTCACAGTCGGGTTAGGGTTAGGCTGAGGTTGGGGAGACAGGTGTGTTTGTGTTGGGGGGGGGGGTTGGCTCCTCTTAGTCTGCCCCCCCTTCTCTTCCGGCCCAGATTCCCTGTCGGAATCCATGAAGAAGCTGCGGGAAGAGGGGCCGGTGGTGAAGGAGGTCGGAGACCTGATGCTTTCACGGGTGAGCCACTGAGGGGAGGCTGTGGGGCCTGGGTGGCAGTGGACCTGGTTCCCAGGGGGACCCCATCTCCTCCTCCCTCCTCCTCCTCCTCCTCCTCTTCCTCCCCCCTAGTTCGATGGGGCTGCGCTTGAGGAATTCCAGCAAGTGGCTGCCGAGTTCTGCGCCTACCAGTCCATGGCACTGGAACTGATCAGAACCAAGAAGCGGAAGGAGACCCGCTTCCAGCTCTTCATGCAGGTGGGCTGCGGGACCCTCGGGGGGAGGGGAGCAGGGAAGAGCCCGGGAGTGGGCGGTGGTTGTGCTTAAGGGAGGAACCGAAGGAGGCAGCCGGAAGAACAGCCGTGAGGTGCCCCTCGTATGGCCTGGGACTCACCTGGGGGGCGGCTTTGGTGGGGTACCCGCCCAGCCCGCTTTGTGTTGCGCTCCCTAGGACGCCGAGAGCCACCCGCAGTGCCGCCGGCTGCAGCTGAAGGACCTCATCATCTCCGAGATGCAGCGCCTGACCAAGTACCCGCTGCTGCTGGACAGCCTCATCAAGCACTCCTCAGGTGGGCACCCCTCCTCCGCAAGACGGCCGCCCCCTCCTCCGCAAGACGGCCGCCCCCTCCCCTTCGCTGACCCCTCCTCTCCGGCCCCTCCCCAGGACAGGCTGCGGAGCACCAGAAGCTCTGCCGGGCCCGGGACCAGTGCCGGGAGGCCCTCCGCTACGTGAACGAGGCGGTCAAGCAGGCGGAGAACCAGCAACGCCTGGAGTCCTACCAGAAGCGCCTGGACGCCTCCTCGCTGGAGCGGACCAGCAACCCCATCGCCGCGGAGTTCAAAGTAAGCCCACGCCTGCCGGGGGGGGAAAGGGGCGTCCCTGCGTGGCCCCAGCTGACTTCCTGCCTGCCCCGCCCAGAACCTGGACCTGCGAGGCCGCCGGATGATCCATGAAGGGCCCCTCACCTGGCGCATCAGCAAGGACAAGACCGTGGGTCTGTAGGGGCCGAAGGGGAGGGGTCTCTCGGGGGAGGGGGCCAGCTGTCCCTTGGCTGGGGCCCCCAGAGGGCCAGGGGTGGGAGTCTGGCTGAGGAGGCCCCACCCTCCATCTCCCCAGACCTGCAGGTGCTGCTCCTGGGGGACCTGCTGGTGCTGCTCCAGCGGCAGGACGAGAGGCTGGTGCTGAAGTGCCACGGCCGGGCAGGGCTGGGCTCCTCGGACCCCAAGCAGAGCTTCAGCCCCGTCCTCCGCCTCGGCTCCGTCCTCATCCGCTCCGTGGCCACCGGTGAGCCCGGCCCCCTCCCCAGGGGGCTCCAGAGCTTTGGGAGGGGCTTCCAAGGCCGGGGGGGTCTCGGGCGGAAGGTGGAGGTGCTGAGTGTGGCCCCCGCCGGCCTCTGCTTCCCTCCGCAGACAAGCGCGCCCTCTTCATCATCTGCACCTCTGAACTGGGGCCCCAGATCTACGAGCTGGTCGCCTCGACCTCCCTGGAGAAGAACACGTAGGGGCAAGGGGGCAGGGCGGGGCCGTTCTTGGGGAGGGGGTTCCTTTTTTGGCCTGTGCAACCCCCCGTGGCTGGCTGAGGGTTCACAGGGGCTGCCCCTCCCCCCATTCCAAGGGGCCCCTGAGAAAGCTGCCCCCTGCTCTTTCCCGGCAGGTGGATGGAGCTCCTAGAAGAGGCGGTCAAGAGGGCCACGCAGAAGGCCACACGGCCCCCCCAGCAGCAGGCCCAGGAGCTGCGTCCCCACCGGCCGGCCCCAAGCAGGTGGGCGAGAGTCCCGCAGGAGGGGGCAGAGAGGGGAGGACCGGGCCTTGGGCCCCCCTCCTCCTAGGCACTGCCCTCTCTTCCCACTCGTCTTTCTCCACAGTTTCATCTTCCAGGACGCTGAGATCGGCCCCCGGCTGGGCCAAGGGAGCAGCCCCCCCGGCCGTGAAGCAGAGGAAGAGCAGGAGGAGGAGGAGGAGGAGGAGGAAGGGGCGTCAGGTAGGCAGCTGCTGTAGAGGGGAGGGCTTTGGCGCCAGCAAAAGGCAGGGAGGGGCATTTGCTGGTTAGGGTTCTTCCCCACTGGCTGGGAGGAGGAGGGGGGCAGCTCCCCACAACTGCTTCTAAGCCCCCCTTTCACAGATGACACTCCGACCGAAGCAGAGCGGCTGGAAGTTGGGCACCCAGAGGAGGAGGAGGAAGAAGAGGAGGAGGAAGGCCACCCGCCCCGGCACCTCCCTTGCCCCCTCTGGAAGAAACCCCCTGAGAGGCCCCCTGCTTGGGGAGCATGGCTGAATCCGCCCTGGGGGATGGTAGGTGCCCCTTTGCCCAGGACGCGCAGCAGGGCCAGGCCGGGCCCTGGGGGGCTCCTGCTGTGCTTGGGGGGCTGGTGGAGGCGGGCGGGCGGGCAAGACTGAAGGCGGCCCTTCCCCTCCTCTCCCCTCAGTGGAGACCCTGCGGAGGTTCCTCCTGCACAGCTTCCTGCCCGGCTGGGACTCGGAGCCAGAAGATGACCTGACCCCCACCCCTTCGGGGGTCAGCCACAACCAGCACCGGGCGTGGCCCCCTCGGAGGGCCCCAGCGCCTCTGCTCTCCCTGGCCCCCCGGAGCTGGACACGCAGGGGGCCATGACTGGCTCCCCATCCTGGGGCCCCCCGTGCAATCCGGGGCCTGGCGGGGGTCTGGAGCAGGTGGGCCCCCCTGTGGCCCAGGAGACTCCCAGCGGGTACCTGGTGGTGCGGAAAGGTAAGTGCAGGGGAGGGGCGCCAGGGAGGAGGGGTGGGCCCTGGCACCCTCCCCTTGGTGGCCTTTGGGGAGGGGCTGGGCCCTTTGGCTTGATCTGCAGCAGTTCCAGCTCCCCTTCCACCCCCCCCCTCCCGAGGCCTCTGGAAAGGGTTCGGCCAGTCCGGCCCCCCCGGCTGTGTCCCCCTCCTCCTCCTCGCCTGCCTCTGCTTGCCTCTCGGCTGCTTTCCTGCGGGTGGCGGGTGCTGGAGCCTCCTGGGATTCCCCGTGGTGACGACTCTTGTTTCTCCCCCACCAACTATCTTCCCCCCCACTTTCTCTTTCCTGGTGTCTCTTGCTCAGCTGAGGTGGAGGGGAATAAAAGTGCTCAGCTCTTGATAGCCAAAGGCAGCCAGGCGGGAATTGACGCCGGAGCCCCCCCTAATGCAGATGGTAAAGAGAAAAACTAGACACCCCAGATTATGCCAATCGGGGCCACTCTGGTCCCTGAGGCTGGGGGTGGGCGAGGGAGGGAGGGCCCTGTGCCGGGGCTGCCTTTGTGGGGGGGTGGGGGGAGGAGGGGCCGTTTCCCTCCAGCCTCACTGGGCTATTTTACTTAAATTAAATCTGTGCAACCGCCACCTCACACACGGAGCTCTGGGTGGCGCACACAAAGGCAAACCAGCACCGCAACGGAGATTGCAAACCCCGAGAGTTGCGTTTTAAGCAGGGAGGCCATTCAGCGGCAGCAGCAGCGCCTTCCTCCCCAGGTGCTTCTTGCCTCTCAGCCTGGCACCTCATTGTGCACCTGCTGCAGGTGGAACGTTGGCCTGGCTGGGCTTTCAAGCGGTCCAGGCTGGGCACGGCTGCCATTGCCTGCACTTACAACGGGGGAGTTTGCCAAGCTGGGGCGGTTGGAGGGGGAGGCAGAGGTTTTTCCCAAGGAACCGAATCCCAGCTGGGGCCTTTCAGGGCCAGGAGCCCCTTCCCCAAAACAGGCCCCTCTGAGTCGCCCTCCTCCTCCTCCTCCCAGGAAACACTTTCTACTTAAGCCTGCTGGCCCACCCTGGGGAGCCCCAAGCAGCTGCCGAGAGCGTCGGGGAGACTGGGGGTGCTTTGAGCCGGGCGCCACCTTTGCCTCCGGCGGCGCCGTTGCCCAGCTGCCAGGAGAGCACCAGGGAGACCCCGGCAGGGTGGCTCAGCCCGGCAGAGTTCCAGGGCACACAGGACACGGAGGCCATCTTCCGGACAATAGAGCAACTCACCCTCAAGTTGACCAAACTCAAGGTGAGCCTGTGAGGGAGGCAAAATGGGTGGCGACGCGGCATGCCCAGAGAGAGGTTGGGGGGCAGGGAGGGGTTCTAGCTGCACCCCCCTGGCAGCTCTCTTCTCCCCTTGCAGGACGTGGAAGGGGCATACCAGCAGCTGCTGCTCCAGGGGCACTTCACCCCCGGATCCTCACCTGGGCAGGGAAGCGCATCATTGCCAGAACCCAGCCGGATGTCACCCAGCACCCACCGGGGGTCCAGAGTCAGCCACCCCTCCCCACAGTCCCCAGTGGCTGCCAAGCCTGGTAGGAGGGCCTGAGGGTCCTGGGGCCACATCCCTGCCAGCTGTCCACCCGGGGACTGACGCCACTGTCTTTGCAGATGTGAACGGGCTCTCGCTTGCCCTGCCCGAAGACAGCTCCCAGGAAGTGACCCTGTAGGGTGGGACGGCCTCCGCCAAGGAAGGAAGGAAAACGCACCTCCAGTGATGCCTCCTTCGCCCTCCCACTCCTCCTGGCCTGTGCTGGAGGTAGGAGGAGGCCGTGGATGGGACCAGGAGCTGCCAGGGTGAAAAATGGCCAAACCAAGGAGGAAGTGGAGAAGAGCGGGAGGAAGCCTCCTCGTGGGGAAGGACAGGCGCCGGCTTTGTGTGGAAACATCCCGAGGCTTCCCCAACGGGAGCGAGGGAGGAAAAGCACTTTCAGCTTGGTTTTGTCCCCTAGATGAATTGATGGTGTGCGTGAGAGATGTGTAGACCAACGCACAGCCTGCACAGGACAGTGGGAGTATATTGTGTATAATTGCACTTTTGTTTTCCTTAACGTCTTCTCTCCCCCCCACCTTCTCATCGGGTATAAATATGTATGTATGTGCATTGAGGTTGTGTAAATACCATAGATGGTTGTTCCCCACCCACCCCTTTTTTTCTTCTTTTCTTTTTAACTTGTCTCCATTCCTTCTTCCGAGGCTCCGGTGAAGGGCCTGGCCCTTCTGGGGCTGGGAAGGCTGCTTGCGGAAGCAGAGGCGACCCCTGGCTCTTCCCAGGCTGCTGCCAACCGGTTCACACGGGCCCCTCCCCCAGAGTTTGTGCCACGGGCGCACCAGAGTTACACACTGAAAGCAGGTTTTATTGCTTTCAGCACTAAAGATTTTTCAACAGAAAAATAAAATATTCTTCAACCTCTTGCAGGTGAGAGTGGCCTGTTTTCCCATTTAAAAGCAGCAGGTCGTGGAAGGCCCAGAGAGAGCCGCGCTAAAGGCTGAAGAAGGGAGGGGGGCCTGGGCAGGGCCTCTGAGCAAGCAGGGGCTTCCTTTCCTCCCAGGGCTCGGAGCATGCATCGGCACGCCAGCCTGGTGCGTGGCCAGCAAAAGTCTTTGGGTTGAAAAGCAGAGAGGTGGGCTGTGGAGACCCCTAGATCTGGGCCAGCCAGCCGGAGAGGAGGGGGGTGCCGGTGGCTGAGGTGGAAGCTCCTCTGGCCCCACCAGCGTTGGCAGGGTCTTAACACAGAAGAAAAACTCCAGGGTCTCTCGTGGGGCTTTTAATGGGCGGAAGGCCGGGCTCCGTCCTTGCAGCCTTGGGGGGGAAGAGCCTTTGAGTGAGGGGCTGGTCTGCCCGCCGGTGCCAGTCCTGGGGGCTCCACCCGGGAGGTTGGGCCTAGAGCTTCTGGGTGCAGGATCCTCGGGGAGAAGCTGGCTTGGTTTACTGGGCAGCGGTGAGCAGCTCCTCCTCTGGCCTGGAGGCCCTGGGTAGGGGGTCTCGGGGCCCCATGAGCTCCTGGATCCTGGCGTAGGTCTTGCTCTCGGCCGGGAAGAGGTTTTTCTGGGGGGGTCAACAGAAAGGGGGGGCCCCCGTGAGGCTGAGGGCTCCAGCCGGCAGGGAAGAGGGCTGTTCCCCCCCCTTGATTGGCAGGGAGGGACTCACCGCCAGGGTGAGATGCAGCAGGCCGGTTGGCCCCTTGCCCCCAGGAAGGATCCGGCTGACCTGGTACTCCACCGTGGCCAGGAAGGCCTTCAAGCCGTTCTCCGAGATGCGGTTTCCTTGGGAGGCAAGGAGGGGAGGGCGACCCTCTGGGTGAAGCGCCTTCCTCCATCTTGGAGCCCCCAAGCCCTGCGCCCCCAACCTACGCATGAGGTTCAGGTAGATCAGAACGCGGTTCCCCTGAAGGAAGACCTGCCCCTCGTGGTGCTCGGCTGGTTCCAGCAGGGGTTCATCATCTCGGTGGGCTCCAGGATTTGCTGCGAGGGGGCAAGCCAGGCAGGTACAGTAGTTGGGACAGGAGAGCTATGGATCCCCCCCACACACACACATACACACACCACCACTTAAGCGTCTGGCTAGGGGCGGCTCGGGGCTCACCTCCACTTCCAGGACCTGGGACCGCTTGTCCTTCGAGCCCAGCTTCACTCCCTTGGCCCACTTCGCTTTGGGATCAATGGGGGGGCAGCTGCGGGAGACAACGGAGCTCAGGGGTCTGGGGGAGGCCTCCAAGGCCTGGGGAGGGGGAGGGGCCTGGCAGCCCAGCCAGAACCTTTCTTGGACTGCTTGGCGTCCTCCTTCTTGGCCTGGGCCGCTGGCGCCGCCGGTGGCTGTGCGGGAGCTGCTCCGCCCACTGGGCCCTTCTCCTCCTTTTTGGTGGGTTCCTGGAAGAGGTCAGACGCTGGTCTCTGCCTGCCAGGGAGGTGCTCTACCCTCTCTGGGTGCCCCCTCCCCCAGACCTGCCCCCTGTCCTCGGGATGGCTCGCCTTCTTCTTGACGCCCTTGGCGCCCTTGGCAGCCTGCAGCTTGTCGATGGTGGTGCTGCTGACGTGGCTGGCGGGACGGTCGCTCTTCAGCTCTGAGTGTCTCTGGGGCTGGCGGAAGGCAAAGGGGGCAGGGGGGGTCCCAATTCACAGTTTGCATGGGTGCCTCTGCCAGTTCAGCCTCCCCCACAGGCCGGAGCCCCAGAACCAGCCACTCACCAGGCGGCCTCTCTCCTGGGCCTCCTTCTCCAGCAGCAACCGCCGCCTCTCCACCACCTCCGTGTGGGTGAGGGCGAAGGGGCCAAGCACCTGCAAGGCAAGCAGCTGGCTGAGAGACCCCTTGTGGCTGCCCTCTGGTCTCCCTGGGCCCAGGCTCCTCCAAGGGACTGACCTCGGCCAGCTTCATGGCACCCTCGTCCCCAATCTGGTTATGCGCCAACGACAAAGACAGCAGGGACCTGTTGAGGCGCAGGCCCTGCACAGAGGAGGGGCACCTCAGGCCAGGCTCAATCGCCAGTCCCCCCCGGGGCCTGGATGGTCAGCCTCCCCATAGGCCAGCAGCAGAGGGATGCCCCCCCCCCACAGCTGGTCCTCAATGGGGAAACCGGCGGGCCTGCCAAGCAGAGCCCAGGGGCCCTTTCCCAGCAGCCTCACGTTGGCGAGGTGGGTGGCGCCCGCATCTGTGATGTGGTTGTAGCTGAGGTTGATGGAGACCAGGTTCTTGTTGGAGCTGCGGAGCGAGGAGAGCCCCTGGCCGATCAGCAGCACCGCCTGGTCGTCAATGCAGTTGTTGCGCAGGGAGAGGTGGGCCAAGCTGGGGAGAGAGGCAGGGCCGTGGCAGGGGAGGGGGCGCCCCTTCTCCCCCAGCCTGGGCTCCTCCTGGGTGCTCACCAGGGAAAGCCCGGCAGGGGAGGGGGGGTTTCGCCAGGCAACCGGGGTCCTTGTGCTCTGCGGCCTCACCTGCTCTCCTCCGAAAGCAGCTTGTAGAAGGAGCGCTCGGGCAGCGGGTTCCCTTCCAAGACGAAGGTCCTGCAGGGCAAGAGGAGAAGCAGGGCCCCCATGCCCAGCCGCCCTCCCCTCCCTCCCTCCCTCCCCAGCCCCGGGGTGGGGGCACCTACTTGAGGTTGGCGCAGGCGGCCAGCACGGGCAGCAGGGAGCCGAAGGCAAGGTCGCTCAGGCCGACCTTCCAGAGGCTGCAGGGGCGGAAGAGAGCCGGGCTGTCCGGAGCAAGAGAGCCCCCGCGCCTCCCCGCCCCGCCCCGCCCGCCCGCCCGCTCACTCACTGCAGGGCCTGGAGGTGGGCGAGGGCCGGCAGGCTCTTGGCCAGGACCCCCAGCATCTTCTCCTCGATCTTCCAACCTGCGGGCGGCAGAGAGGCGGGCAGAGCGGGGTGGGGAGGGGAGGGGGCGGGCGGGGGGCCGGGGGGGCACTCACTGCGGATGAAGACCTCGCGGGCGCTCTTGGGGTCCTCGTGCTCCAGCTCCACCTGCACGCAGGGCCGGAAGTAGGCGTACTTGGCCTGGATCTGGGCCAGCGCCGACAGCGCCTCCCGCTGCTCCCCGCCGGCCCCGCCGCGCCCTCCGCCTCCTCCGGGAGGCTCCGGCGGGCGGGTGGGGGCGGGCGACCACGCGGGGGCCTCCTGCAGCCCGGCGCGCGCGCAAAGCTCCGGGAAGTCCACCTCCAGGGCGCCGCTGCACACGTACTCCTCTGCGGGGGGAGAAGGGGGGGCGTCAGGGCCGGAGGGCGGGGTCGTGGGGGGGTCGCGCGAGGGGGCCCGTCACCTTCTCCGTGCTCAGCCCTGCGCGCCGCGATGCGCGCCTCCTCCTCCTGCGCGGCGCTCTTGTCCTTCGCTCCCCGCTCGCCCTTCTTGCCCATCGCGGCGGCGTCCGAGGGCGTCCGGGTCGCCGGGCAACCGCGGAGGGGCGGGGTCAAGCGGTCCAGCCCCGCCCCGCGCGAGGCCTGACGGGAGCCGTAGTCCGCCGGGGCGTCGCGCGGGAGTAGACGGGAGCCTCCGGCCCCTCCCCGACGTGCGCGTTCCCCGGGCGGCCTGGCCGGTCTGCGCTGCGAGATGGCGGCGCCCGGAGAGGAGTCCGACGCCGAGCTGGAGGAGCTGCTGGCCAGTGAGCGGCTGGGCCTGGGCGGGGGCGGGCGGCGAGGCCCGCGGGGTCTTCCGGCTGCCCGTCCGACCGACCCCGCTGCGCTCTCTCCCTGCAGGCGCTCTGGAGGACTTTGAGAGGGCCGCGCCCGGGAGCCCGCCGGAGGAGGAGGAGGAGGCGGCGGCGGCGGCGGCGAGGGGGCGCGGAGCCGGCGGGGAGGTGCAGGTAGGCCGGGGCTCTGCCGGGCGGGGGCGGTCGAGGGTCTCCCCCTCCCGGGCAGCGCCTGCAGCCTTCGCGCTTCGCCCCCGCAGGGCCGCCTGCTGGCCGCGCAAGAGACCTTCTTCCAGGAGCTCTTCGAGGGCGAGCTGGCGTCGCAGGCGAGCGCCGAGTTCGAGCGGGCCATGGAGGAGCTGGCGGCCGAGGAGCCGCTGCTCGTGCAGCAGTTCCAGAAACTCTCGGCCGCCGCGGGCAGAGTCGGTGAGCGGCGTGGGGAGACCCTCCGGGCTCGGGCGGGGTCGCGGGGCTCTTGTGGGGGAGAGCCCGGCGAGCGCTGCCGCCTCCGCCTCGTTGCAGGGAGCGACGCCGCCTCGCGCCAGGAGTTCACCTCCTGCCTGAAGGAGACGCTCAGCGGGCTGGCCAGGAACGCCGACGGCCTGCAGGTGTGTTCCCCGGTTGACCCCCTCCACACCGGGCCCCACCGCCCTTCCCTCCCTGCGCCCCTGCGGGCGGGCGGGCAGAGCCCTCCCTGCCAGCTGCCTCTTTCCCTAGAGCTCCGGGGTGTCGGAGGAGGAGCTGAGCAGGACGATGGAGGGACTCGGCCTGGAGGAGGGGATGGCGGGGAAGGCAGCCTCTGGCCCATCATGCACAGCATCATGCAGAACCTGCTCTCCAAGGACGTGCTCTACCCCTCCCTCAAGGAGATCACCGAGAAGGTAAGGCCAGGCTCTGCTGGGCTTAGTGCCTCCCAGCAACTGCAGGAAGCCCACCCCTCCCTGCAGCTTCCTTCCCAACTCCTGCAGAAAGGCAGGAAAGGGGTTGCTTGGGGCTCCACATCGTTCCACCCCCGAGAGGCAGGAGGTCCGGCAGGTGGGTCATCTGTGACCTCACAGTGGACTCCCCCGCCCCCAGTACCCCGAGTGGCTCCAGAGACACCGAGACTCCTTGCCCAGGGAGCAGTTCGAGAAGTACCAGGAGCAGCACAGGGTCATGGGAAGGATCTGCGAGCAGTTCGAGGCTGAGCAGCCCACAGACGGCGACCCACAGCACAGGGCCCGCTTTGAAACGATCTTGGACCTGATGCAGCAGGTGAGGGGCCGGGTGGGCCGGGTGGAGGGTGATGCATGGAGCTTGGGGCTAACTGTGCCCTTTGCCTTCCAGCTGCAGGACCTGGGACATCCTCCCAAGGAGCTGGCCGGAGAGTCGGTGAGTGTCTGTTTGGCTGCCCCTTCCCCAGGCTTGGATTCGGAGCCACGGTCTTGCCAGCAGCTTTGGCATCAAAGGGGCAAAAGGGGACATTTCCGAGTCCCAAAGTGCCTGATTCTGGAGGACGCTGTTTAGCGCGGCTTGAACCCGCCGGTGTTTCCGACAGCCAGTCCTTCCTATGGGACACAACACCCCACTCCCTGCAGAGGAGCATTTCTTTCTTGTGAACGAGCGTCCCTCCTTTTCCAGCCTCCTGGCCTGAACTTTGACCTGGAAGGACTGAATCTGCCTGATGCTGGAGGCACCGGAGGCGAGCAGTGCCAGATCATGTGACTTGCTCCCATGCCAGGGAGAGATGGGAGGGCCCTGTGGTGGGTCGAGGTGTTTGTGTCTTTCTTGCCTGTTTTCTGTCATCACCAGGTACCTGAGGCTGGCTGCCTTTGCTAAGCCCGGCATGTGGTTTTGCAGGGATCCCACAAGGGACTTTGCAAGCCAGAATACTGATGCCCTGATGTCAGCTTTGCCTCTTGGCTTCTGGAGAGACGAAGGCCCCAAGGACATCCCTTCCTTCCTGCCCTGAGTTGATGGACAGGCTCTCTCGGATGAGGTTGCTGCCAATGAAATGATCAGGCTGAGGGAGGAGGCAGTGGCTCATGAGAGTGAAGGGAGACCTCCTGCACCTACTTCCGATGGCCCAGCCCTGCTGCTCTTCTCCGGCAGTGGCCCCCCGGTTCAGTCTCTGGATCAGGAGCCAAAGTCCCCTTTTGATGATACCAGGCAAGCTGACCAGCTCCCTGGACTTGCCCACATCAGCGTGAGCCTCTTTTTCTGCTGTAGCCCCAAGTATTAACACCCCCACACCCTGGTCCCTCATTAGTGCTACTGCTTTGTGAGAACCACCTGTATGGGGAGATAGCTGGGAAGCAGGCCACCTCTGCCCACTGGCCGCTTCCTTTCTGCTAGCGGCTGATGCTGCAGGAGGAGAGCCACCCTCCTTGGCTTGAGTCTGGCAGAACTGAACCAGAAGGGCAATTCTTGAAATAAAGGTGGAGGTTGATGGTTTGAAGTTGTGGTTGTTTCTGTTAAGAGTTGTGAGTTGAGGGAGGCCCCCCCCCCGTTTCAAATCGTGAGCACATGGGAGACCTGTACGGTGTGGGCAAAACAGACCATCAGCCGTCTAGTAATAACTTCTATTTTCTAGGACTAGTCGGGGAGTCTCCATGTTGTAGACACATTGAATAGGCACACAGCAAAGGAGGGGGGAGGGGGTACATGGCACGATAGCCGCTGCTTGTTCTTCAGCGGCAAGAAGCAGAGAAACTTTTTTGGGGGAAGGGGTGCAGATGCTAAAGGGGGATGGAAAACCCTGAAAGACTCGCAGTGACGTTTTGTGTGAACTGGCTGAGAGCGATTATGGTCTCTCTCCGCCTCCGATGCACCCCCCAATCCTCTAGGGTTGCTTGGAAATGAGGCGATTCGCTCGGAACTGCTCCACTTGCCCGGCCGGCCCTGGCACAAAAACTTCTTTGGCTCTATTCAGCGAGGGTGGAAGAGCTTTGCCCGCAACAGGCTTCCTTGGGGAGGGCGAGATGCCCCGCGGGAGGCTCGCCCACCACTCGCAGGTCGAGGTGTGAATGTGCCCGGAAGGAGGAATCGGCTGCCTTGCGGCCGAATCGTGCCAGGGCGGCTCTCGGTTGGTGCAGTCTCGGAGGGACCCGGCGCTCCCGTGGAAAGCCCGGCCGGCCGGGAGAGGATCCCCGGGAGGTTGAGCAACAAGGGGCTTCCGGACTCCCTTAGGCCATCAAGCAGGACTCGCTCTCTGGTTTTTGCCGCTCTGGGCAGGTGTCTCTATGGCACCTCCGGGTTTCTCTGCCGTAAAGCCGCGGCGGCGGCGGGGGGCGGGCGTAAAGCGCGACTGTCGCGGAGAGCGGCGGCCGCGGAGGAGCCGGAAGGAGACGCGCGGCGCCGGTTGGGCGATAAAATGGCGGCGGCGCCTGGGCGTCCCGGGGGCAGCACCGGCGACGGGGCGGCGGGAGGAGGAGAAGGAACCGCCGCCGCCGCCAGAGGTACCGGAGGGGCCCCCGACAGGCCCAGCCTCTGGCAGCCGCGTCCCCTTCCGAGGGCCCCGGGATGGCAGCGCCGGGCCTGCGCGCGGGGCAGCGGAGTCTCGGCCGGCCGCCTTTTCGGAGCCCCCGCGGGCGGGGGCGGTTTCTCCGCCTTCCCTTCCACGAAGCGCGGCCAGCTTTGGGACCCGTAACAGGACGGGGCGTCCGGGAAATCCGGTTCTCTGAGGCGCCTTTTTCTCTCCCCCGCTTAGTCTGATCGCCGGTTTCTCTGCGCCGGTTCCCGGGTGTTGCCGACCCTCCCCCGACGTAAGAGGCGGCAGGACAGGTGGGTCGGGGGCTTCTCAAGGGAGGTGGGTCCCGCTTGAGCTTCTTCAAGGGAAGGATAGGCGAGGAGGAGCCCCCCGCGGGTGCAGAGCAAAGAAGGCGGGGAGGGGCTGGGACATCCCCCGCATCCGTCCCGTCCCCCCGCATCCGTCCCTTCCTTGGGGATCCCAGCTGAGGCTCCCTCCCTCCCCTCTTTGGGCAAGGGGCCGGTTCAGTCACCCTCTTGCTCGCCCCACTTCTGCTTAGGGGCCCGGCCGGGCAGAAGCCCCTCCCCTCCTCCCCTCCCCTCCTCTCCTGGCCAGCTGAGGTCGGTGGTCCTGGGGGCGGGAGGGGGAACTTCGGAGCCTGTTCAGGATTCCCTGAGGGGCCTTCGGGCTTTTGTGACCTCAGGTAGGAAGAGGAGTGGAAACAGGAAAACCGCCGGCCTTTTGTCCTAATTTCGGAGTGCCGATTTGGGGTGCAGGCATCCCCTGAACTGACCCCTGTCAGGGGCCCAAAGGAGTTTCCCTGGGAAGAAGCAGAAGGCGGGCTGGGACCCCAGAAGATGCTGGTGAAGGCTCCACGCCTTCCCAAAGAGATGGCTCCCCTTTGAAGGGCCCAGGAGGGAGAGCCGCCTTCCTGGGCAGCCTCTGCATACGCTGGCCAGGAGGTTAAGGAGGGTGGTCCCCTCCTCGTTCTTGCTGCCCACCTTTAGGGGAGCTTGGGGGTGGGCCGGGCTTCTTCTATTGTGAAAGGATGCAGCCCAGATGCATGTTGTCTCTTTTATTAGCACCGAGGCATCGGATCTGGGCTGGCATTTGGAGACCCCCTGTTTACTTGGAGACCGTTGCTCAATGGCGTGGGTGTCTTTAAAAGGATGTTTGTTGTTAATTTTGTTAATTATCAGCCATCTTGGGAACCATCTGGCTGTAGGGAAGGCGAAGTATCTTAAATAAGCTGTGTGATCTAAACAAAAAAAAATAAACGGTGGAGTTTTATACTGCTGATCCCGCTCTAGAAACCTTCCTTATGGTTAGACCTTCCTCATCGTGATCTGGTCGGACTTCAAGGCGTTTTGGGCCCTTCTTATCTTGCGAAATGGGCTCTGAATATGAGAACTTTGAAAAATGTACCTCCCTGCTGCCTCGGCTGGGACCTTCCTTGGGTGAAGGTGTCAGGGCAGCTGCTTTCCAAACAGAAGGGCCCTGATGCCGTCCCTGCTGGTGCTCCAGAGTTTGCCAGGCTCGTCTGCTCTGGTGCCCTGTGTGAGCGTGGAGGGGGCTGTGCCCTCCTCCGCCTGGGTGCTTCGGTGCTGTGTCTGAGGGCAGCTCTTGGGCAAATGGGGCAGAATGGACTCGTGGAGGCCCTAATCCACACTGGAGGGCTGGGAGATGGGCCAGGCTTTACGGTCCTTCCTTTCCTGCCACAAACGGTTCGGTTCACCGGCTGCTCTCTTCTCTTTCTCTTAGGGCGAATTAGAATAAAGGAGCAAGATGTCAGACGTAGGGAACAGCACAGAGGGGAAAACGAATATCCCTAACGGTAAGGGCAGAGAGAGAAGCAGAAACATTTCTGGTGTTTGTTGCCTGTTGCAGGGCTGTGAAGGGCACCGTGCCAACTCGCTGAGCTGTGTCTGGGTGGTAGAGTGGGCAGTGCAGACGGGCTGGATCCTGCCTGCCTGCGACACAAGCCCACCTCTGACCGCCTCCATGCGGGGAAGCGACTCCCCTGCAGCTCTGGGCATTTGGGCGTAGCAGCCCTGCGAACGAGAAGGGCAGAGGGGAGGCCAGCTCAGCCTTCTGACCCGGATATGGTCTCCACACACAGGAAGCTTGTCCAGCAGCCCGGAAGAGACCTCCGGCACCACGGAGGGGCCCGAGACGTCTTCCGGGGTGGAGGTGGAGGCTTCTGACCTGAGCCTCAGTTTGACAGGCGACGAGATGGGCCCCAGCCAGACTTACACAGAGAGCTCCACGGAAGAGAAGGACTCGGACAGCATGGAGGAGACAGGCCACTACTCTGTCAACGAGCTGAATCGGACCTACGACCGCTCTCCCTCGGAGGAGGAGGAAGAGGAGGAGGAGGCAGAGGAAGAAGAGGAAGAGCAGCAGCAGCAGGAGGAGGCGGAAGTGGAGGCCCAGCGTTCCCGCTGGCGAACACACCGCAAGCGCCCCAACCAGGACAGGGACTCCTCGGACGATGAGCGGGCCCTGGAGGACTGGGTGGCCTCGGAGACGATGGCGCTGCCCCTGCCACGCTGGCGAGCCCTCCAGGCACTGCGGCAGAGGGAGCTCGGTTCCAGCGCCCGCTTCATCTACAACGCCTGCGGGGCCCGGCTGTTCGTGCAGCGCTTCTGCCTGCAGTACGGCCTGGAGGGCCACGGCGGCTGCGTCAACACCCTGCACTTCAACCAGCGTGGGGCCTGGCTGGCCAGCGGCAGCGACGACCTCAAGGTGGTGGTGTGGGACTGGGTGCGCAGGCGGCCCGTGCTGGAGTTTGAGAGCGGCCACAAGAGCAACGTCTTCCAGGTGGGTCGCAGAGGAGATTGGAGCGGCGCCTTCCAGAAGGCCCAGCCTCCCTGGCTTCCCTGGGGGAGGGGTGCTCTGGCCCTGGGAAGAGCTCTGCTGGCGGGTGGGGCTCCCCTCGCCAGCCCCGGTGCTTTTGCCCCTGCAGGCCAAGTTCCTCCCCAACAGTGGAGACTCGACCCTGGCCATGTGTGCTCGGGATGGCCAGGTCCGCGTAGCTGAACTCTCCGCCACGCAGTGTTGTAAGACCACGAAGCGGGTGGCCCAGCACAAGGGTGCATCGCACAAGGTGAGAGGGTCTCCTCGGCTGCCCCCCCCACTCCCCCGGGATTGGAGGGCCTGGGCCCGATGGGCTGCCCACACCTGGCCATGGTAGCGCACCCGAGGAGGAGCTGGCGCTAGGCAAGGCGAGAGGCTGCCTGCTCCTTTCCCTGGGACGCCTCTGCAGAGGCCCAGTTGCTCTCTCTCGAAGGGCCACCGTGAGCCAGTTCTGAACTATGGGACTTTCCTGCACAATTCTCTGAAGTGCTGAGCCGGGGGGGCCAAGCTGGGCCACTCGGGGGCTTCCCGGAGTTCTTCGCTTGCCGAATTCGGGACCACATCTCCCCACCGTTGTTAAAAGGCCCCTCAGCTCAGCCTCCCTCTCCCCTAGCTTGCCCTGGAACCGGATTCCCCGTGCACTTTCCTCTCGGCAGGAGAAGACGCTGTGGTTTTCACCATCGACCTGAGACAAGACCGACCGGCTTCGTAAGTGGCCATCCGAGCGGCTGGTGCTTCCCATCGCGGTGGCGGCTCAGGGCGCTGAAGGCCTCGCTTTGTGTCCCTAGGAAACTGGTTGTGACCAAGGAGAAGGACAAGAAGGTCGGCCTCTACACCATTTACGTGAACCCAGGCAACACGCACCACTTTGCTGTGGGAGGCCGAGATGAATACGTCAGGTCAGCGGAGCCACCCACCCACCCACCCACTCCCCCTGCTGGGCCCTTGACGCTCAGCTGCGCTGCCACACTCGGGGAGGGAGTCTGCCTGGCCCTTGCTTGGGCTTTCGTCACACCTTAATCCTGCTAGCTTGAGGACTAGAAGCTTGCTTTTGACTTGGAGAGAATGAGGCTGGGGTCCCCTGGAACCTTCCCTGTGGGTCGCTGGTCTCAGCTTTCCTTTCTGCCTGTCTCTGCCAGGATCTACGACCAGCGGAAGATTAATGAAAATGAGAACAATGGGGTGTTGAAGAAGTTCTGCCCCCACCACCTGGTGAGGCCTCCTCTTCTGCCACCCCCATTCCCAGGGGCTCTCGGGGGGCAAGCAGAAGCTGTGGGGGAGTTGACAGCCCCCTGGAGCCGGACACTCCCCTGGGGTCTTGGCAGGAAGCTGGGGTGGGGGCCTTTCTGCCTCTGCCACAGGGCAGGAGGCGGCTCTAGGGAAAGTCCCTGCGCTGGGGAAACCGGGCCAGGGCCCCGAACGGTTTGGGGCCGTGAGCGCCTGCACAGAGGGCCTTTTCAAGGAGCTCTGCCCCTCCCTCCCTCCCCCTGCAGGTGAACAGCGAGTGAAAGCCAACATCACCTGCCTGGTCTACAGCCACAATGGCTCAGGTATGGGGCCGTGGGGAGCCTGGGCCCGGCAGGGGTTGAGAGGCTGAAGGCCAGGGCGCACCCTCTGGCGGGGGAGGGGGGATGGCGGCTGGGCGGCCACCTCCAGGCGCCCACTTGGGGGTCTCTTGCAGAGCTTCTGGCCAGCTACAACGACGAGGACGTCTATCTCTTCAATGCTTCCCACAGTGATGGAGCTGAATACATCAAGAGATACAAGGGCCACCGCAACAACGCCACAGGTGAGACACCCCCCGTCCCTCCCCAGCTGGCCCTGGGTGGCTTGGTGGGGTGGGGGGCCCAGGCAGCAGAGAGGCAGGTGGGGGCCTCCTGGGCAAAACTGGCTGCCATTGTCATTGCCGCCCCCTTCTGGCTGGAGGAGACAAGGGTTAAAATACGCCCCCCCTTCAGTGCACCTCCCTGTAGAATGGAGGCCCGGAATGCAGGTGGAGAGGGACAGACTGGCTTGGTCTGTGGTGTCCTTCCGAGCCCCCCTTTAATCGTCCGAATCAAAGCCCCCAAGAGGGTTTGTCCTCGGACCAGGTGGGGGATGCAGCACCCCTTGAGGGGGCTCCCGGCCTGGCCTGAGGGGTCTCTGCGTCTGCTTTCAGTGAAGGGGGTCAACTTCTACGGCCCCCAGAGCGAGTTTGTGGTGAGCGGCAGCGACTGCGGCCACATCTTCCTGTGGGAAAAGGCCTCTTGCCAGGTGGTGCAGTTCATGCAGGGTGACAAAGGGGGCGTGGTGAGTGGGGCCTTGGGGGCTGACCCCCTGGAGGGGCCTGGCTGGGGGCTGCCGAACCAAAGGCCAGGGTGGGGGTGGGGGGCCCAGCCCCCCCCGTATCCCTAGCCCTCACGTGGCTCCTCCTGAGCTCGGGGGCCTCTGCGAGCGTTTGCAGCCCCTTCCTGTTCCTGTCTGGTTGCCCTTGCAGGTCAACTGCTTGGAGCCTCACCCCCACCTCCCGGTTCTGGCCACCAGCGGCTTGGATTACGACGTGAAGATCTGGGCCCCCACTGCGGAGATGCCCACCCAGCTGACCGGCTTGAAGGAGGTGGGGAGAGAATCCCAGGTCCTCCCCCCTCCCCCTTCCCCGGGGTCCCCCTTGCAGCTCTCCATCCTCCCTCTGCTGCTGCTCCCCCTCCAGGTGATCAAGAAGAACAAGCGGGAGCGGGATGAGGACAGTCTGAACCACGCAGACATGTACGAGAGCCACCTGCTCTGGTTCCTCATGCACCACTTCCGGCCTCGGCGGCGCCACAGGGTGAGCAGTCCTCCCTGCTGAGGCGGGGCATGGAGACCCTTCCTGCTCCGGTGGGGCCGCCCCGGGGATCGTTTCCAGGAGCCCTGGACAGGCTCCGCCCTGGGCCCCATGGCCCGGCCTCTCAGCTTGTGTTGCAGCATCGAAGGGGGAGGAGGAGGAGGAGGGCTCCCCAAAGCCTGTGGGGCTGAGGCCGCTCCTTTTCTGCAGCGCCAACGGGATCCGGGCACCGGAGTGGCCGACAGCGACTCTGAGGACTCCCTCAGCTCCTCGGACACCCTGGACGAAGACGAGGAGGGCCCGGACCGGGTGCAGTGCATGCCTTCCTGAGTCCCCGGCGCCACGGAATAGGCTGCGGAGAGCCTGCCCTCTGGAATTAGGCCCCCTCTTCCTGCTTTAGATGAGAGGCCCAGCCTCACCCTGCCTGCCAGCCCTGGCTAGCGGGGGGGGTGGGGGGGCGGCTTGGCTCAGCCCCCGCCCTTGGACTCTCCCTCTCCCTTTCGGCCCCCGATGAGTCCCGGGGCCCCGGATTCCTCTTCCTGGCTGTGGTTGCCGCCTGTTCCCTGCGAAGCTTCTTTGGGGTGGGGGCTGAGAGTTGGCTTGGTTCCTCCTTTCTGGGTGGGGGGCTCCTCCAGAAGCACCTTGGAGATGTACTTTCATCTCAACACCACCACCCCCCAAAGACACCCGGCTGCTGCATGTTGAGTCCAGGACGAGAAAACCTGGATTCTGCTTTTTCAGTGAAGATTTGGGAGTTTGTTCCCTCTGGGTTTGGTTCCCCCCCTCCTCTCCCCCCCCCTCGTTCTTTCTTTCTTTTGGTGTGTTTTTTTTTTCCAGCAGCTCTAGGCACAAAGGACCCCCTTCCCTCCCTGGGCTGCCTAGAGCTGCCTCTGCTGTGGAGGGCGGCCACTCGCTGAACAACAACTCGGAGCATAAAGTTTGAAAGGTTTGACAGCCGACACGGCCGCCTTGTTTTTCCCGTTCCTCTTCAGGAGAATCTCTTGATTTTCAAAGCAACTTTTCCCCCACGATTGCTGTTTAGAGGTCTAATTTTATATGTATTAAACGACAAGAACCAAATTAAACTTGGATGTTATCAAGTTAAAATTATTGTAAAAGTTTAAATATATATATATAAATATATATTATATAAATGCAATAAACGAATTGAGAGAGAGACCCGGTGCCATCTACCGCCAGCATCTTTGCTATTCCTTGCTCTTCTGTGGCTGCCTCGAGTTCTGAGGATGGCTTGGTCTTGTCTCAGCTGTTTCGTCTGCCCGGCCCCTCGCCTCCCCTGGGGATTGGCCTCCCTGCCCCCGAGTCGATGGGGGTGTGAAATCCCCTCCGGTGCTTTTTGGGAAAACTCTGTTCAGAAAACCTGTGTTAATGGGGCCGAGGACATGAAAGGTGGACACTCTCCACCCTTTGTGTGGCAAGCCAAGAAATAGACATATAATTGTCAGTTGCTCTATGCACAGTGCCTTGATTCTTAGTGTGTTGACTTCCTTTGCTTTTTGGAGAGGGGGGGCGGGCTATTTTAAGTGGGCCTCCTCTGGGGCTCCAGCTGGGGAGGGGGCTCGATGCTGTCGCATGAAAGGGGTGGAGGGTGTCCTAGTGCCCATTTTGTCAGTCTGCATCCTTGGGCCTAAAGGCTGCCAGTCCGACCACGGCCAGATGTAGCCCAACGGGGTCTCTGGCTAATTTTAGCAGCAAGAAATTCTGGCTGGGATTTGGGAAAGCAGCTTAAGGCGGCCTGAGTGCCACCAGGGTGCTCGCCCTGCCCCGTGGCGAACGTGGGCTCTAATGCGCAGCCCTGCGAGGTAGGCCCTTGCAGTTCCCTTCTGCGAAGCTTGTTGGATCGTAGTGAGGCAATTTTCCATCGGTGATGTACCAGAGCAGCGTATTTGATTTCTTTCTTAAATAATTCTGCCATCTGAGACGAATGATGGATTTTTTGAAGTTAGAAACAACTATTCTGTTACAATTCCTCTTTGCTTTTTTATTATTATTTTTTGGTCCACTTGACAAAGAAAATAAGTTAACACTGAGCACTCCATATTATATTTAATATACATATATTTATAATATATATGTACACACAGTTAGCACGGTCTGAGCATCGAGGCCAGGGACGGTGGGAGGAAAGGGGGAGCGCTGGCCACAGAGGACAGGATTTGTGCCTTCGGTCGCTCCTCGGAGCTTGGGGGTCCTGTGAGACCCTCCCCCCTGCCCATCATGAAGCTACCCTGACCCAGAGGCGCCCCAGGAAGAGCAGGGCTGCTTTAAGCTGCTTTGCGCTTCATTTCATTTCGAGAAATTCACTCGCTCTGAATTCTACACCTCCCCTCATGCCCGCCCCACCGGATACTATTTTTACTTGGTGCTAATTTGCAGTGAGATCAGCGCCATCTGTTCAGCTGTAAACACTGGAAGAGAAACATACTAATTTAAGGCCAGTTCAGGCAATGTGGAGTCTTCCATGTTGGTCCTGGGTGGCAGGGAGCAGCGCTGACCCTGCGGGCAGAGCCGGGCTCCTGGGCACCATGGCTGTCCCGGGTGGGGCAGAGGCCTCAGCGGGAGGTTTAGCCTGGAGCCGTGCGGGGTTCAGGGGCCTGGAGCCGTGGGGGGTTCAAGCCGTGGGGGGTTCAGGGGCCGTCTGCTGGCTTCCTGCCTCCCTCATCTCTTGCAGACGTTCACCTGAGAATTCAGTCCTCTTTCCCCCGTCTCGGAAGGGCCCCTGTCCTTCCTGCCAGCTCTTTCCAAGCATCCCACGGAGCCAGACGGCCCAGCCCCACCGACCCTGTGGCCACGGTCCCCGTAAGGCCAGCACCCAGACTGCACGGGGCAGACAGAAGCAGGAACGGGAGACACGGGGGGGGGGGGCGGCTTTGAGGGGACGTTAAAAGCACAGTTCTAGCCCAGCTGTTTCTATGCACACCACGAGCACAACACGAGTGTCAGGAAAGGTCACGCCACTTGAAGGGGCTCGAGGAGCACAGGATGTCGGGGCTAAACACAAGTATAGTCAACAGAAGCGCTTCGCCTTCCAGCGCCAGAGAAGCGACTTGGCCGTTTCCCGAAGGCCCGGGGCGTTCTGCACAGGCCAGGCGCCGGGAGCTCTTCTGTGCCGGACGAACCAGGAGCCCCGGCACCCCGCAGCCTCCACCCTGCTTCTGGCTTCTCCCTCGATGGCTTCCAGGTGTTCCTCACTGGGTGCCCCCCTGCCCCTGCTTGTGTGCCAGGACAGCAGGTGGGCAGGATGCCCCGGTGAGGCCGAACCGCTTGGTCCCTTTCTGAGCAGAGGCAGCTGCAAAAGCCACTGGGGGGCACCCACATTTGCAAGCCCCACACAGTGGCTGTTTTGAGGGGAGGGCAGTGGGACCCTGGGGTCTTGGCCCCCATCAGTCTGGGGCAGGAAGGAAGTTGGCCAGGTTCCTTCTCCATCCCGGTGGGGAGTGGGATTGGTGGCTCCAGCACCCAGTGGGCGAGGGCTGGTTTGAGGGGGGCGCTTGGGTAGGATGGGCCTAGGAGGGGGCTGCTCCTTCCCCCAGCGTCCCATAGAGGGCAGGGTGCAAGTGTGGCCAAAAGGGCAACTGACCCTCACCTCCTGCCCCCCACCAGAGGCACAGGAAGGGAGTAGAAAAGGAGGCACCCGTGGAAATGCCTGGAGGCCGCTGGGGTGGGAGACCCAGGGAAGGCACCGCGTGGACAGGGGGGCAAGGCGGGGTCTGTGACAGGAGGTGCTCTGGGCCCCTGGTTCTGTTCTGCTTCGGGGGGCTCTGGTCTGGCTGGGAAGGAGCAGGCGCCCCCATCGGACCTCTCTTCCCAGTCTGCCTCCTGATCCCTTGGTCCTTCGCTTCCCCGCCAGCCTTCGGCGGCAGCCCCAGTGGACCCGGAAGAGCTGGCTGAGCCCACACCCCTCCCCTGCCCTCCCCCAGAAAAGGAGGGCCCTGTGCCTGGATGTGCCTGAGGGGGCTCCACAACCTTTCCAGGTCCAACCCTGCTAAGCAGCTGCAGCCATCCCTGACTCCTGGGGGGGGGGGCGGGCAGGGAGTCTCTAGGGCAGCTGCGGAAGATGCGGGGTCCCTGGCAAGAGAGGGTGGCAAATCCTCTGCCCCTTTCTACTGCCCCCCGTGTCCCACCTCTTCTTGCAGGCTCTGGCATTCCTCTGGCAGTGGCCCCAAAGCTCCTTAGGGGCTCCCCTGCTCTCCATCTGCTCTTCCCTCCCTCCCTCCCTCCCTCTCTCTCTCTCTCACTTCCTCATTCCTTGCAAAATCCCCCCGTCCATCCAGATCCACCTGCGGGTCCCCATCGTCTCTTGCCCAGCACAGTGGGTGGGGGAACAGCAGCAGCAGTAGGGTGCCCCCCCCCACCCTCAAACAGGCCTCAGCGGCCTCCTAAAACATGTATCAGCCAGTGACCCGGGTGAGAAATGGGGGTGTGGACCCCCGTCTCCCTTTCCCCATCCAGCCGGGAGAAGGCAGAGAAGGACGTAAGCGGAGGGGAGTGAAGGGGGAGCCACAAAATGTCTGAGCCAGGGCAGTGGAGGGGGGGGGTGGCAGTGATCCTTGGAGCTGGGCCCCTCCATGCACGCGCACACACTCGCACACACACACACACACACACACTAGGTTTTCAGGCCTTTTTGGGTGGGGGGGCCAGTTTGATGATTTCTTCCTCCGAGGGCTGCCGAATGATGTCTGTGGAGAAAGGGAGGCAAAGTCAGAAGAGCCGGGGGCTGGGGAGAAGGAAGTCCGCCCCCACCAAGGCCAGGGTCTCCTGACCTTTGTACTTTTTGGCACTGGGGATGCGGGTCAGTTTGGTGTCCACCTCGTCCTCCTCCGAGATCTTCAGCACTTGCGTGCGGTACTCCACCACCCGGGTCAGCAAGTCCGGCCGGCGGGAGATCTCGAAGATGTGCTCGATGTAGGAGAGGTTGTCTGCGCGGAGGAGACGGGCGCAATCAGGGCAGGGGGAGGGGGCAGGGCCGGGGGTGGCCCTGGGCAACAGGGAGCAACAGGCTGCCTGCGTGGCTGTGGCTGCTGCGGCTTGGCAGCTTCCAGGGGGCGCCTGACTTGGGTGGGTTGAGTGGGTGGTGCGTGGTGGTGCGAGGCTGCTTGTGGCGCTGGTGCGTGGGTGGCCAGGCCGCTGGTGCAGAGGCAGAGGGAGAGAGCGGGTGGGCGATGTGCAAACTCTTGTGAAGGCATCCAGGAGGAGGGAGCCAGCCCGAGAAAACAGCCCTGGCTTCTCTTCCAAAACGAATGACATCACTGAACACCATCTGCCCCCTTCCTCTTCCCTCCCGAAAGGCAGGCAGGGGCTGGGGAGAGGGCAGAGCGCCCAGCTGGCTTGCTTGGAAGACGGGAGCATCGGGGCCCCTAGCCTAACTCCTTTTGGGGGCTCACGGGGCATCCTGGTTCCCCTCCCAATTTCCCCCAGCGCCTCACCCAGCCAGCTGCATTTAAATCTCCCACTGGCACTCTCGGGGTGGTGGGGGTGTCAGCCAAGGGGTGCCTGGCATTATTAGGGCACCAGCAGAGACTTTGGGGTGGCAGGCTTTCCTCATCTGAATGCTGTGTCCCTCGGTTTCTCCACTTCAGTTCCCACCCGCAGCCCCTCCGGGTGGCCTCCATCCCTCCCAGGCCCCCAGGAGCCCCCAAATCTTCCCTGCTCCCCCTCCGCTCCTTCCCACCTTTGTCCAGTTTGTTGTGCTTCTCCAGAAAGCCGAACCAGTCCTTGCCAGTGGCGATTTCCTCGTGCCTCTCGCTGGGGATGTCCTCCTTGCAGGCCGACTTCAGCTGGTCCAGGTCTTCGTTGGTGATGTTCTCGGCCAGTTCCTCCAGCAGCCTGCTGTACTCCGCCATCTCTGCAGAGGAGATGGGGGCGGGTTAGGCCCTGGGAGGACTCCCACCAGGCTGGGGGATTGCAACAACCCACGCCGGGCACAGGTCTTTCCGTGAGAAGCAGGTGCTGCTTTGCCAGGCTGGGCATCGGCTGCAGCCGCTTCAACCTCCCAACGCCTTGGCTGGACTCTTTGGGGTCGGAACACGGCCACTAACAGCCCATTTGCCGGCCCAAGGGAGCTTCTGTCCCCCGTCTCCTCCTCCAGCTCCTTTCCTACCTGACTGCAGCTGGAGCACTGAGCAGGCTGCCTGAGCCGCTCGAGGCAGGTGGCAAGTGGCGCTTTGGAAGAGTGTGCCGACTGACAGCTGGGGTGGGTCTCCCTGCTCCCCTCCCCAGAACAGATTTCTGCATCCCAGCAGAAGCCTGATTTCCGCTCTGCGCTGTGCCCAGCGGCTTAGCGATGGGGATTAGAGCATTTTTCATTTGGAGAGGAAGACCACAGGAAATCATGTCCAGACAGGGGCAGCCCCCAGCTTTCCAGGGTGCTCCAGAATCCCTGACCACAGACCATCTGGCTGGGATGGGGAGGGAGGGATGGGCTGGGTCAGATGCGGGTCACGAGGACTTGCCTATTTTTCACAACTGCCCCCGGGCACCGTCTCTGCTCGGTTCTGCCAGCTCCCAAGGAAGAGCGGACACTATCGCCAGTGGGCACCATCCTGCAAGGGGGCGGCCACATCCTTCACCCACTTGCTTGGCAGAGGCGCCCAAGTTGCACCACTGCTCTGCCTGATCAAAGGCCAGCCCGCTGCTTGCTTATGGGTGTGGGAGGGGGCTTCCACCCCTCCCTGCCGAGCGCAGCCTCTCTCTTCCTTTGGGGGCTTGGCAGAAAGGCAGCCTGAGACCGACTCCCCTCCACACCAGCAAAGGCAGGACTGGTGGGGCCTTTCCCTGTGGGGGGGGAGGGGGCACCCACATTCCTTTCCCACATAGATTCCTTAGATGTGAGCAGAGGTCCTGGAGGCACAAAGGCGCTTGTTTTCCTCAAAAACAACCAAGCGAGCCAAGCACATCCCTTCCCCTCCTTACTTCCCTGACAAACAGGGTCCAACTCCGTGCCTGCTGGTTCGCTGCCATTGCAGCTCCTGCTAATTCTGCCTCAAAACCCAGGGATTTATTTTGCAGAGATAAAAAGCAAATAAAAAAGTTGACTTTCCAGACAACATTTAAGAGCTCTCCTTCCACCCAGCCCACCTCTTCATTTGAAAAATGCACTTGCTGAAAGAAAGCCTTGCTTAGGGAGGCTCAGCGAGGGAAGAGAACCGTGAAGTTGTGGAAAGCTGGGTCTGTAGGGACGCCCAAAGGCATCGTGCCCAGAAACCCTGTAGGCACCGGGGCGATTGCATGAGCACCCCCTCCCCTTTACCACTCTCCTGTTCCTGCCCAGGAAGGAAATAAAGGACACATGGGCCCAATGTCAATGCCACCGCAGTATGGCCAGGCGTGCCATGGATGGCTTTCCTGTGTCTTTTGCAGCAGGAGCACCCGGGCACCCATCGTCCTGCTCTTCTTCCCGACAGGTGGAGTGGCCACAATCAGGCCCAGACCACCCAGTGGTCCCCAGGGTGCCAGAAACCCCTCAAATGAGGTGCAATGGCCAGGGGTTGCGAGGGCCACCCCCTTCAAGCTCCTCAACCAGACTTCTCTGCCCGCCAGCCGACAAACTCTGATCTCCAACCCACCCAGAACCCCCATTAATTAATCTGTTCCTGTGCAATTACTCCCATGCCTTGGTCACAGCTGCTTATTATCTCACAGCCCCCCCTCAAAAACACGCATTTCTGCCCCTGCAACATCTCTTACTCCTAAAGTTTCCTAAGGTCCCCCTCCCAAAAAGGCTTCACATTATCTGTGCCACGTTTGCAAATTGCTATTCCCCCCACCCCACACACACACACAAGTGAAATTGCCGTGTTCCTTCTCTGTAATTCTGATGCACCCAAATGTCTTCAGGTACCCCCTCCCATCCAGGTCACGCCCAGGGAGGGGGGAAGCCCCCAGAGGCCCCGGAAGAGGCCAGAAATCCAGCCTCAATTGGGGCTGGTTTCCCCAGCAAAGGCTGCCCTCCCAGAAGCGAGCCAAGCCAGGGCTTGGTCTCTGCTATCTCCCTCCCCTCTTTCCTCTCGCTGGGCCAGTCCAGCTGTTGCGGCAGCAGTAGGGAAGCGTAGTGGGGCCGGCCAGCAGGGACAAAGGGGGTCCAGCCTGACTTCCCCAGGAAGAGGAACTCCTGCTCTGCTGGGGAAAGGCAGCCCCCTTTCCAGATGGCCGCCTTGCCTTCCTTCCCCCCCCCGAATGAATTGTTAATGGGGGGGGGGAGGCTTGTTGGGTGCTTGCCCTCTTTTCTTGTCCTTTCAGGGCCCCAAACAACGGCCTTCCCTCCCCCTCCCCTTCCTCAGGCCTGCCAGGTGGCAGAAACCCAGGGCCTGGCAGAGGAGGCTGGGAGCCAAGGAGCTGGCACGGGACCTGCTGCGCCTTTCCCAGGCCCCCGGAGCCCACGAGAGCCTCGGCCTGGCCCAGTGGAGGGAGGGGTGGGTGCTTGGGGCCAGGCATTTGGCAGCTCGAGGCCAGTGGCAGAGCCCTGGGTGTGGTGGGCACCCGCCACCCACTGCAAGGCACGACAGCCGGAGGTGGGTGGCCTCGATCTGCTTGGAAGGGGATGGGCCAGGTGGGCCTACTTTTGAAGTGCTGCATCTGGGACAGTCGCTGCTTTTGTACCCCACCCGCAACACAGGGAGGTCTAGGGCAACCCCAGAGGTGCAGGGCCACACTTCCCATTGTCCCTATAGCCACTAAGATGCATTGCCTCTGGAAAGACTTGGGTGCAAATCCTCCCTCGACTCTGAAGGAGGGGCACCGAGCAGCCTTAGGCCAGTTGTGACTTCTTGGCATGTCCTGCCAAGGGGTGCAAGGGGCAAGCTGCAGTTGGGAAGGGAGCGAGGGGAGATGCCCTCAAGATGCCCTCCCTCCCTGCTCCTTGCAAAGCCCAGCCTGTCCCTTTAAGACCCTCCCCCCTCAAGCCTGGCTTGCCTTCTGTTTCCTTCTTCCTCCCTCCCTTCTCCTTTTGTGCTGGGACTGATCTCTTGTAGCTCTGCGCTTTGTTCCCGAACTTTTAAGTTATGCAAAGCACATGGACGTGGACCGAGGGCCTTTAAAGAAAGGAAAAGCAAAACCAGCCAGGCCTTTAGTCCCATGTAGGCTGAATGGAAGAGCAGGAAGGGCTAGATATGGCTGAATGGGGCTGGAAAAGCCTTTGAAAGAGGACAGGAGCAGATTTCTTTCTTTACTGAGGAACCCTGCCACTCTCCTTAGACAGGGGAAAAACAGGATTTATTTGTCCTCCTGCTTCACAAAAGGAAAGGTTTTCTTTCAAGGCAGTTCTGGAGCTTAAAGTTTGGTGCTCTGTTTCTTTGCAAAGCTGAGCTGCATTTAGTTAGAAAAAGGGGTTTATTTATACAAAAGGTCAGTTTCTCAGGAAACTCTTTTGTCCAAGATGGCGCTTGTGGATGACAAGGCCTCCGAGCTGGGAATCTGGGGCGTCTGTAGTAACAATTTCCGTTTCCCTCCGAAATCCTCTTGCCTCAGAGGACATGTCTTTCCCTTCCCTTCATTTGTAGGGAAACATCATTCTAGACCTAGAGGGTCCTCAGGAACCACCCAAAAGGCTGACGATGTCAGATTAAAATGCTTTGTTTGGTGGCTTCTTTATCCCAACCAACCGCTTGCCAGCCACTTCCCCAGGAGGGAAGCCATTTTGAGAAGGACAAGCAAGACTTTCCTCAGGGCTGATGGATTTTCTTCAGCTGGTGCCCTCACATTGCACTGAATTGAAGTAAACATTTCTGGAGCAATTTCCCTCAGATGATGGCATCTCGGGATAAAAATTATGTGGGAAAGTCTTTGAGCAAGAAAACTCTTTTTCAGAGCAGCCTTCTATTCAAAGATGGCTCCAAGATGGATGGATCCTGAGGGAAGGCTAATCTCTAGCCACAACAGCTTTATCCGGCTTTGCTCCCCAGTTTCTCTCTCAAACAGGCACACAGTGCAGAGAAAAACTGGAATTAAAATTAAAAAGAAGACATTTCTCAGACTAGAAAGAGAGAGCAGCTGTTGAGAGCATGGCTGTCCTTCAATTCCGGGAGGCCTCAGAAAGAGGAAAAATATCTTAAGAACAGAAAAAGGCACACAGGCATTTGGCTCTTTCTTACATTAGCCAGGAACAACTTAGCTTTGCTCAATTATTAAATATGGATTAATTTATGGAAGAAGTCAGCTGGAAAGGCAAGAGAGGCAGGCCAGGGACTTTATCTGACAGAACTGGAAAAAAACCAACTTTATTCCTTCTTAGTCTTCAAGCATGAGATAGTCCTTTCAATCCTGCCTCTAAGGTCTTTTGTCTTTTGCTTTGTTAATTCATTACATCTAACTTTAGGCTGTCTTCTCCCGGCACTGCAACCTCTACAAAAGTACAACACATGATTAAAAGCAATAAAAAACCAATAGTAATCAAACTCTATCCAGGATGTGCCAAAGCCCCAGACAGCTGCTGGCTCATAAAATAGAGAACTGCATCTGCAAGACAATCTCAAGTTTACTCAGAGGGAACCTTCCAGCCATGCTTCCTTAATCCATTTCTTTCCTAACTTGTGATTTCTAGAGAGATGGCTTTTATGAGAAAACAGAGGGGGAAGTTTATTCACAGTTTTATTCACTCTCTTGAATGCCACACAAAGTCGCTTGTTTGTGGGATGGGGGGCGATATAAATTGGTTTAATAAGTGAAATAAATAAATCCCTGCTGCGAAAACCAAACCAATGCTGTGGGCATGGAAAGGTTCTGCAAACTCCTTTTCAACAGTGGGGAGCCCCACTTTGTGGGCTTAAGCCCTGTTATTGCAACAAGACAGTTTGAGCTGAGTCATCCCAAAGGCTAAGCCCCCTGCGAACGTGACATGCCATCACTAGGGGTGACATGGCATGGGGTCTCCTTCTCGAGCAGGGACTGGACTAGAAGACCCTCCGGGGTCCCTTCCAACTCCATTATTCTGCTCTTTCACGCAAAGCCAGCCTAGGAAATCCAGAATTAAGGAGGCTCCAAGGAGAAAAACAGGGACCTTCTGCATTTCCACGAGGTTTTATTTGGAGGGATTTTTCTGCTCCCTGCTTTTCTTTCTTCCAAGCTTGTTTTTCCCCTGGCTGAATCCACAGCAAGTCCTGGTCATTGGGAAGTCATGAATTAATGGAAGGATCTGAAGGAATAGAGAGCCCAGTGCATAGCATGACCAGACACCAAGTCATGTTAGAGACAACAACGTCTCCAATTCGTCTTGGGAGTGCAAATCGGAAGAGCAACCGAGCGCTGGGATCCAGCCATGTTAGCCTTTCCTAATTGCAAAAGGCTGAACGCTGGTCTGGATTTGCAGCAAATCCTTCCTTTCCAGCTGCTGACAGCTGTGGAGTTGGGTGGGCCCATAGCCAGACCTTGGTGGAAGAGGAAAACACAGGAGCTCCGATGATATAACCACACAATTTAACGTAAACAGCCTTTGTTCAATTGTATCGGAAAATGGGGTGGGTTTCTCAGTAGTCGCAGACTCTTAAGGAAAATTAGGAAAACACCGAAAGGGAAGACTTTTTACTGGTCCTGGCTTCACTCCAGGAATGATCCCCTGAAGGAATTGGTTCAAAAAGGCTTTCATCCTTGCCAGAAAGCTTGCAGCGGGGCGGGGGACGACTGGAAATACAGATATATTTCAGATAGAAGAGATGCTTTTTGCACTCAGAACAAATCTGAAAGCTGGAATTGGGACGCTTGGTTAAGGCTTCCCAGGATGACTCACAGCAGATATTAATTAAGATGCATTGCTCCAGGGCACTCCGAAAAATGTGGAGTTAATTTCCCTCTCCATCAGGCCCTGGAGTGGACCTCATTGCCTTACAAAATGGGTGGGAACCAGCTTCTTAGCTTGCTGACCCAAGACAGCTCCATTGTAATGCAGAGCAGAGCAGAGCAAGATCTGACAGGATTAAAGGATCCTCCTTGCCTTGCTGTTCTCTCGCTGGTGGCCAGGGAGAAGCCTGTGATGGCTGCAGAGCCCCCAGGGGGATGCACAGGCTGTACCAGAAATGGTGGGGGAAGAACTTTCTGCCAAGATAAAGCAACTGATTAAGCCACATCCTTAGAAAAACAATAATAAAAGCTAAACTGGGACTTACACAAAGATGGGGTTGTCTTGGTGACAATGCAGCCATGAAGGGGAGGGCAGGGCAGCCCTTTGCACAGCAGAGAGTCACACCGCACTGGACTCCGGGAAGGCCTCTCCGTGCAAGGGGGTGTGGTGGCTCTCTGGTGCACAGGCTTTGGCTGTTGCCACTGGCACACCCGTCTTGCAGTATCCTATGCCTTGCGGGGATCATGCAAAGGGCTGGTGTGCTAGGGTGGATGCCCCGATCCCGGGGCTGTGCATGGTTGCAGCACCATTTAAGTCAGCAGCTGCTGCTGCTGCTGCTGCTGCTGCTGCTGCTGGCCTTCCTGTCTGTGCATTATGGGAACTGAAGGAAGAAAAGGGTGTCCTGAAGAGGTGGAAAGGCCGTTCTGAGCCGAGCAAACTGGGCACTTTTCCTTATGCAGACCAGGGACACGGCAAGCCCTCCAAACAAAATCAACAAGCCCAGCTACCGGAAGGGGGTTGCGAGCAATCTCCTTTGTCTCCATCCATGGCTCTTATGCAAAGTGGCTCATCCATATGCATAAGCGGTTCATTCATAAAAATCCGTCCTTCTGCAGGCAGCTGGGTGGCGGCCTGAAAAAGGGGGAGGGAAAGGGAGGAAGGAAGGAACTGTGGGGAGAAAATAGAGCTGTGATGAGAGCCATTATTCCTCCCTGGGTCTTGCCAAGAATATTTTCTCACAGACCTGGAGGGAAAAATAAAGCTGGGCTGGAAGAGCTGGGGAGAGGGGCCTGTTTCTCAGTTGGGAGAGAATAGAAAGTCCTCCCTCCTGCGCTGATAATCTGCCAGCCTCAAACTCACTACAGTGGCCGAGAGTTGAAAATGGCCTCTCAGTGACTTGGAAACTTTCAACTGGAGCATGGATTTCGGTTTCTGTGGATGCCACAGGAAGACAAACTGTCCCAGGAGAGGGAGGGTGCAGCACTGAAGCTCCCCAATATTGATGGGGCTAACAGTGGCACAGATACCACCAACCAAGGCTCTGTGAGCAAAGCCAGAAGATTTGGTATGGGATGCTGCTATGAGAAACGGACCCTCTGTGCCAGGCCTCTCCTGGGGCAGGGAGCCTCTGCCGAACCACCCCGGACTGAGGAACCCAGGAAACCTGGCAGAGCCATCTTGCAGGAGGCCTGTCATCTCTGCAGGCTCAGAGGGAGCCAAAGCTGCAGGCGGGGTAGGAGAGCCAAGCGGGGAGGGCAAATTTTAGGAGAACGGAAGGCCGTCTCTTAATGGGTTGCTCCCTTTTTAGCTTGACGATGTCTCCATCACTGGACTCTGAACCGTTCGTGGGGAAAAGTGGAGCAGGGAGATTTTTCCACCCATAAATGGCCCTCTGGCTCCTCAGCTGCTGGCCGTGTGATCCTCGGAAAAGTTGAGGGTTGCAGCTAAGAGCCATTGTGGAGCTGAAGATTAAAGCCCGTGTTGCAAAGCAAGGATGTGGTGAACCATGCAGCCAGGCGGTGGCAAAAGGAGTCTCGGCTGGGTGCGGGGAGGATGACAAGCTCTGCAACAAAGGCTTTGTGAATGCAGAAGGGAACAGAAGCGGCTGCGATGAAATGAGAGTCAGATATGGGTGGCTCTAAGGTGGAGACCAGGGACGGGGAAGGTGGGAAGAGGATAGCGCCCTGCTCTGGGGCCAAGGCCTTGCACCCAGGCACAGGGGCAACTGCGCCCACCTCTTGGCCTCCTGGCCCTTCTCTGGCAGCTCAGAAGAGCGGCTTTGAGCCAAGGATGGAAACTGTCAGCCGCACCCCCAGGAGCAGAAGGGACAGAGCGTGCCCAGCAGTTAGGAGTGCCTGTAACTTGGTGGAGCAAACGGGGAGGGGAGCAGAGCGTTGGGAGGGGGGCATGAATGAAAGCCATCCAGCTTGAGTTTTCAGGAGCAAGAGAAATTGCCATGGCAACTGCTAAGCAAGATGTGCCTTTCCAACTCTCCCTGACCCCCTCCCTTCCTTTCTCTCCCTTAAACCTATTCCCTTTCCCATTAAGTGCAAAACCCTGGAGACCCCCACGGGCGGCAAGGCCCTCGCCCAGCCAGGGTTTGCTCTCCAGATGAAGGTGCAATCCAAGCCTGGTCCAGGTGTGGCCCCGATTCCTGTTGCACAGGAGAGATTTCTGCCACTGGGTTCCCTGATGAGCAGGGCTGGTTAACACCTTCAGAGGCACCGTGGCAGACAGCCAAGGCTCTTCAGCGCCAAAAGGCCCCTTCCCGGTGGCAGAGGAGCCATTTCCCTCCACCTCAACTCCTCTCTTCTGGGGACGATTGGCCAAGGGTCAGTGTTGGCTTCCCAGAAGAATATCTAGCTATGCGGTGTTTCTAAAACCCTTTGAAAGGCAGAGAGGGGACTTGGGGTGGGAAGAATCTTGCTGTATCCTTCAAGTTTGAGTTATCCCTTTAATATCCAAGGTGAACCGTGCCTGTGAGTTTCCGGAAGAAAACTAATTGAACGGTATACGCAGACAGGCAAGCATTTTGCCCTCTCCCTGTTGCCATGCCACCTGTGAACTCACATTTCACTGCAACAGAAACTTCCAAAGGCGTATTGGCAGAAGTGGAACCAACCCGCCATGCTGAACATAAATGTTCTCCCCGAAGCCCTCCGTGCTTGGCCATCGGGCTGTGAGCAGAGATTCCTCTCTCGCTTATAGGCAGGCTGACCCCCTTGGTCCTTTCCTGCAAAGCAGTAATTTAATTTGTGACACAATATGGCTGTTTAACAAGCTGCCCTTTAACCCCCAACCATCTCCCTTCGGGCTGCTTCTTCAAAGTGTGGCCTCCCTTTGACAGAGAGGAGGGACTTTGGCCAAGGTCTGCAGTTGGAGGGCCAAATATTTCCAAATATTGACTGTTTTTCTAGAAAGGCCAGCTGAGCGAGGGGCAGGTTTCCTAAGGATCGCTGCGGACAGGAGCCCTGTTGCGAGGAAAGAATGAAGCTTTTGCTACGCCCTCAAAAATTAACCGATGGCTTGACCAAGAATGTCCAATGCCAGAGCCGACTGACCAGTGCAAGAACATGCGAACTGGGAAGGATGAAAGTTTGGAAGGCCTCATGGAAACGCGAAGTTCCAGCAGACGATGGCAGAATGTTCTTCATCCCATTTCTGTTCTTCCTTTCAAAATAGGGGGGGCAAGGCCCCCTGCTCCTCAGGCTCTGGGACGGACCCTCCTGGATGGGATTCCTCATTTCCACAGACAGAAAACATCCGCTAGGAGCACGAAGGGCTCTGACCCCATTTGGAATAGAGCAACTTTTTAGTTCTCCAAGTTCTGGAAATGCCAGCCAGCCACCGACCAAAAGGAGGACCCCCCACTTGCTGAGGCCAGCTGGGGGTGGGGTCTTAGGGATGCCCTGCTTCCCCAACAGAAAAGACCGTCCTCCCCCCAGCAAATGCAGATGTGGAATGCCAGAGTCTGCAGCTCCAGCCTCCTGGCCCAACTGGCCAGTTCAGCTTCCTCTGCAGGGAGGGAATTGCATCAGGCTTGCCCCCCCACCCCCCACCCCAGCCTCAGAGCTGGTTTGGCTCGCCTTTCCTTTCCCCAACCCCCCTGCTCACCGGTCCTTTCCTCTTGTTTTGTTTTATGTTCCTGGTTTTAAAGAAAGTGCAGCTGCTTCTCACATGTTCGACAAGAGCCCCACCAAAAGATGCAGCCCCTCCCCCTCCCCGGAAATGGAATGGAATGTCCGGTGGGGGGGAGGGGGCACCGGTGGGGAGGAATATCGAAGGCCGAGGAGGAAACAAAGGCAAAGAGGCAAAGCACAGGGAGCCACGCCGTGCCTGAACAATGGCCTGTTTGTTCCCTTCCCCTGCGCCCAAATCCTGAGACAATGAGAAGGGACCGGCTGCTCCAGGCTGACACCCAGAGAGGGACGCAATTCAGGGCGCGGGCAGAACGGCTGACTGGTTTTCCACCCTCGGCCTGTCAGGTGGGGAGGGCGACTGTGCCTGGCTGCCTCAGGGAAGCCGTTTCCCTGGGCCCAGCCTTGCTTGCTTCCCCAGGAGCCGTTTGTGAGGGGCCAGGAAGGGCCCACCTTGGAAGCAGGGCCTGGGATGGAAGATGCAACTCACCCCCTTTGCCCCGGAGCTGCCAGCCCTCCAGCCCTCTGGCTCCCTCCCTTTCCCCTTTGGCACGGCCCTCGGTTCCCTGGCCCAGGGCGGCTGTGCCAGCGGGGACGGGCATGGCGCCCCCATCTGCAGTTCTACCCTGAAAGCCCCAAGGCTTCCTTCCTAACAAGCCTCAGCGATTGGACCCAGTCAGGTGTTTCGTGGGAAGACATGAAGCTCCGAAGAGAATCGCCGCACGGCATCGGAGCCGAGACCACAGAGCGGAAGCGGGTTGCAAGCGGAAGCCATGTTTGCCTGCTGGCCTCTCAGAATAGTTCCAGCTGGACAGCAGGAAGTGCCTGAAGCATCAGGGAAGTCTACTGACCACCCCCCAGCTCTGCTCCATCCCTTGCAGAATGCGGGGTGAAACAATCTCTGTTGACCTTTTAAGTCCGGCATAGAGACGGATGTGCCAGGTCCGTGCCAGGCATTCAGCAGTCCTGGGAGAGAGGGCAGAAGCAGCACCATCTGCCACGGTGCAGCTCTGCCCTCCAGAGACCTGGCGAAGCACTTAGCAAACAGGTCGCCCAGGAGGAGCTCCTGAGGAAGACTAGAGTTCGAATCCATGATGAGGGGCCAGGAAGCCTGTTGGGTGACCTCCGGCCACTCTCCTTCTTTTTCTGCCTCCTCCTCTAGCTTTTCTCAGAAGATGCTCTGGAGGCCAGACCGGCCAGGACATCTTCAGCTGCTGGAGCTGAGCAGAAATGCCCCACTGACCAGAGAGGAGGGGAGGGAGGGAGGAGAGCAGCCCCCAAGTCCACCAGAAGCCAGAAAGGACCCACGGGGCGGGGGGGGGGGTCAGAGTCAGCAGCACGGTCCAGAGGGCCCAGCTGGAGAAACCAAATCCTGGTCACTCTCTAGGGAGTTCAGTGCCATCCGTGAAATGCCAGCCCTGCGAAGGCTGGAGGGGCCGGTGGAAGATTCCACGGAGGGGAATTGCAGGGGAGAAGAGGGCAGGGTCAGCAGAAGACACCCCCAGCCCCCCAGAGCAGGTGGAAGAGCCAGGGGACACCACTTGCCCACTGAGAGGCATGGAAGGGAACCGCAGGGAGGGAAGCAAACTGTAAAAGAGTCTAAGGACAAAAGGGGGGCAAAGTCGAGGGCCCTGTTCCCCAACTTGTTTCCAGGAGGGGATGGAGCCTCATGGGGGGGGACGGGACCCATGGAGTACCTGGCCCTGGCCCAGCCCGGGCAAACCAGGGGGCAAGGACCAGATCCGCACACTCGGACACTCAGTCCAGCGTCCTCCTTTACAGGCAGGGCCAGAAGGGACTCTAGGAGGCCTCTTGCTTGGGGCGGGGAGAGAATCCTGCAGGGTGGGAGGGAGGAGCAAGGACTACCAAGACTCCACCCCCAACCAGAGCCTGGACCCCCAGCCCGTTTGGGGCGCCCTGGTGCTGCTCCCTGGGGTCAGGTGCGGGTGGGCAGGCGGGCTTCCCTCCTGCTGCTTCATCTGAAGCCAAGGAAGGTCCCGGGACCTCTTCGTCCAGCCTGGGCTGTCCCGTCTTGGGGAAAGAGCGCTGCCCTGGGGCGCCTCGGAGCCTCCCCGCAGATTCCCCGCTCTCCGCTGCTTCTCGGCGGGAATGGAGGCGCTTCTCGGGCGGCCGCCCTCACCCCTCCCCTTCCGCACCCTGAGTGGTCGCTTCCCTGTAAGTGGGGCGGCGTGAAAGAAACTCGGCCGTGGCCGGTGGGGCTCTCGGTCCGCACCCCGCCGGTAGAAGGCCGCGCTCGCCTTCTCTCGCTTTTCCCCGGGCCGGGCCCTTCTCCGCCGTCCCGGTTCCCGGAGTCCAGGCGCCCTGGGCGCTCCCGCAGCCTGAGCGCTGCCCGGAAGGCGGACCCGTCCAGGAAAGGCGCGGCGGGCAGAGGGACGGCCGGGCGAGCGGCGGCGGCGGCTCCCCCTGGGGCGCGGAGCCAAAGGACGCCGCCGGGCAGCGTGCAGGTGGCCGCGCCCCTTTCCTCCGCCGGGCTCTAGCCGGAACGGCTGACTCCGACAGGCAGCAGGCGAGCCGGCCCGCCGGCCGGGAGAAGCCAGCGCGGGCCAGGAGGGCGGCGGCGGCGGCGGAGCTCGCCAGCAAGGGCTGGGCGGGCGGGCGAGGGGCCAAAGAGGAAGCGGCGGCGGCGGCAGTGATTCACGCGGATTCCGCGTTTGAGTCACGGTCACGAGGAGGAGGAGGCTGGTCGGCCGGGGGTCTCGGACCGCGCCTGGGGGCTCCTGCCTCGGCGCCAGTCTCCGGCTCAGCTGCTCTGCCTTGTGGCGCCGCAACCGCCTCTGCCCATGTACAGAGCGCCCGCGGTCGGTTCCGTTGCCGCCAGCCGGAGGCCACCCACCCTTTCCCCCCCTTCCCGGAGCCCGGAAAGAGGCGCACGCTGCCCGGGGCTGGGACTTACCCGCGGCAAGGAAAGGTTGGAAAGGCAGAAGGACACAGGCACCGCCGGCACCGCCGGCCTAGCGAGCGAAGGGCGTCCTGGCTTCGCCTGCTGGGACGGGATGGGCGACCCTCGAGCTGGGCGTCGCGGCTGCCCAGGCGGCTTCGGCTCTTTCGCAGGCTCTTCTCCCGCTCACCCCACCCTTCCTCCTCCTCCTCCTCCTCCCCCTCCCCGCCGAGTGATGTCAGCGGGAGAGGCTGAGCTATTGGGGGAGAAGCTGGCGGCTGGGTGGCTTTTTGTGCCGAGTGCCTGGCTCCGGATCGCCTCGGAGAGAGCAGGAAGCCGAGAGCGAGCGGGAAAGAGGGCGCGCGTTCACACGTGACGCCCGAGGAGGAGGAGGAGGAGGAGGAGACGGCAAAAGAAAGGAGAGCCGGCGGCTCTCTAGTCCGGATTGAGGAAGGGGGGTACCTCTTGAGTGGCAGTGCCCAAAAGCGGCCCCCGAAAGATCGGGAGTGCCCCCGCGATGCTCCGCTTCCCAGCCTGCCGCTCCGCTTGACTTTTCATCCTCGGGGACGGGCCGGGAAGAGACCTTCGGCCGCCCCAGGGTCCGAAGGCCCGTTTCTGAGGCTCCTCCTCCCTGGAGTCGCCTGGATGAAAGCCCTGCCTGCCCTCTGCTCTGCCCGGGGCTCCCGGGCGTCCAGAGCAGCAGCGTAGCCAGGAGGACCCCCCCGGGGCCGTGACGGAGGCTCCAAAGCCGTGGGCCCCTGGCTGGCCCTGAGCTGAAGCCCCTCTGGCAGAAGAGGCAGCCAAGGGAGTCTGGACCCTCCCCGGTGCGGAGGGGCCAGGGCTTCTCTCTCACCTGGCCAAGGCAGCCCAACGAGCGGCGACAAATTCCGGCCGATATGGGGCAGAGAGTCATGGGCCGTCCCGGAAACTCCGGGTGGGACCCTGCGAGGGGGGGGCAGAAGTGTGACCAGAGGGCCAAGTCCCTTTTCTCTGTGGGGAAACCACCGGAGGGGGCTGCTGCTCCCTTCCCGAAGCTCCTGCGGCCGCTTCCGGCCCCTTTTCTGCTCTGCCAGGAATGGAACCGGAAGCGTCCGCTGAGAGAGACCGACAGAAGAAGCCGGGAAGTGCCGGCCCTCCCGGCTGCCCCCAGCAGGGCCAGGGGGCAATTAAGGAGAGACCGCGAGGAAGCCCCCCCTTTGCCTCGGAGTTCAGCCCCTTCAGTTTGGTAGCCACCGGGGACAAATCAGGGTCACAATAGGAGGGTTACTCAGTACTTAATTGTGGAGATTAATTCGTGGTTATTGATATTGCTTGGCTGGCTGACAGCCCTCTAAGCCCCAACAGTTTTGGGTCCTCATTTTACCCATCTTGGAAGGATGGAAGGCTGAGTCAACCTTGATCCGGTGGGACTCGAACTGCCAAACTGCAGGCAGCCGGCAGGCAGCAGAAGGAGCTGGCAGCCCTGCATCTTAACCACTGTGCCGCCTTCGCCCATCCTTAAAATGCAGTGATGGAGGTGGAGGTCCTGCCATCTCTTTTGGTGACTTCCTTGGGAAGAATTGGGGGGGGGGTGTCCTCCAACGTGACTGTGCCCCAAAGTCCAGAGGAACTACTGCCAGTTCTGCCCCCTGCCTTTACACCTCTACCCCCTCCCACCCCGAAGGTTCTCCCCACCTCAAGGCACCACAGGGCAAATTTTGCCACACCGCTCCCCCCTCCGATCACCTTCCCTTCCTGTTTGCCCCCCACCCCACCCCGTATGGATTCCTCTGCTGCCCATGTCTCTCCATCACCCACAACGCGCGCATGCATAAAAAGCTTTTACGAGAGTTGATATTAATAGGCTGGCAATGCATTTCTTCATGCATTTTTGATGGGGAGGGGGAGGAAAAAGCTGGTGGCACTGATATGAATGTCAAATTGGCTGAAGGAATTGCTGAGGAGCTCCGCCTGCCACTCCCCCTGACCCCTTCATGGGACAAGGGAGGGTTCCTCCAGAGGGACAGACGCGGCCCCTTTCCTTGGGCCTGTTGGAAGACCCTTTCAGCCCTGCTCCCACTAAGCAATATAAAGCAGAATTGTCTGTCCACTGTTGGCAGCTGTGTGGAGGTAAACTGCCCCTGGCCAAGGAGGTTTAATTAAAGGCCGCGAGAAGCACCACAGATGGGCTGGTCCTCCTCCCTGAGCTTCTGCCGTTTCCCTAGGGCAAATCCCTCCCTTCCTCTCTCTCTCTCTCTCTCTCTCTCTCTCTCTCTCTCTCTCTCTCTCCCTCGTTTCTCCCTTCTGTGAAATGGGAGCAAGTGCAGCCCCATCCCTCCAAGGGGCAACTGAGGCCAGTCCTGGAACAATGGCAGAGCCAGCAATTGTTTCCTAAGTGCTGCAGGGATGATGGATGGACGGAGCATTTTTTCCCATTGCCAGAGATGCAAACTTGGACGGAAGGCTGCATATTCTCTTTGATTAGCATATATTATTTATAGAGATCATCAAGAAGCACAAACAGTGCGGGGGGTAGTAGCCTTTAATAGGTGGCCCCAGAAGCCATCAGCATCCAGCCATGGGGCCTGCGTGGCCTTTCCGTGTCCCCTGGAGTTGGCACCCCTCTGGCCGCTCCTTGTGGCTCCCTGGCAGGGTGGGAGATATGGAGCACTGGCCCTTTTGGGGTGTACAGTTTCCATGGCAGAGCAACTGAGCTGTTTCTCTATCCACCCCCACCCCCAATTGCAGAATATTCCAGACTTTCTGATCCAAAAACCTGCTTGCCAAAGGAGGGGCAAGAGGGAGAGGGAAACACCTCACCAGTCCCTTTTATTGTTCCATTTTTTTAATCACTTTTGGTTTGATCTGTACAAAGGTGTTGAAAAATATACAAATTGTACATTACGCCCCTCACTGCCTGCTGAGCTGGCTCCCCCCCTTCACTAAAGAGAGCAGGAAAACGGAGCCTGAATCTCCCCCCACCCCCCTGCAAGCTCCGAAGCTAATTTGCATCTGATTTTGCACATCTTTCGCTTCTTCAACCAATTCAGCAAAATGACTCAGAGTTTCTCTTCCTGGAAAAGAGTTCAGCGAAAGATCAGTTCCTGATACCCGAGAACTAGGACAGCGAAATCCCCTTCATGGGCCTGTGTGTGTGGAAAAGGAGAAGAGACACTTGGGGAACAGTTGTGAAGGGACGTTAACTAGTTTGCCGATCCCTTTTTCTGTTTCTGTTCTTTGCGCATGGCTGAACATCTTTGTAAATTAAAGTGCTGCCCTCTAGTGATTCGGATTGATCTACCTGAAAAGGTGAGCACCTTGTTGCCAGAGGAGACTGAAGTGGACATGTTGCCATCACGTCCCAAGGCCTGGATGAGGAGGGCAGGGGGGATTTGTAAAGATGGCGGCTACTTGATTCCACCCTTTCCATAGCCCCCAGAGCCAGGGAGGCCTCGACTGATAAGGGCAGCCTTGACCATTAAGGAGCCCCCAAAGCTCTGAAGCAGAAGGCAAGGACCAAGTCTGGAGGCTGAGGTGCATGATGGGAAATTCCCCTGGCCCTCAAGCAAGGCTGAGAGTGCCTCGGCTGATGGCCGCCACCTACAGAACAAGCCTTTCTAGGACCAGGAAAGGGCTTGGCTGGTGGTGGCACCATCCCAGGAAAGGGGGCATTCTCCCCTGGCATCTGGCCAATGGAAGGGGAGGGCAGATGGAGGAGCCAGTTCTCCCCCACCCTCGTCAAGGGCAGACAGGGGCGCCTGGCGGGGGGGGGGTCTGTGCATGGAGGGAACCTGGTCAGGCTGCGGTGAGGGCCTTGGACGTAAATAAGATCAATATAAAAATGTTTCCTGCTAGGGCCAGGGCGTTTTCGTGCAGGCCGAATGTGCTGCTTTGGGGTCAGCGGTGGTGCCGGAGGATGAGGTGGGTGGAGCCCCCCAGACAGGACCCGCCTTGCACGAAAAATGGGAAGGGCCAGCCCTTAGTCGTCGTCATCGTCATCGTCGTCGTCGTCGTCGTCATCGTCATCTTCGGTGTTTATCTCTCCTTCCAGCACATCCTCAATCCAGTCTTCCAGCTCCTCTGCGGAGGGCAGGTCTTCCTCATCATCCATGTCCATCCAGACACTGTCGGCCTGCGGGGGGGCACATCGCAGGAGAAAGCTGCTGGGGGAGTCCACTTGGACAGGCCAAGCCCCCCCGCCTCCAGCATCCAGGCCTTCTCCTCTCTTGGCCCACCATCTCTGCCCCCTTTCGAGGCTCAGCCTGGTGGCCCCCCGTCACTCCCCAGTTGGGAAAGCCCACAACTGCCCCCCATCTCCAGGCTGTGCCCCATGGGGCCAGCCTCTGTCACCCAAGGGGCAGCCACGTGTTTGACGGTACTCACATCCGTTACGTTGACCACACCAATCTGAGGCCGGGACAGGTCGATGTCGAAGGTTTTCTCCCAGTAAGGGATCAGCTGGGAAGGAAGGAAAGTGGGGAGAGTAAGCACCCCAGGAGAGAGAGCCCTCTGGGGTTGGGTTGGGGGCTGGAATGGGGTGGAGCACTCTTTGGACCGACCATGGGGTAGAGAGCCCCTCCCCCGGGGATCCTGCTGGCCCCTTTTCTCCCACGCCCCTCCCCTCATGGCCCCCGGTGCCCCTGCCCTCCCACCCACGCCCGCCTCCACACCTGCCCAGGTGTGGCTCCCAGGAGGCCCCCTGAGATCTTGCAGCTCAGGAGGGAAGGACAGCGGGGGGGAGGTGCCCAGGCGGTTCCCAGAGTGGCTCCTAAAAGCCCCCTCCCCTCTGTTTTAAAGGACACAGTAGACTCTTCACCAATGGGAATTCCTCGGGATCGATCCAGATGATGCTGAGATCTGGGTTGTCTGTGTTGTCTTGGGCGACTTCTTTCAGGATCTCCAGGAACTCGTAACCATCTGAGGAGAGAGAAGGGGGCAGGGGCATTAAGCCCCTCCTCCCAGTTCCCCTTTCTCTGGCCAAGGGCAGCCCAGGGTGGGGCTAGAACCAGCAGCCAAGGAACGTCTTCAGATGCTCCTCGTGCAGGCCGCAGGGATTCTTGGTTGTGTGTGCAAGATAAATCTGACCTGCGTGTCGAGAAGCAGGAGGTGCTTCTCTTGCACAAACCTGGTTTATAGCTGGAGAAATGGGGGACAAGCAGGACTTGGGGATTCAGTGCAGGGTTTCCCCCACCCACCCACCCTGCCCAATCTAGAATGACTTACCAGGATCATCCTCCTCTGCGAAGGCCACGATGTGGATGCCATCCATGTCATCTTCCTAAACAGGCAGGAAGGAAGATTGACGCTGGGCGACTTTACGGCTCTCTTGGCTATTTATGACTGGCAGAGTCCCCAACTCAGGAAGGAGAAGCAAGCAGCCTCTGGCCACCCAGGACCTCCCCACTCCACCCCCAGCATTCAAGAGAAAAACAAGCCTGAATCCTGCAAAGGAGCCAGCATGTTTCCAGGGCAGGGTTTCCTCCCCAGGAGAAGCTCAGCCTGGAAGGGCCAAGAGTCCGGGGGAGTAGCTGTGACCCCTCCCCAGGAGCAGCCCTTCCACCCCACAGTGCAATTTCCCTGGGCAGGGCCTGGGCTGGGGCAAAAGGAAGGGACTCGGCTGAGGGCCCCCAAAACTTCCCAGGGCTTGTAAATTCGCCATGGGGGTTGGCGTCGGGCTTTGGCTGGGCATCCACAGAAGCCGGCCGGCTGCCCCCTTGCATGAGATCTGGGCAGACCTGCCGTGCCTTTGGGGGGCTCAAAGGGGACGTGGTGATGCCTTTGGACCTACTAAGGTAAACTGGGGGAAACGTATTTATCATTGATGACCTGGCCAGCACAGAGGATCTGTTTTCAACAGGTTGCTGGCTTTGTGTGCTTTCTTGATTATTCGTGGGGGGCCGATATATATGGGGGAGGGAGGGGAGGGAGAGCTCTGAGTTTGGGGTTCCACTTTCTGCTATGTACAGTGAAGCTATGGTGGGGGCTTGGGCAAACTGCCCCCCCCCCCTCCAGACCTCCTCCTCCTTTGCCTCCAGCGCTTGCGTTGGGAAAGAGCCCCCTCCCTCCTGGCCACCCCTTCTGCGCTGTGCCCGACTCCTGGTCCAAGCCTCTGGGCCTGGAGCCCATCGTCCCCTGCCTCTCCCTGTCTGTTCACGTGCAAAAGTCAGCAGGGCAGGCAGAAACTGCCAGCTCGGCTCAGCTCGGCTGCGGGGAAGAGCCGCTGCAGCTGCAGCGCCTGCTTCCGGCCCTCCTTACATCCCCAGAGAGCTGCGCCCTCCCTCCTTTCGCCTGGGATCACCTGGGATGGGAAGGAGGCGGCTTTTAAGCAAGCGAGCCACCCGCCGTCCGTCCCCGTGGAGGTGGGTGGCCTGGTGAGAGGCCGCTGGTGAGAGGCCCAGCTCCATGAGCAGCCCAGGAGGTTTTCCTGGGGGATGTTTTGTTTCGTCCCTTTTCTGGCTACTTTGGTCTCACGTCAACTGGCCCCCTTTCCGGAAGGGCCTTGTCCCAGGGGAGAGCCTGCTGGCGCCTTCCTGCTTCCCCGGGGGGGCTGCCTAGAAGTGGGGAGGGGGCTCTCCCCCCCCTTTCAGATCTGTGAACGTACCCAAGTCTCGTACATGCTGTCTGGGTGCAGCTTCCTCAGCGTTGGCCTGCAAGAGACGGGCAAAGGGTGAGGCGACCGAGGCCAGCAAGGTCTTTCCAGGCCGGGCCAGGCAGGTAAAGACCACCCCCCAGGTAGAGGCTGTTTCCTTGGCAACGGGGCAGCGGGAGGTTTTTTGAGTTCCCAGCCCAAGGACTCCTAGGGCTCCCCCACCCGAATATTAACCAGCCCCAACCCTATTTACTAGCCGCAGAGGGCACCCAGGGGATCGTGACAAAACCCCTTAATTACAGGTTGGCCCTTGGCACTCCTGGCTTCTAGCAGCCGAACTTCTTGGCAGGCGCCATCCGGGTCAGCGCCAAGGAGGCCTTTCCAAGGCAGCAGCCTCTCCGGGGGGAGGAGGGGGAGGGTTGCCTGAATCCTTTTCTTCCAAATTTTTTGAGCAGCTGGACCAGTCAGGCTAGGCGGTCCTGCCATCCTGGGTGCCCTCTTTCTGTATGGGCCAACAGGCAGAGGCCCACTTAATAGCTTGGGTGGGTGCTGGGAGACCCCCTGCTCTGGGACGGGGGGAGGAGGGGACCCATTTGAGGCGTGTTCCCCAATTGGGGGAGGGCACCGAGCAACAGGCTCAGAAATGCCATCTTCCTTGGTCTTTGCCAGGCTCATACTGGCGAAGGGCCTTTCTGGGCTGATGATCACCGGCAGCCCCAGTCCAACACCACCAGGCATGGGGAGGGGAGACGGCCGGCCGACCGTTGGGGCCAAATGTGTGCAGTTTCCATGACAGCCGGAGGAGGAAGAACAGAAGAACAAGGCAGGGATGCTGCTGTTGATGCTGGGAAGACGGCTGCCATGGCAACCGAGGAAGGTCTCCCCAACCCGCCAGGCACAGTGAGCTGCACAGTGAGGGCCCCTCCCCCGAGGGCAGGGGGGCAGCGAGGCTTCACCTCTTGTGCTCTTCCATGAACTGGACTATTTCTTCCTCGCTATTCGGCTTGTCCGGGATGGTGACCGGCTTCTCCATAAAAGGCTCGTAGTAGTCAATCTCGTTCAGCTTCAGGGACAGTTTCTTTGCCACCTGCCAAGACAGAGGGGGACCAGTTGGACGGACCTCCCTGGGGCGGGGCGGGGGGGTGTCCACAGCTGCCCCCGCGCTCCCTGAAAATGCATGGACTTTGGCTCCAGAATTCTGGCTGTTGGCTGGGGAATATTGGGAGTTGAAGTCTTACAGCTGCCATAGCTGAGGCTCGCTGGACGTCCTCTTTGCCATTTGGGGGAAAGCAAACCATAGCCCCTCCCTCCCTCCCTCCCTCCCTCCCTCACATACCTTACTGTCAAAAGTTGCAAAGAAAGGGATGTAAGGGTGGAATTCTTCAGCAGCATCTACAAAGGCCTTGAAATCTGGAAGAGAAGGCAGAGGGTCACCCCTGGTCGCCCCAGCAGGCCAGCTCCTTCCCTGGGTCAGTGTGCTGGGCCTGGCAGCCTATTTCCTGGTGGCCTGAGATTTCCCTTCCCCACCCACCTTTCCACGTTGGGTTTTTTCCTACCTACCGGGGTGTCCTGAACCCCGTTTCTCCTGGGACCCCCTCCTCCCCTCCTCCACTCACGCTCAGAGTCCTCGTTCTTGAAGTAGCCGATGAGTTTGGGTTCATCCTCGATCCTCTCGAAGGCTTCAAGCTCGTTTTCTCCATCGATAAACTCCACAGGGTCTTCCAGGACCTGCAGGAAAGGGTGAAGGTTAGCCTTGACTTTGCTCTCTGGCCACGTCTGCCCGGCTGACCCACAGGGAGGGGTGTGTGGTTCTGCCCAGAGGCCTTGGCCTTTTTAAGCGGAGGGGGACTTTAGGGCAGGCTGGCAGGGGTATTCTGGGACTTGAAGTCCACACCTCTTGGAGGTTGAGGCTGAGAAACCCCGCTTTAGAAGTGGGTGGCCATCAGCACCCTGGACAGGGCCTGGAAGCGGGTGACTCTGGCCCCCTATATGAGCCCCAAGCAGTTGAGAAGCAAACTGTGGGAGGGGAGGAGTTAATCCCAGCCACCCCTCCCCCGCAGGAACCCTTCCTTGGGTGACACAGCTCAAAATGGGAGGGCGCCCCTCAGCCTGACCCTGGCCATGCTCCCCCCGCCTGGATAACATGCGAAGGAGGGGAGTGCAACGAAGCAGAACCGAAGGGGGAAAGATCTGAGCTGCCTCAGCTGCAGGACTTGGAAGGAAGGAAAGAGCTTTCCCTTGGGATCCTCCGCATTGGGGGGCTTTTCCCCCGGGGGGAGGGGGCTGCGGGGGGCTGAGAAGACGGTCACTACTTACGTCAAGGAGAAACTCCACCAAGGTGTCGGCTGAAAATTCCCCATCATATTCGATGACTTCGTCCTCCTTGTACACGTAGATGCTGTCTTCCTCAACCAGCCCTGCGGGGGAGGCCAAAGGGAGGTCACCCAGAGGTTGCGTTTGGACCTCTGAGCATGGAGAAAGGCAGCCTGGTTCCGTAAAAGTGCCCCCCCCGTGCCAGGATGGATCGGCCTACCAAGGGTAGGGCCACTTGCTTTCCATCCGGTCCTTCTCAGGCAACTGGTTGCAGGCGGGGCTCGGAAGGGCTAAATTCTGCCCTGAGGCCAAGAAGTCGTTAGACTGTAAGCTTTGGGGGGGGGGCACCGATCTCCGTGTCTAGAGAGCCCCCAAGTCCCTTAGAGAGAAGCAGGCGTTGAACGGGCCCAGAGCCTGGCAGTTTTCACGGCCCCCTGGTGGCCTCCAACCGCCACTCTGCTTCTTCCCCGGAGCCCCGAATCGAAACTCGCTTGCAGCCTGGGCGAGGGGGAAACGGGCCTCCCGCCTCTCCAGAAGAGCCTTCTGCTCAGCCAAGGGATGTCAAGGCTTACCTAATTTTTTGGCCACCGCGGCATCCTTCTCTGCGTCCACCAGGCCAAATCCGACCCCTTTGTCTTCCAGGACTTGGGCTGCTAACTAGGAGAAAGAGCCCCAGGCGGCAGGCAGGCGGGGCAGGCGCAGAGAGAGAGAGAGAGAGAAAGGGGAATGAAAAGATGGCCGGGAACTTCTTGAAGGATTTCTGGGGAGAGGATCCAGATTGTAACGATCAGATGTATTGATTTATTCAACGTTTTACACCCCCTGGCTCCCAACCTCAACTGCCGGCTTCCTGCGTGCTGCACGTCTGGAAGTTTTTAGCCAAATGCAACTGTTCAGTAACAGCTTCGGGTCACCTGGTTCCTCCCAAACTTTGCAAAAGTGCTGAGGAAGGTGGGCTCCCTCCTCCTTTCCCTCCGAGAGCTTTAACCTTGAATCCTGGCAAGGAAGAACAGCTGCGCCCACCCGGCCAGGGATACAAGTGGGGGAATTCAGCTCCGGGGGTGGGGCACCCGACCCAACCGCCAGGCTGCTCTTCTTGAGCCGCGTTGAGGGGCGAGAGACTCCCCGCGGAGCGCTGGAGACCCAGGGCTGCCTTGCGAGGCCGAGCGCGAAGAGGTCCGCTTCCTCCAGGCTCGGAGGGTCCCTGAAGCCACTTTTCATCTTGGAGGCCGCCTCAGGCGGGCCTTCCCTCCGAATGGCTTCGGCCCCGTCACCCATCCAAGGGGGTCTAAGGCCTCTCTGGGTCAGGCCTTGGATGGGGAAGCAGGTGCCACCCACCCTCCGGCCAGGTACAGAAGCCCGGGCTTCTGGAGACAAAGCGAGGGTCCGGTCCAGTCAGGGTTCGGGTCATCAGAGCCTCTGGAGAAAGCCAGCGTCTCCATGGGACGGATTCCTGGGCCAGGGTCTCCGGGCTGACCCAGCAGGGTCCTGCCTTTTGTTTGCTCATCTTGACACACACATTGTCCTACTTTGGGCCACAGTTAATCCCAGCCCGGAGGACCCAGTCAGGTGGGGGGCACCTGCCCCCTTCTTCCTCCCACCCCTTTTTCTCCCTTCCTCTTTCGGCCCTCCCCACTGCGTCCCTGAATGCAGCCTGCTCCATTCAATCTTCCCTCCTGCTTGCAGTCACAGCACCTCCTTCCCTCCCCCAGGCTGCTCTGGCTTCACTGCCCCCCCGCAACATTCCCAAGGAAGTGGGCCTGGCTGCCTCCCCGCTCCAGGGGCTCCCGTTTTGGAGGTGGCAAATTTAGCCTGGTGACGTCCCACGTCTCCAGCGCTCTTTGGAAGAGCGAGGGGACAGCTCTAGGAGTGGGGCAGACCCCCGCCTCCCTTGATGCCCCTTGCCCTGGCCGCGAGAAGGGCCAATATGACGCCTCCTACCCGGCCAGTTAGAGACCCCTCCTTCTATACACCCCTGTTTAAGGGAGGGAGCTAAAGTGGCCCCTTCCCCGTCCCACGTCCCGACTGCTAGACTGCTACAGTAAGTGGTGACAAGTCCATCCCTCGCCCCTCCCCCGGCCCCCAGTGCCCAAAGCCCCTGTGCTCTGCCTCCTTGGCCGGTCTGATGTGGGCCCCCAGCATGGCAGAGCCCATCCCACCCCCTGCTGGCCCCCGGCCCCTACCTCCAGAATCAGCTCCTCCAGCTCAAACTGCCTCTGCGAAGCCTTGTCCTCCCCCACCGGCTCGTGGTAGAGCAGCGCCAGCACCTCGTACTTCTTCAGGACACCCTTGTAGTTCTTCATGTTGACGTCGATGACCCGGTCGATGCCATCGTACTCGGGGAAATCCAGCCCCTCCTCGCCACGGGCCACGGGGCCGGCCAAGGCCAGCAGCAGGGCGGCCAAGCTCAGGCCGAGCCACTTCATCCTGCCGCGAAGGGGCTCCGGGGGTCCTTCCCCAAGACGAGCAAGGGAGAGGCGGCTGCCCTGGGCTTCTCTGCCTTCGTGGCTCCCGGTCAGGTACAGGGGCCTGGCTGGGCAGGCGGCTCTTTGCTGACACAGGCAGGTGCCCGGGACTGGCCGAGGAGGAGGGTGACCACCACACGGAGGGATGAGGAGCTGCAAAGGCGGAGGAGCAAAGCTCCAGGCAGCGCATAAAAGACCCTCGGGCGGGGGAGGGCTCTGGGGCTGGAGGGCCGTCTTATCCACAGATATTTGGCACCGTCCCCAGCCGGCCACCTCTTGCTCCTGTCTATATATGTCAATGGGGAGAAGGTAGGGAGCAGGGTACCCGATGGGGAGTGCCAGCCCCCCCAAAAGACCCCCACAGATCCCCTTTGCCCACTGGCCCCTTTGCTGCCAGGGCCCAGCCCCCCCTGCAATGGGTCCCTCCAGTTTTCTCCCCTCCCCCCACCCGGCCTGCATTGGAGGGCATCTCCTTATCGCCATATTAAGGAAGGGGGCCGTGAAGGAGGCATGCGGGGCAGGGCAAGACGGCCTGGCTAAAAATAAGAGGAGATGACTCGGAGGTAAATCAAGACCGGCTTGTGCGGATGGCAGGGAAATTAGAGAGGGGCGGGGGCTCCAGATGCCTGGGAGCTCTTGAGTTACAGGGGGCAGTTAGGTAAGTGTGTGTGAGCGAGGGGGGTGGGGTGGGGGTCAGGGAGCCGCTCCTTCTGCTCCTCGGCCCTCCCAGGCATCTCCGGCCAAGCAGGGCATCCGGAAGGAGCAGCCGCTGTGCTGGGAGGCTGGCAATGGAGGCGGGGAGCAGCTCAGGCAGAGGGAGGGCCAGGCCTTCCAGAGGACTAGCCACTTGGCTTCTGACAGGCAGGCTGACCCCGGGAGAGCTCCAGGTGGGGAAGGGAGGGAGAGCCTCTGCCCATCCCCTGCCAGGGCTCCGCTGGTGGGACTCCCCCCATTAAGCACAGGGGAGGGTCTCCTTCTGGGTAAAAGCCTCCCCCGGCAAGCCCCGGCCTCTTGTGGGGAGCTTGGGGGGTTGCCTGTGGCCTGCTCTGCCGCCTCTTGAACTGGGGTGGGTGGCCCTGGGCAGCCCCTTTCCCTCCTGGACGGAGAGAGAAACCGAGGCCCTGAAGTGCAGGCATAGGGGCTTGTCTCTGGCAACGCTGGGCCTCTCCACCAGAGCCCCCAGGACATGCCCAGCATGGAGGAAAGTCCCTCCCTCCGCCCTCCACGGCTCTGCCCAGGGCACCTCCTCTAAGTCGGAGAAGCGGGCAGCAGCCGAGGCCAAAGAAACGGCCCCTTTCCAGGGGAAAAGCGCAGCTGGGCGTCGGGCGCCTCCTTGTCTGAGGGATGCAGGGAGAACGCACATTGGATGGGGGAGGGGATCTCAGATTCGGTGCTTGGGTTTAATTTTTTGGGGGGGTTGTCACAGACAGGTGGCTCAGAGGCCCAGGGTGCCCCACCCAGCCTGGCTATCCTGGCTAAGGCTGGAGGGTGGCATCCTGGTTGGCCTCAGAGTACCCTGGCAGGCTCAGCGTGGCAAAGGCCTCAGCAGCTCACCTGAGGCTCTCCAGCCCCACTGAACTCAAGGGAGAGGAAAGGAGGCCACGTGGAGTAGCCGCCTCCCCAGTTCAAGAGCAAAAACAGCTTCTTTGGAAGGGAGGGGGGAATAGAGCATCCTTTCCCCCTCCATGCCCCCCCAATTGATGTCTCCTTCGTGCCCCCAAGAGCAGCTGTTTCCCAGTGACCTGCAGTTCGGACCTCCTTGTTTTTAACCCTGGGTGGACATTGAAACACCCCGCCCCCGGGGTGAGGGAGGAAAACCCAACCCCCTCCATCCGGCTGCTGCTTCGGTCCTGCACACACACACACACACACACACGCACACACGTTCAGCTCTTCCAGGAGAGGCCCTTCCCGCAGGGGAGGGGGCTGTGGGGCAGGAGCAGGCCTTCTTCTGGAGGTTTGGGGAACACAGCTGGGCTCCCAGATGGGGTGACCCCCCAGCTGGCATTTCTTGGGCCAAGGGCGAGTCTCTTCGAGGACGACGGGGTTGCTGGCTCTTGGTCCGCCTTGGCCTAAGGTGGGGTGGAGCCTCAGCCCCAGCTGGCCTTGGTCCCAGGTGTCCTGCCTCGCAGGTGAGCCCTTCCGCTTGGGCCTGGCTGTGTGTACAAACAGGCGGCTGTCCCCTGTGATTTAGGGCCTCCTTCGCCCGCTGTTCCCGGGAAGATGACAGGAGCGTCGAGGTGACCTAAAGTCTCCGCTCCACATTGCCAGCCGGATGCAGGCACATCCTTCTCCTTGTGCCATGAAGGGGGGGGGGCATTTTGTCCCAGGAGAGGCAGAACAACAGTGGGCCAGTCTCTCCGCAGCACTCGGGGGCTGGGAGACCCCCTGCTCCCTCCCTGTCCAACCCTGCGGTTGAGGGGCTGCCCAAATTCCCTGCCTCTTTGCTGGACAGCCCTGGACCCCGTCCCGCCCCCCCCTCCAAGCCCCCCAAGGCCAGCCCTCCTCTGGCCTCCCTTTTGGAGCCTTCACCTGGGTGCACAAGGCAGGCGTCTCTCTGGACCCCCAGAGGCCCCAAGACCCCTCCCGTGCCGTTTCCTCTGGCTAAAGGGGAAGGTGGGGGCTCATCCCTCAATGCACGTTGACCTTCAATGGGGAGGCGATGCTTTCCAGTCTTCCCAGTTCCCATCACACCACCCAAGGCTGCGGGAAGTCTGGGACCCTCCCCAAGCAACTCCCCTCCCCCAAGTTGGGGCACTGCCCCTCTAAAGATTGGGGGAGGAGGGATCCGCCAGGTGCAAGGCTGGGCTTTCGGCTGTCTTTAAGGCAAGCTATGTCCTGGCAGCTATTTTTAGCCCAGTCCGGCCGTCCAGCAGCTGCTGTTATTTTAATCTGTGCCTGAATTGGTGCCAGGAGCTGCTGGGGCTGAAGTCAGCTGGGGCTATTTTGGCCCTTTCTGCTGACCCACCAGCTTCCCTGTAATCCGCTGCCTGGCTGTTCTTTCCCAGAGGCACCTGGGCCCCAGGACACCTGGGGTGGTGAGGATCTGTCCATAAGCTCCACTCTGGGGGGAAGCCCCTCCTGCGGGGGTCAGCAAAGGGGAGGGGCCTCTTCTGCTTTGGTCAAGCTGGGCCCCTCAGCAGCCCATCCAGGGAATTGGGCCCCTCCGGCCCCAGGCGGTCGGTGCAGTAACACCCCTCCCCTCCCCAAATAATGGACGAGCTGCCTCTCCTCCTTTTCTGACGTCTTAGGCCAACATCCTTGAAAGGAAGCGAGGAAAACCTCTTCCGTCTGGAGGCAGAGAAGGCTCGGATGCCCCCTGCCCGCCCAGGCCAGGAGGGGGCTGAAGAAGACGGGTGGTCCAAGGGGCGGCCAGCTCCACAGTCACTTCCCTGGTCCAAACATTCAGTTGCCCCCCCCGCGCCCTCTTTCCTTGGACCCCCATTTCCAGACCCCGAGTGTTCTTTCTGAATGAAGCAGCCTTGGGGGGAGGGGAATGGCGGGATTGCATTTATTGCATCTTTCAGCTACTAATTGGGCTACAGGCTGTGAGGGGCTGGATCCAAGGGGCTGCCCGGCTCTTCTCTGGGGCTTAGTAGTAGCTCTCCTTCTCCACCCAGCCTGGAAAGGAAGGAAAACAGCCAGAGGTCAACAGCTGGAGGTTGTGTCTGTGTGTGTGTGTGTGAGAGAGAGAGAGAGAGGGAAAGGGAGAGAGATTGGGTGGGGCGAGAGAGAGCTGCAAGCGGGCAGTCTGCCACCCCCCACCCCCCGCAGGCTGCTCTCAAGGCAGGACTCCAAAGCCCATGGTTCAGCAAGGAGGGTGGAAGCATCACCTGGAAGGCCAGGTGCCGTGGGAGAGGGGAGGGGGCTGGACAGGTGAGCCAGCACAAAAGGGGCCAATCCGGTCCTCCCACTGCATAGAGAAGGTGGGGGGCACACTCACCCCCGGGGTAGCGCCGCAGGAGCAGCTTCCGGACCTCGTCGTAGATGAAGATGAGGAGGCTGTAGGGGAAGGCGCAGAACCACCAGGTGACCCTGCAAGACAGAGAGAGAGAGCTGGCTCAGAGGGGCCGCCAGTGGGGCGCAGGGGGCTGGAGACAGGAGGGGAGGAGGAGCGGCCCCACTCACTTGAGGGGGTACATCCGGAGGGCCACCCCCATCCCCGGGCAGTACGACAGGAAGGCAGCCAGAGCGGTTTCCTCCAGGAGGCCGAAGATCAGGATCTTGTTCCTGGGAGAGAGCGAGAGACGGAGGCTCAGAGGTGGCAGGAGCTGCGGGCAGCAGGCGGCCTCTCTGGGCGCTCATTCATGGGGCACGATGGCGGAGCCTCCGTGGGCAGAGGCAGTCTACCTTTGGACACGGGTTCTGGGAAAGGGCTGTTCTGATGGCCTTGAGGCCCGGACGGGGGCTCCCACCAACCAAGGAGGAAGGAGGGCTCCCCAAAGGCCATCTGGCCTGCCTCATCTGTGGAAGGCGCCCAGCTCACTTCATGCCCTGCTGGAAGACGGAGTTCCGGCGCGTCTTGCAGATGATCAGGTCGGCCCACTGCACCACCACGATGCTGGCGAAGAAGGCCGTGTGGCAGGTGAACTCCACCACCTTCCGCTGCTCGTATGTCTGCCGGGAGGGAATACACACCTCCCAGTGGGGACGCCTGGAGAGGCAGACCCCTCCCCACAAAGGTCCCCTTGTCTGCCTCCAGCTGAGGCCCACCAAAGTGTTCCGGCAGGCAGAGGTCCCTTACACTACAGCAAGGCAGCAGCCAAGCGCGGAGCCCTTCCGACTCACCCACTCCTGGCCGTAGCTGTCCTCCAGGTCGTTTTTGGAACGGTCGTCCCATTCCAGGCGGATGCCCAGCAAAGTGGTGGGCAGGAAGCCATTCTCAGCCAGGATGACGAAGTAGGTGAAGAAGCCGCCCAGGGCCTGGATCATGCCTGGGAAGACACACGGGGGGTTCCCTTAGCTCCTTGGCGAAGCACCCCTTGAGGCCACGGGTGCCCCGGCCCAAGTGGCCTGGCTCACCAATCTGCCCGTAGGCCATGCTGATGAGGCGCTGGTTCACCAGCTTGTCCGTCTTCGGGTTCCTCGGTTGCCTTTTCATGATGTCGCTTTCAGCTGCCTCGTAGGCGAGGGAGATGGCGGGCACCTGGAGGAGGAGGAGGAGGAGGAGGAGGAGGAGGAGGAGGAGGAGGAGGAGGAGGAGGAGGAGGAGGAGGAGGAGGAGGAGGAGGAGGAGGAGATGGTGACTCCTTCAGGCTGGAAGTTCAGCTTGAGAACCCTGGAAGGAAGCAGGCCAGACTCACCATGTCGGTGCCCAGGTCAATGCACAGGATGGTGACGGTGCCCAAGGGCAGCGGGATGTTGGCGATGATGAACAGGAGGAATGGGGTGATCTCGGGAATGTTGCTGGTGAGCGTGTAGGCGATGGATTTCTTCAGGTTGTCAAAGATCAGCCGGCCTGTTGGGGGACGCAACGGAGTAGGACCCACGCAGGAAATTCCCAGGCAGCCCCCCCCCCTTGGGCTCCTGTGGGGCACACACCTTCCTCCACCCCCGTCACGATGGAGGCAAAGTTGTCGTCCAGGAGGATCATATCCGCTGCCTGCTTGGAGACGTCCGAGCCAGAGATGCCCATAGCGATCCCAATGTCTGCTTTCTTGAGGGCGGGGGAGTCGTTCACCCCATCCCCCGTCACTGCCACTATGGCCCCCTGCAGGGCCGTGGAGGGGGGGGTTAATGATGGAGGGGGAGGATGCCCCACGCCCTCCTGCCCGTTTGCTGAACGTAGAGGCATTGAACCCCCTATTTCTGGCTTCAGGCAAGAAGACCAGGCCAATGATAACAAAATCCAGCACTACGGCCACCTCTCGGTCCTTATTGACCTGAGGAAGCGGTGCCCTATGTGGGCACAGCCACCGGGCATTGCCTGGGCTGACAGATCCCTCCTGCCCGCCAAAGAGCCGAGCGGCCCCACCTGCCTCTGGCACCCCTCCACGATGATCAGCTTCTGCTGGGGAGACGTGCGGGCAAAGACGATCTCCGTGTGGTTCTTCAGGATCTCGTCCAGGTGTTCAGGCGGCATGTCCTTCAGATCGGAGCCATGGACCACGCAGGCCTTGGCCTCCCTAGGTGGAGATGCCCGGCGGTGTGAGCGGTGGCAGCGCAGGAACCCCGAAGGACGGGGCAGCCTGTAGGCGGAGGGGCTGACCTACCGAGGGTTGACCTGGTTGATGGGGATGTTCAGCCGGATGGCAATGTCTTCTACAGTCTCGTTGCCCTCGGAGATGATGCCCACGCCCTTGGCGATGGCCTTGGCTGTGATGGGGTGGTCGCCCGTCACCATGATCACCTGCCAGGAGAGAGTTGAAGCATCTCCAAGGGGAGCCTCCGGTCCAGGGTCGCCTCCCCTGCCGTGGGGCTGCCCCACCAGCACCCCCCCAATGGGGAAAGTGGAGGCTGCGTGCAACCGAGGGAGCGTGCTGTGCCGGCTCACCTTGATCCCAGCGCTTCGGCACTTCCCCACGGCATCCGGCACGGCCGCTCGAGGGGGGTCAATCATGGACATGAGCCCCACGAAGCAGAGGTTGGTGACCGGGAAGTTGACCTCATCCGCGTCAAACTTGAAGCCGCGGGGAAACTGGTCTTCCGGCAGGTAGAACAGGCAGAAACCTTGCGAGGGGGAGACGAGGCCACGTGAGAGGCCGGACACATGTGGCCCAGCTTCCCCACCCCTCCGCGCTCAAGCCCCCCCCGGGGGCCCCTCCTGAGCGCGGCCCCCTCCCCTCCCCTGGGAGAAGAGTCCTCACCCAGCACCCTCTCGCCCAGCCCGCCCAGCTCCAGGTAGGCATTTTGGAAGGCGTCGCGCATCTCGTCATCCAGGGGCACCTCCTGTCCTTGCAGGAGGATGGTAGAGCAGCGGTCGAGGATGCGCTCGGGGGCACCCTTCATCACCAGCACGTAGCCGCTCGGCTTGTCTTCTGGCTCGTGGATGGAGAGCTGGGGGGAGAAGCTGCTGAGAGCCTGGCGGGCCTGGAGCACCCGGCCCCCTCCCCAACGGTGGCCTCACAAGGGTGGGGGGGAGACCTGGGCTTTGGTCTGAAGTTTAAGGACGCAGCACCTCACGTTCTCCCTGCTGTTGGGGGCTCCTTGGGACAGCTGAGACCCCCCAGCTGCCCCCCCAGCTCATTTCCTCACCTGGTATTTGTTGGTGGAGTTGAAGGGGATCTCGGTCACTTTGGGGTTCCTGTCCCGCATCTTCTGGACGGAGCCGCAAGAGAGCTCGATGCACTTGAGGAGGGCGGACTCGGAGGCATCCCCGGCCGTGTCTTTCTGGCGAAAGAGGGAAGAAGAGTTGCCCAGGCCAGCTCACCCCCAACCCAGCCCTGCCCCCTTCAAAGGGGGGGGGGAGTCTCCCTCGACTCAAGCTTGGCTGCTGCTGACTCCGGGAAGACTCAGGGGGTCTTTCTTGGTGAGGAAAGAGGTGCCTTTTGCCCTGCCCTGTTCTGGGACTTTGCCGGCCTCTCGGGATCTCCCAGTGGCCTTCCGTCCAAGTCTGGGCCAGAGGATCTTCCTCAAGATTGGGAGATTTTGACTAGCCTGCCCTCTAGTGGCAAAAGACGGGCATACCTTGGAAATGGGGATCTTGTCCTGTCCCGCCTTGAACACAGCCCTGTTGCACAGCCCTGCGATGCGGGCCAGAGCCGTCCAGGTGGGGGAGCGCTTGTCAAAAGTTGCCCCTGGGGAAAAGAGGTTGAACCTGGTCACAATAAGCACACCCTCTGCAGATGCTCAGAGACACTCTTTGCCATCCTTGCGCTCAGTCCAATCCTGAATGGAGCCTCCCCCTCACCACTTTGGTCCTCGGTGGTGTCTGCCTCATGAATCTGGTTGTCGAACCACATGTGGGCCACCGTCATGCGGTTCTGGGTGAGGGTGCCGGTCTTGTCGGAGCAGATGGTGGAGGTGGAGCCCAGCGTCTCCACGGCCTCCAGGTTCTTCACCAGGCAGTTCTTCCGCGCCATGCGCTTGGCGGTCAGCGTCAGGCAGACCTGCCATCCGAGAAGGGGGAGGGGGGTCAGTTGGGGAGGGTCCAGGGCCGCCGTGCTTGGCGTCTCGGATCCCCCAGGAGCCCAGCGCTGCCCTCAGAAGGATATCAAGGCCGAGGCTGCAAGGAGGGAGCCAGAGATGCACGGGAGGCAGAAGGGCTCTGGCCCTCTGGCGGTCCCTCCAGCCTGGCTCCCCGCTTCCGCCAGACCGGCCTCTTTGCGTTACCTGACGGCTTTTCTGGAGAATGGCCCCTCCTCCTCCTGAGGCCCCAGGCTCAGGCAGCTGCTGCCGCTTACCGTGACGGTGGCCAAGAGGCCCTCGGGCACGTTGGCCACTATGATGCCAATCAGGAAGATGACCGCCTCCAGCCAGGTGTAGCCCAGGATGAGGGACAGGATGAAGAAGGACATGCCCAGGAAGACGGCCACCCCGGTGATGATCTGGATGAAGTGCTCAATCTCCATGGCAATGGGGGTGCGGCCCACCTCCAGCCCGGATGCCAGGGAGGCGATGCGCCCCATCACAGTCCGGTCCCCAGTGGAGATGACGATGCCATGTGCGGTGCCTGGCAGGGGGAGAGGGGAGGGTGAGGGCTGCCACTGGCCCCTGCCTATCTGCCCCCCCCAACCCGCCTGGACCGAGGGCGGGCAGGGCGGGCGCCTCCTCTGGCCTTTCACCTTCCACGCAGTTGGTGGAGAAGAAGCAGATGTTGCGTGTCTCCAGGGGGTTCTCGTGCGTGAACTCTGGGGAGCGCGTCTGAGGCTCCGACTCGCCCGTCAGGGAGGAGTTGTCCACCTGCCGAGGAGAGAAGCGCAGAGAATGGCCGCCCAAGCCTCGAGGGCCAGCATCCTCCTGCCACGGGCGCCCGCATGAGTGGCAGCACACCAGCTGCGGCCCTGTGCCCAGCTAAGGCCTGGGGTCCCTCTCCAAGCGAGGCCTCTCCACCCGGAAGAGAGGAGGTCCCTCCTGGCCAGCCTCACCTTGCACCCATGAGAGGAAATCACCCTCAGGTCAGCAGGAATCCGGTCCCCGCCGCGCACCTCCACCAGATCCCCCACCACCACGTTTTCCGCGTTGATCTGGATCTTCTCACCTTCCCGGATCACCAGGGCTTGCTGTGGGGGGGGGGGAGAGAGAGAGCATCCTGGGGGGCCGTGGCTCCTCTGCCCACCTGCTGCTGGGCACTTGGGGGTCCCCGAGCCTCCAGCGCTGGCTCTCGCACACACCTTCCTTGAAACCGGGGCGCTGGGAGGAAGGGCGGCTCACCTGAGGCACCATGTTTTTGAAGGAGTCCATAATTTTGGAGCTCTTGGCCTCCTGGTAGTAGGAGAAGCATCCAGTCACGATGACCACGGCCGCCAGCACCACGCCCAGGTACAGCTGGAAGAAACATTTGGGGGAACAGCAGGGGGATCGGTCAACCCCCTGGACAAACCTCCTTCCCTGATGCTTGGTGCTCCCGAGACCATCCTGAACTACAAGTCCCAGCATGCCTCTCAGCTGAGCCCAGGTGCTGAGGCTGCTGGGAGTTGTAGTCTAAGCACAACCACAGGCTCCAGGAGACAGTCAGAAAAATCCCCTCCCACAAGGAAGAACCGGTCCCTGCTGCCCTTTCTCAGCCTCTGCGGAGGGATTGGCCGGCCTGCTGGGGCGGCCTGAGTGTTGTTCGTTGAGCTGCCACCCTAGCCGCCTGCCCCCAAAAGTGCCGCGGTTAAAAGCCATTTTTAGAGGGAAAAGAAGATGAAAAGCACAGGGCCGCCTGGTGGCCAAAGGGAGCCTTCCCTGCGGTGGGGGAGGCCCTGGCAAATGCCTGTCCTGCGCCTGCAGTGTCTGCCCCCCCCCTCCTGAGCTGGGTCCTGGTGGGGGCTTTGCTCCCCATGAACTGGGGTCCGCTGCTGCGTTTCCGGCTGCTCCTGGGTTTCCTCTCGGTCCGGACGGTCTCCTGTTCCCACAGCCCCACCTGCCCCCAAAAGGGCTCCCGGCTCTTTTGGCAGATGCTTTCCAGGCAGGGGAGGGAAGGAACAGCCAGGTCTCACCGCCCCCTCTTGCTGTGTTGTTTGCAGAGAGGCTGAATGGTTTCCACGTACGGAAGCCTTTGGGGGCCATGCAGTCAGTAGAGCCTGGAGTCCATTGCTGCCCCCCCATTCCCTGCTTGCCCCCCGCCCAGTGTGTCCAGTGAAAAAGGGCCCTGGGCCTGCAGAAGGACTGCTTCGCCCTTCCCAGTCCTGGGTGGAAATTCAGCCTGTTTGATCGGCTCGGCTATTGTTCAGCTGGGGCAGCCAACACCCCCCATAGCTTTAAAGCAGCCCCCTCACGGCCCCCTAAGGCCCGGCCCAGGAAAGCCTCCCTCCTCGGCTCGCTGGCTGGCTGCTCGGGACTCACGTTGTCATTGGCCGGCTCCTCCTCCATGGCCGCCTGGATGCTGTAGGCGAGGAAGCAGAGGATGGCCCCGATCCACAGGAGGATGGAGAAGCCCCCGAAGAGCTGCCGGCAGAACTTGACCCACTCTGGGATGGTGGGCGGGGGGGTCAGGGCATTGGGGCCGTCCTGGGCCAGGATCTCGGCTGCCCGGGTGTTGGTCAAGCCCTGCCGTGGCCAGGAGGAGGAAGGAGCAGCGGAGGAAGGAGCGGGGAGGTGGGGGGGGACAGAGAGAGAAAGGTTGGGGTAAAGGCAAAGCCCACCCGGGGAGGGGGTTGGAGGTCAGTTCATTGGGGACAAGACAAAACTTACAGAGTTCGCGTGAAGCACAATGAAAAACCTCCCAGTGAAATAATAAAATCTCTAACTATTGGACTCGTGCAATTTAATTCCGATACGTTTCTAATAAACCAGTCAGCTGCAGGGGAAGGATGACCCCCCCGCTCGGTGGGCAAGGCCTCCACAGGGCTGCAGCCCAGATTCAGCCAAACGGCGTTTCCGGTTCTCCTCCTTGGGATTTAATGGGGGGACCCAGGCCCTCCGAGCTTCAGGGTGCTCTGGCGCACACGGCAAATGTCCGGGGGGCTTGCCAAGGAGCCCCTGGAGCATGAAAATGGGTGGGGAGGCGAGAGGCAGCTTGGTGGGACCCACCTTGGAGAGATCGACCTGGTACTTCCGGCTGATCTCGTCCAGAGAGAGCCTGTGGTCATCCTGGTGGAAGAGAGGCGCCCCAGAGAATCTGAGAGAGGAAGGGCACCCCCAGGTTCTCCCTGCAAACAGAGGGCGCCCCCAACCCTCCGCCTCCCGCAGAAGTCTCATCTGAGGTCTGAGCGATGGAGGCAGCCAGGGGGCCCCCTCCCCGCCAGCTGCCCCCTGCCCAGGGCCGGCCTTACCAGGTTCACTTCCTTCTTCAGCTCGTCCAGCTCTTTCTCCTTCTGCTTCTTCTTCCCGCCGCCATTCTCGGCCGTGGGGCCCGGGGGCACCGAGTCTCGCCCAGTCTGGGTGGGGGAGATGCCGTTGACAAGGTGGGCCAGGAGCAGGAAGGGACAACAACCTTGGGGGGGGGGGCTCCTGCCTGTCTCCCTTGGAGTGGCAACGCAGCTCACCTCTGGGGCGTTGAATCCATGGGGCTCAGAAGCCCCACTTTGGTACCCTGGTCTCTAGCGGGCTCTGTGCCAGGGGTCAGGCCTGGATGCCCCTTTGCCCACCCTGCCCACTTGGGCGCTCCTCCTCTCCGCCCTGTTTGCCACAGAACCAGTTGCCCTGCTTGGCCACTCCTGATGGGACTCTTATCGTCCTGGCATTTCTGCCCCCGAAGGACCCACCGGAAGGGAGGGAGCTGCATCCGGAGGCTGAAACCCGATGCCCCCCGCAGAGTTGCCAAACTTCTGAAAACGACCCGGGAGCTGCATGCGCCCTTCCCTCCCCTGCCCTGATGCGGTGGTACCAGGGTCCACCCGCCAAGCCTGCTCTCAGCCCCACCGGCAGGGAGGAGCGGCTGCCTCTGCGCACGGAGGGCCTTCTAGGCGGTGGGACGTGCCGTGAACTTGTACCCCGCTCTGATCAAACCGTCCACCCTTGGGGGGGGCATTCCAGCATCACGGGGTGGGGGCAGAGCAAAGCCAGTTTGACATTCCTGTCCCAGCAGAGCCCTCCCCCCCCGCATCCCCCTCCCCTAGGTGGAAAAACCTCCCAAACTTTCTCCGGAGCTGCTTTGCTCCTTCTCTGCTGCAGCTCCACCGCTACCCAGGTGGGGGCCAGGACTGTGCACCAATCGGGGGTGGCGGGTCCTCCCTAGATCTTGGACTACGTGCAACTTTCACATCCGGCCTCTTTTCCAGATGAGTCCGAATGTGGGATTCGGGGCTCTTCTGCTCGGTGGGCCTTGAGATCTTTTAGAATCCAAGATCCTTTCTCTACCTTAGGCCAAGACCAGCTTCACCTGCGGGGATCTTGGGGGGCTTTGCGCACTGCCAGTTAAGGGGCCCCCAGGGAAAATGCTTGAGGGAAAAAAAATCTGCATCCAGTTTTCAAAAGATCAAAACTTCCAAAATCTTCCCATCACAGAGCTTCAAATGCAGAGCCTCCCCAGGATCCTGACCCAGTCCTCTCCGCCTTAATGTTGCGCAGGGCCTGTGGTCCCCTCCCACAAAGGCAAGGCTGCCCCCCACTGATCCCGATCCAGAGAGAGATTCCGATCCAACCCCATTCATGCCACAGTCACCCCTCCCCCGGTGGCCCTTTGCACTTTCTGCCCCGGGAGCTGCCCCGCAGGCAGAGGGGAGGGGGCTTTCGGAGATGCTCCCGGTCCCACCGGCTGAAGCTCTGGCTCAGGGGGCAGGAGACCTTCAGCAGCTGAGCCCGGCAGAGACCCCGGTGGGCACGTGAGGCCAAGGCCGGCTCTGGCAGGGGAGTCCAACAGCCGGTGTCACTCATGCTTCCAGCTGGCATCTCTGCCAGCCTGGCCCTGTCGGAGAGGGTCAGCCGGACTTTCCTGCCAGTGGCGTTGGTGACCTCTGAGAGCCCCAGCAGGCAGGTTTGGAAGCAGCCGGCATGATTCCCAGGAGGCTCTCAAAGAAGGGGAGGGAGCTTTGGGGCCACTCGGTCCGGGCCCCCGCTGCACCCCGGCCCAGCCTGGAGCCCTGCTCTTCCTCTTAGGCGGGTGCCAGCTCTGTGCCCCTGGCCTGCCCAACCACTCCACCGCTGCCTGTCCTTCCTGCCCCAGGATACTCACCCCTTTGCCCATTGTGCCCAGAGCAAGAGGGCCAAGCGGGCAGCTGGATGTCGGTGGAGTCCCCCTTTCCTGAAATAGCTCCGGTTCCCCTCTGCTCCGCTCTCCCTCTCTGGACAGAGGCTCTGGCTGAAAGGGGATCTTGAAGGGAGGAAGGCTCCTCCCCCCACGGACCCTCCCCCTTTTCTCAGGCTTTCCCAACCTCTCCCCCCCACACACACACAGGCTGTTTTCAAGAACAGGGAGTTGGTTCTGCCCACTCTCTGGGCAGGGAAGAGGGGCTGGCCCTTGGCTCCCTCCCCTTCTCCTGGCACAGAGGCCTCCCTGGGCACAGGACCCTGTTACCGGCTAAAGAAAAGCCCCCCCCCTTGCTGTATTAGAGGGGGCTGGGGAGGGAGGGAGGGAAAGAGAGGGGGGAACTGCCCACTGTCACAAATCACAAACTGACTGCCCTGTGTGCCAACTCTGGGCTGACTCTTTCTAAGCTGACCTTCCACGGAAGCCCCACGCTGGCGGAACCCAGTCCAGGGATTCTGCAGGACCTGATCCTGGTCGAGGGAGAACTTCTGAACTGGCCTGTGAGAGGCCCAACCCTGACTTCTGCAGGGGGCGTCCTCCCCTTTGTGAGTGACGTGTTCGGCACCCCTCCTTCGGTCAAACCCCCACAAAGGCTGGCCCTTCCATGAGCCAACAGCTCTGAGAAGGGTCTACAGGATGCTGAGCCTCAAACCACAGTTTGCAAGTGTCGGGGGCGCTGATAAGCCACATGCTCAATTGGTGCAATCTGGCAGGAAAACCGGAGTAGAACTTGAGTGCCCAGGAAAGGGCAACGTTCGCCCCAACAACGGGGGTTGCCGGAGGGAAAGGATACCCTGGCAAAGCTTGGAAGGGGGCTGCACCTGCAGAGAGCCCCTAGAGAGATCATGAGCCGGCCACCTCTGAGGCCTCAAGGCTGCTTCTGCGTGGAGTGTGGGTGGCCCCCCCCTTGGCCTAAAAGCGGGGAGCTCTTCCGGAAGGGCTGCCCTGCAAGCCAAATAGCCGTGGGAGAATGCCGTGGCCGAAGGAAGAGGGTGGGAGGCTTCCAGGCAGCTCTTGGGGAATAACATTTTCCTGACTTTAATAAAATCTGACCTTTCCTGCTGCTCCAGAGGGATTTAGCTCCAGGGACTGCGGGGCCAGGTTATTTATTTCCAAATCTCTTTTTAATATGCCTTTTGGAGGGCAGAAAAGAAAAGCCTTGACATTCCATTTTGGGGCCTTACTCCGATGCCCTGGGCGTCCCAGAGAGGGCTGCGGGTGTGTTTGTGGGTCTCAGTCACGGGTGGGGGCCTCTGCAAAAGCCCCTTGATTTTAAGCTGCACTTGGGAGGAGTCAGATGCGTAGCTGCTTTCAGAACAGAGTTAAGGTTTTTGTGTAACTAATTGCCGAAGAGAAACTCCATTTCTTTTTTAAATAAAACCTCAAGCAAACAAATATCCCACTGGATACAAAGGAACCCAAAGAGTTTGCAAGCAATTTGACAACTTCTCCCCCTGCTTCCCCCGCTTTCCTTCCAGCCTCCGTTCTTCCTTACCTCTTTGGAAAGGGGCTCTCCCTGGCAGGGAGGGTCTGCAGAGATGCAGTGGGAGGGTGGAGCCCTTCTAGCCTCACCCACCCAGGCTCCCCTTGGCCACACAGCTGTTGGGGAACCGGAGTCCCCTGGGTTGCATTTTGAGAGCCCTCCCCCGCTGCACAAGGCTTTGGGGCCCTTGTGAAACTGGAGATGTGCTGGTGGGGCCCCCTTGGGACCAGTTTCCCAGTCAGGCGATGCTCCCTCGCTGTGCACCATGGGAGGGTCTCAGCCAGGAAGCTGTGAGCAGGTGTTTGAAGGGCAGAAAAACAGCCTCCTTCTCTTACAAACGCAACTTGTGCTCCTGCGTGGAGGATCATTTGTGTGTCCAGTGTTTTTGTTGTCTTTTGTGTGTCTCTGTGCCAAGCAGAGTGGCCCCAGCAGGATGATCACATGCAAAGTGGGGGGGAAGCTTCCTGAAATCCAGTGGGGGGTGGTGGTAGGGATGGTTTTGTGCACCAGGCCCCTGCCTAGGAGGGCACCGAAGGCAGCCCCCTCCTGAATCGGGACTGGGTTTCCTGCATTATAAAACATGGTGTCGGGGGGACTAGGGGAGGGAAGGAGCAGCTCACGTCCTGGTCAGGCAGGAGAATCAAGAGCTGAGGCTGGAAAGTTGTTGGTGGGGGTGGGGGGAGCTCGCCGTGGCTCGTTTTGCTGCTTCATCCTTCCCCACTGAGACCCACAAAACTTGGCCGGGCATCCCGGCCACGGAAGCACCTGCTGTTTTGTTCCGGACAGTCATGCTGGATGGACACCAGCGGCTCCCTTGCCCTGCAGGCTCCTGGCTCTCTTCCTTGCCATTGTTTGTGCAACCAGGACCAGCAAAGGCCTGCGGAGTCAGCGGAAAAACCCGCCAGAGACGCTCCTTCCTTTGGCCAGGACTTGCCTACCCAGAGCAGGTCCGAACTGAAGCAGCTTCTCGGCCGAGGAGGGAAGGCAAAGGAAGCCCAGGTGCCTTTGGGACAACCTGGACGACGAACTTCCACAGCCATCGGAGCCTCAGGCAAAACTCTGTTGGGGGTGGGGGTAGAGCAGGAGGCCCCAGGAGCTGCCGCTGATTCATTCCTCTCTGCATTTAGCTAATCCTTTTTGAAGGGGTCAGAAAAGGGGAGCCTGTTTTGAAAGCCCCCCCCCGTAGTTGGGCCACAGACTTTCTGTCTCCCTGCCTCAAGTCCATAGCAATCCAGCACCGAAAGAGGGGAAAGCGCTTTTCCCTTTGATGGATCAGCTGTCCTGCATCCGTTTCCCTCCAAGAGGCTCCCGCCAGGCAGGACTCCCGGGAAGGGGGGCTCAGAGTGGGGCAGAAATCCCCTTGGGGAGACTAAAGGGAGGGGTCCAGAGCCCCTCTTGGGCCTGAAGGACATTCCCAACTGGAAGATTGGGGCTCCTTTGCACGCCTGTAAATGTGGAAAGAGAGGAGATGTTCCCCCCCAAAAGACCTTCCCATGTTATGTCAAGGAAGACAAAGTATTTGCTCCGTGCATTTCTCTTGAGGCTTCCTTCTGTGGGAAGAGGGACTTTGCCCCCACCCCCCCCCCCGCTTGACCCTCCCAGCAATGAGGGGTCCAGTGTGGGGTGGGAGGAAGGGCTCACCCGGAGCCGATCTGGGCCTCCATTGTAATTCCGAGTAGGAAGCTGTGGAATCCAAGTGGAAAAAACCCAGGCGGGGAATGGGGCAGACCTGGTTCCTGGCAGGCCCAGGAAAGCAATGAGCCCGTCCGTCTCCTGCCAATGTTCCCAAGCGGCCGGGATGAAAAGAGGTCAGCTGAGCGAACGAGGAGCCAAACGAGAATGCAAGGAGCACAAAGGCTCCCGGCTGCACCTGCCAGGCATGGGGGCAGCTCCAGCCCTCCCTTGGCAAGGGCAGCTTGTGGCGAGAGAGCATGTGCAGAGGGCTGGGAGTTAGAAGCAAGCATGAGGACAAGGAAGACTCGGTTTCACACTGCGACTGTTGCCCCCAAACCCAGAAATTGCCCCCGAACCTCCTTGGGGGCCCCTTTTGTCCCCTCTTCATGAAGGATCCAGGACTCTTCCTGCAGGGGATTTGGGGGTGGGTGGGTGGGTGGGCAGCCGCCTCTGGCCAGCTCTCGGCTGCAGACTGGCACCAGGCTGGGGCTGCCCCGGGGGCCCCCCAACCCTTCTGTGCTGTGAAAGTGGGGCAGCACACTCATCTTTGGCAGGCAAGCTCTTCCCATCGCCAAGGGAACCTGGCGGCCTTGTGCCTCCGAATCTGCAGCCTGGGAAACGCAGAGGCTGCAGGCTGGCTGGCGGGGAGGGGTGGGAGCTGGAAAGAATGCCCTGGGAGGGGGGCTGGTCCCTCCCCCCCCCCTTCCCAAGCTGTGTAAATAAATGCTGCTGTGAAAGAGCGCCAAGTCCACCGCAGGGAAGGGACCCGAGAGACCCAGCCCCACAGGCTCTTTGGCATGTGTGTGTGTGTGTGTGTGTGTGTGTGTGTGTGTGTGTGTGTGCCTGTGAGAGAGAAGAGCTCGCTCCCTCCCTCCCTCTCCAGAGAACTCCTCCTCTGAGTTCTCTCCCCGAAGAGACCCTCTGCAAGGGGGGAGGGGGGGAGGTCTCTGGCCTCCGCGGTCTCCCCCCAGCCAAGAAAGCCAGTCTGGGTGCTGCTAACAACGAGCCTGCAGGGGCTCTGAGGGGCCACCCACTGCAGGGGCGGCAGGACTCCGCAGGGTCTGGGCAACTTTTCATCTTGCCTCCCTCGCAGTGTTGTTGCTGCCCAGTCAGAGTCAGATGCCTTTGGATACCGGTTCCTTTTGTGTTTGCTGCTCAGCTGGTGGCCACAGTCACACCTTGAGGCCATGAGTTCCACAGACAAAGGGTCCCGGCCGGCAGTTCCTGTTACAATCCACCGTCCTTTGAGGGCGGCCGCGACTGGGCCCTTCCGACTTTCGCTCCTCCTTCAAAGCCGCCACCCGCTTTGACCTATTTAGGGTCCCCGTGGACTTCGGAGTCTCTTGGCGGGCGTCTCTCGTTCCTGCAGGGGAGCAGCTGCCTTTGCGACGGCCTTTGGCGCCCCCGGGGGCCGCTGCACCGCTCAGAAGGGCTCCGCCGAACCGGGTATAGCGCCGAGCTCCGGTCTGTCCCCCGCCCACCCCCGCGCCTCATTCACCGTCCTCCGTCCGCCTTGGCCATTTGCCCCGGAGGGAGGGAAGGCGAGCGACGCCCGCCCTGCCAGCGCGACGTCCCTGGCCACGCACAGACCGACGGGGGCTCAGGGCAGCTTCGCGCGCGCACGCGACCCCGGGCTTTGCGGGCGGGCGCGCGGCGGAGGCGGAGGCGTGGCTAGTCGGCCGAGCCCCGCGTCTCCTGGGCCCCGCGGGCGAAGCGAGCCGCCGCCCCAGCCGCGCCGGGTAAGAGCCGTTGCGCGCGCGGCTGGGATCTCGGCGTCTCGGAGAGGGTCTCGCCGCGTCTCCGGCCAGCCATGGATGCTCCCGCGCGGGCTCCGAGCCGCCGCCGCCTCGGCTTCCTCCTCCTCCTCCTTCTCCCGCTGGCCGGTGCGTGGCAGGGCCGGTCGGGGCGCGGTGGGTCCTCCGGGGCGCGCGGGGCAGCGGGCGCGCGGCCGCGGCCGGCAGTAGCGGCGGGAAGGGCGGGCTGGTTGGCGGGCCGTGCAGGCCGGGAGAGGAAGGCGGCCTCGGTTCGCTCTCCAGCAGGCCCTGCGGGCCGGGCCGGCCGATTCCGGTGAGTCCCCGGAGGCGCTTTCCGCCTCCCTTCCCGGCCTCGGGATTGCGCCGCGACTTTTCCTGCCCCGCAGAGCGTGGAAGGATCGGCGTTGGAATCTGATCCCGGGCAAGGAGCGCAGCTGCCCGAGGCGCCTGGGAAGACTGAGCCTGCCCGGCCGAGATGCGGTGCTTTTGAGGGCTGCCGCTGGGCAGAAGGATGGGCGCCCCCCTCCCAGCCAGGATCGGCTGACCCCGTTCCTCCCCCAGGCCTCCCCGCACAGTCCGGCTTGCTGTGGCCTGCTGGGGAAGTCGGGGGTTCCTTCCATTGCCCAGTCCAGCTGCGATTTACCCCAGGCCCCCTGCAGCCTCCCATGCGTGTGTCCATTTCCCTGCACGAGCCCGGCTGGGGGGTTACCCAAGGGGGCTGCAAACGAAGCCTCTCCGGCTGGAGGCCCCGTGTGCCAGCCCTTGCCCCGTTGCTAGGTGCGGGTGGCAGCTCCAGGGAAGGGCAGGCCCTTTGCACCTGCCGTTCTCCCAGACTCCGGGCTCCCCGAGGACCCCGAGTTGGGCTTAATGAGGCTGTTACAAGATTAGGCCCTTTTCTCTCATTGGCTGCAGGGAGGCCTTGTGTGAGGGGCGGAGGGAGGATTCCTGGTTGGCCAGATGCGTGTCTGCCCCTCCAGGCCCCAGGATGGTGGGATGGGCGCCCTCCTCAGTTAGAGCCCTTCCTCAGCCAAGGCCCTCGGCCTCCTTTGCTTGGCTCATCGGTCACTCAGCTCAGAGCCACTTGGCTAACCCGCCTCCGTTGCCCACACAGCCCTCAGCGGTGCCAGGAAGGTCCACCTGCCCCCGGGGCCCTTGTACCGCGTGGAAGGCACGACCCTGGCCATTCCCTGCAACGTCTCCGAGTTTGAGGGTCCTTCCCTGCAGCAGTTTGAGTGGTTTCTGTATCGCCTCTCGGCTCCCGACATCTCCATCGGCATGGTCAGCACACGCGATCCCAACTTCCCTTACGCCGTTTTTGGGGCCCGAGTGCAGGCCGGCAACGTCTCCATCCTGCGTCTTCGGGGCAATGTTGTGGAACTGCGTGTCAGGGCAGTCCGGATGGAGGACACCGGGATCTACGAGTGCTACACGCCCACCACGGATTCCAAATACCAGGGCACCTATAGCGCTAAGGTGGAGGTCAGAGGTATGTCCGCCATCTCGATGCTGGCGGTTCAGCACAACCGGAGGGAGGAACGAGCAGGCCTGTTTCCTCTGCTCCTCTTCCTGCACTGTCACCCCAAGCTGCGTGGGGCAGGGTCCAGCCCCCAGGAACTGGCTGCGGACTGGCGGCTAGGGTCACTTGGGTGGAATCAAGGCTGGGGAAGAGGGAGAGGTCCTTGCTGGTCTGGCTCATCTTCCAGGGGGATGGTGGGGAGGGACTGTGGGGAACTGACAGCATCCCTTTCTCCCCCCCCGCAGTTATCCCGGACCAGCTCTCAGTCTCCGCTGCCCCTTCCTCTGGTGCGAAGCCCCCTTTCTGGGTCCAGGGGGCCATGGCTGCTCCCCCTCCCCAGGTGGTGCTTCTGGAGAGCCAGGACCTGCTGCTCACCTGCTCCGTGGCCAGCAGGACCCAGCAGCACACCCACCTCGCGGCCTCCTTCGCTGTCTCTGCACCCGGCAGTCCCCGGCTGCAGCAGGAGGTGATCGGGCTCCGGCGGGACTTTGCCCTGGAGGCAGCCGGGCGTTTTGCCCTGCGGCGCCTGGCCCGGGAGCTCTCCCTGGTCAAACTGGGTGACTGGAAGTACCAGATGGCACTGGACCGGCTCAGGCCAGAGGACTCCGGGACTTATCACTGCGCCGCCGGGGAGTGGATCCAGGACCCTGATGGCAGCTGGCAGCAGATCACTGAGAAACGGGTGGTACTGGCTGATGTCTCCGTTCAAAGCATAGGTGGGTTTGCTCCTCCCCCAAACACCCCTTTATAGCCTGGGGGGAGCCTCACGGAGCCCCCCTTCCACATTTCCCAAGGGGCCCCTCCCTCATCATCTTGTGGCCTTCCAACCTCAGAAGTGGCACCAGTTCCCTCCTGCCAGCGTCTCTCCCTTCACTCCACTCTGCCTGTTGGGCCTTGAGGCCACCCTGCTCTGGGGTTACCACGGGGAGCCGATCGGTGGGGTGGGGCACGTGTAGGACTGTCACGGACAGGGAGGGGCCGTGCTCTTCCACCTCTGAGCCCGTGACCCCCTTTTCTCCCTGCGCTTTGCTTCCAGCGAGCCAGCTCTCGGTGTCTGCTGGGCCCCCCAGCGCCCTGCTCAGCCCCGAGATTCCCTGGAGCTCTTCTGCAACATCTCCGGAACCCTGTCCTCCTCCTGCCCCACGTTGCCTTTGCGGTCAGCTGGGAGCTGAGGAAGGAGGCTGCCGGGGAGGGGCATCTGGTCGCCCGGCTGGAGGCCAGTGGAGGGCTTGTCCTGGGCCAGAACTACGCCAACCGCAACACGGGCACGAGGCACGTCTCCCTGCAGAAGCTGGACTCCCCTCTGGGCGCTTTCCGGCTGCGGATCGAGTCAGCCCAGCCGGTGGACGTGGGCTCGTACCACTGTGAGGTTCAGGCCTTTTCGCGGTCTCCGAGCGCAGAGTTTCGTCCATTGGCCACCCTGAGCTCTGAGGCGGTCAGCGTGGAGGTCAAGTCCCAAGGTAGCCCTTCCTCTTCCCCCACCGAGCTAACCTGAGCTGGCCTTTTGAGGCGGGGGCACATGAGGGCCAGCGGGGTTCTTGCCCACTTGAACTAATTTCCCAAGAAATGCGGAAAGGTTCCAGATTTGATGCAATGGGTGAGCCATTCCGGTTTTCTCTTGGGCTGGGATCTACAGAGATCAAATTCTCCCGGAGGCTGTAGAGCCTCTGGAACGTGGCGGAAGACTTAAGTAGCCATAATTTGAATCCGTGCAATCAGAAAAGAGAGATGGGTCATAATAATGACCCGCCAAATTCCAGAGGCCTCTATGGGCTGCCTTTCCCTAGTTAGATATTGTTGTGTTTGGGCCAAAAGGATTTTAGAAACACTCTTGTGCCCCACTTCAGTCACCGCTCAAATTTAGGGGTGGACTCCAAGGGCATTGAACCATGAACTTCTCTTGGTCTTGGATTCCCTGAGGCTTCCCCAGTGAAACAGAGCAGCCGGCTGGACTACCTTTTCAGCCGACCTTAAACATACGGTGGCAGAAAAGGAGCCTTTGCCTGCTTTTATTGAGGGAAGCAGAAGAACGGAAACGTTCCCCAGAGGCCATTCGTCTTCTCAGCACTGCCTGCCATCCCATAATTACGCGCATGATAATTCATGCCATGAATCTCTTAACTCTGGCTGAGCTCTCGCACCCGTGGGAGGTGGCAGGGGCTCCTGCCCTCTTCTCAGGCTGCCTCCTTCTCTCCACAGCGGTGGTGCTGGGGGCCGTGGCATGGCTGCCCTTGCCCACCCTCTACCGCGGCAACACAGCCGACGTCCGGTGCAACGTCTCTGTGGAATCGGCTCAGGACGTCCACCTGGCTCTCAGCTGGTGGGCAGAGCTGCCCCAGCCGGACTCCTCCCCGCTTGGGGTCCTCTTGGCCTCTGTGGACCGCGAGGGGGTGGCGCAGCTGGAGAGGCCGCCGTCTGGAGGGGCCCTGAGCGTGGATAAAGTGGGGCCGCAGAGCCACCGGTTGCGCCTGCACGCAGTCCAGCCCTCGGATGAAGGGGACTACCACTGCGCTGTGACCGCCTGGGTGCGCTCCCCTGACCGCAGCTGGTATCAGGCCGCCTCGGCCAAGTCCAACGTGGTCACTGTGTACCCGTATCCACTGGGTGAGTAGAGCCAGGCCATTTCGGCCCCGAGTCTCCCCCTGCTTGGGCCTCCCGCCAGGCCCTCCCCTGCGCGAGGGCTGATGCCTTCCTCCCCTTGCTTCCTCAGCCCTGGACACCCTCCTCCTCCCTCTGGCAGTTGGCATCTCCAGTGCCCTCCTTCTGGGGGTCTCCATCCTGGTCTCAGTCACCTGCTGCTTCATGGCCAGGCTGCGCAAGAGGTGAACGCCCAGCCGGGAGGCCAGAGGTGAGCAGGTCTCCCTGGGGGCTTCCTGAGAAGAGGGGCTCGCTCGGCTCGTTGTGGCAGGGCCATTTGCTGAGCCTGTCCAGGCAGCTCCAAGAGAGGGGGCTCCGTTGGAGGCAAGGTCCTAAACAAGCTCCTTCCGTGGCTTCGTGGCTTCCGGAGACGGTTCCAGGCAAGTTGCCAGAGGCTGCTTTCTGGGGGCACCGGGGGCGTAATTTAGGAGAGCCTCATCCAAGTGCCCCTCTCCCCCCAGGAGGTAGAGGGTGTTTCAGGTGTCTCTTCTTTCTGTGTCTCCCGTATAGCTTTGCAATCTTGCCGGTCCCCAAGATGCTTCCTTCTCAGCCAAATCTCTCTGCTCTGTCCCTCTTTCCACTTTGCCTGAGGAGGAGGAGGAGGAGGAGGAGGAGGAGGAGGAGGAGGAGGAGGAGGAGGAGGAGGAGATGGGCTTTCCTTCATCCCCCTCCCCTCCATTTGCAGGCCCTCCCCGCTGCTCTTCTTAACAACGTCGGTGGCTGCTTCCTGAAGCTCATCAAGGCAGCCGTGTCTTCTGGCTTCACCTGTTTGGACTCTGGCAGAGCCCGGCCGCATCCTCAGCGCTTTGGAAGGGCTGCCACAAGAGGGGGTGCAGGGCCCCTCCTTTATTTGAGCCAGGAAGGAGCGCCTCCTGTTTGCACGGGGTGCAGCCTTTCTCTCTTCTGTTGGAGGCTTCTGGAAGCTCTCTATGCCCCTCCCCCCCCCAGGGGGGGGCAACCAGAGGGAGTCATGGCCTCCTCCAAGAGAAGCTCCAGGTGTGAGAGGGATGCCTGCCTGCCCCGGAGTCTCACCTGGAGGCCTAGAACGATGGGCAGCCATCTTCCGTCACCCAGATTGTGCCCAATGAACCCCTTGAGGGATCAGGGGCACCCTTCCATCCCACGCCTGGCCTCCTAAGGACCTGAGGCCCCCCCTCCCCTGGCCCTTGGTTTCCTGGTGCCCAAGTTGCTGGCGGAGTCCCTGACGGGCACAGGGAGATGCCACAGCAACAGGCTGCACCCCAGCAGGGGACCCAGGCACCGTGGAGGCCGCCTAGCCAAAGGGCCAGAGCTGAGCGGCCAACATCTTTTGGCTTTTGAAGAAGAGCGGCTCTGTGTCCAGCGGCCAGGCCGTTTCCCTCCAGGGAGGCTTTGCTTCTGCCCCACTCTGCAAACGTCCCAGGCACTCAACCCCAGCAGGCACCTCTGGACTTCTCTAGGAACGCAGCGGTGCCACCAATGCAAGCAAGTCGTGTGCGTGCCACTTGTGTTGTGTTGCGTGTGAGTGTGTGCCCTTGGCTCCCCCTCCAAATTCTGTTGCCAGCAGGAAAGGCCAGGCTGTGCCCACAGCTCAGTGCTCGCCCAGAGAGTGGCTTTGGGCTCCTGGCATCCCTCGGGCATCTTCCGTCCATGCACTTCTGCCCTTCGCTCAGAGGGAAGAGGGCGAGACCTGCCCAGCCAGGAGCGTTGGATGGTGCTCACATTCAACTGGGGGGCGGGGTGGGGGTGGGGGAGAAGCTCTCAAACTTGAAAATAATGTTCATGGGGCCAAATGGGATTTTAATAAAAATGTGAAGAGTCACTTTAAGTTTTCTGTCAAGTTTTCTGAAGCCCCCAAAACAGGAGCCACAAGATCCTGCAGGTCGGGGAAGAGAGGCAGCTTCCAAACAGGCTGGCTGGGACCTGGGGGGCTGCAGCTCCTGGGCATCAAGAGGGCACCAGGGGAAAAACGGCCAAGCGGTATCTGAAGGGGCAGCTTTCGTCCTCCAAGGGGGGGCTGCCATTTGCTCACAGAGGCGTCTGGCACGAGGGAGTTGCTTGAACCCTCTGGGCCTAGAATTTCCTTGCAAGGGCTTTGGGGCCATGGGGGGAGGGCACCCAAACTGGCTCTTTGGCCTGATCTCTCTTGCTCTGGGGCCCCCTTGGGGGAGCTGCACTACCCTTCCCTGCCAGGAGCAAGAGGGGGCGCTGCAGAGCTGCAAAACCACCGCAGCTGTGAAAAGTGGCTCAAAATGCTTGACTGGCTTCTAGGAAATGCACCCCGCTCCCCTTGTTTTCCAGTGTAAACTCTCCTGTAAACCACCTACCTTTGCCAAAGGAGGCCAGTCTCCCAAAAGAACTGTCTGGTTTGGAGCATAAAATGCCGGGGGCTTTTGAGTTTCATAGGCAAATATATGCAGACACACAATTCCTTGCTTGCGCAGTAAGGTTTATTTCAAAACATGGAATGTCAATATACCTCTTAGTCCATATCCTAAATCAAGGAGCATTTTCTTGTCCTGTGGGGGAAACAGCCAGCCGTGCAGTGCTGGGTCTCGGGTCTGCTGGGCGGAAAAAACTCGCTAATCAAAGCAGCCTCTTTGGGGCCTCCCTCCCCGACTCTGGCAAAGGAGGCCTCCAGCCCCTCCCCAGGGCTTTGGGCTTTCCGCTGAGGCCACATTTCTCCCTACACCCCCCTGGGGATCTCCTGGTCTTTGGCAGGCCCAAAGCGAACTGTGCGGTGTTTTTTAAAAAAGTTGTCTAAATTGTGCAAAAGTGTGCCCACTTGGAAACCGCAGGGTCTCCCAGGGGGGGAGGGGGGCAAGGAGAGCAGCCAGAGCGTCCATGGTCCTCCCCGGTTGTCTTCACTGCCTCCTTGTTGGTGCAGCTGCCTCTTCACACCTTCCCTCGTTGTCCCCCAGTTGCCCCCTTGCTGTTCGGTGGTGGCCGTTTCTTCCCCTGGCAGGGCCAGGTCCAACTAGGGCTTGCATGGGAGACCCTCGGGGCTCGGCTGGGAAGCCCGGGAAGCAGGAAGGGCCAAAGCCCCCTCGGCCTTAGTGCGGAGAAAACCCAGGGGCCCATCTGTGGAGCCCCGCCTCCCTCCAAGGGCCTCGTCTTTCCTAGCAAGGGGCTGGACCCCCCTTGAATATGGTGTCCAGGGCCACATTGCCTCCTAATGGCTTCAGCTGCACTTCCAGGAGCAGCTTCTCGGTTGCACAGTCGGTGCTGACAACCCCCAAGGTCCAAACTGGCCGGAGGGCTTCACTTGCCCAGATGGCTCCCTGCCCCCTCTGGGCGCCTTGTGCCACAGCCCAGGCTTCCTGGCTTGTTCTGCCCGTCCAGCGGTCGCTCAGACCTTGGACTCGCTCTCGGTGCTGGTGAGGTTCCCGTTCCTCTCTTTGTCCGCCGTGTCCCCCTTCTCTGTCCCCTCCTCCACCTTCTCATCCAGCCGGCTGGGGATGGACCAGTAGAGGTGGGCATCCATGCGAGCTGCAGCCTCTGCCAGCTCCCGGGCGCTGCAGGTGGGGGTGGGCACCTCGAAGGTCTGGTGGAAGCTGTTGTAATCCACCTCGTAAAACCCATCCTCCAAGCTGAGGACCGACATGAAGCGATGTCCCCACAGGACCTCGTCCACCAGGTAGGAGCTCCGGGCTTGGCATGTCATCCCTGCAGGGGAAATCGGGGGCATTTGGGTAGGGGGAGCAGGACAAGGACAGTCAGCTGCCAGTTCGTATATATTGATTTCTATGTCACCCCAATTCTGCCTTCCTGCACCCACTGGGGAGGGCTCTTCTCTTGATACCCACCTGAGGCTGGGGGCTCTTCCTTGACGGAGGGTAGGAGTTCAGTGGGAAAACGGGCCACAGGCGACCACAGGCACGTGGCTAGGACTGGCTGGGGTGGGATGGGGACGACCAAGCCAAAACCCCTTCGCTTCACCTGAGCTGAAGTGGCTCCTTCCAAAATTGGTTCTGCACCCCTGGCCTCTTTGGGGAGCCCACAGGCCCCACCCACCTACCTGTGGCCTCCACCATCCCCTCCAGGATAACCACGATCTCAAACTCGTCCTTCTGCAGCTGCTCCTTGGACACCTCCCAGAAGGGGCTTTGCTGGTTGATCTCGTGGCTGATGATGAGTGGAGAGACGAGGAAGAGCCGGTCGTCACCTGTCTCGAAGCCCACGCTGATGTCCGTCTGGTTGAGGGGGATGAACTCCCCTTCTTGGGTCTGCTTGGACTTGATCAGCTTGGCCCGGATCGAGGCCTCCACGATGTGGGAGTTGCGCAGGTCGCCCACCCGGAACATGAGGCAGAGGTGGTCGTCCCGCAGCGAGATGACGGCGTGGGAAGAAAAGACCAGGGTCTCCGCCCGCTTGTTGGGCTGGGAGATCTTGACGAACATGCAGCCCACCATGAAGGCATTCACCATGGAGCCCAGGATGGCCTGCAGCAGGAGCAGCACGATGCCCTCGGGGCACTTGTCGGTGATGACCCGGTGCCCGTAGCCAATGGTGGTCTCGGTCTCGATGGAGAAGAGGAAGGCCGAGACGAAGCCGTTGAGGTTGTTGACGCAGGGGGTCCAGGCATCATCCCCCAGGTGGTCCAGGTCGCCCCGGCAGTAGGCGATGAACCACCAGATGAGGCCAAAGAAGAGCCAGGTGACCGCGTAGGCCAGGATGAAGACCAGCAGGCTGAAGCGCCACTTCAGGTCCACCAGAGTGGTGAAGATGTCGGTGAGATAGCGGTAGGTCTCCCGCACGTTCCCGTGCTGGACATTGCACTTGCCATCCTTCTCCACGTAGCGCTGGCGCCCACGCTTCTTCTCAGCCTTCTCGGGGCTCTCGCCCAGGCGCCGCAAGGCCGCCGACTTGCCTGGCTGTGAGGAAAGGGGCGCTTTGCCCTCAAAGACAGGGGTCTTGGGGATGGCAGGAAAAGCCGGGTTGTCCTTGGCCATCGTAGCACTGGGCAGCCTCCAGATCTGCAAGGAAAGCCAGGCCAGAGCCCCGAGTGAGGAAGGCGGCACAGCGGAAGGCCACAGACCGCACAGAGAAGGAATCTCCCTGGGGCAAAACTGAGGGTTACTAAGCTGCTTTGGGGAGCGGGTGGGCTGAAAAGAGGGGGGGTGACCCCATTTGGGGGTTGCCCACCTGGGACACAGAGCTTGAGAATTGAACCATGCTCCCAGGAGGCTTCTGGGTGTCTGCGGACTGAACTTTGCCCTTGGAAACACACACTCTGGGTTTTTGCAAAACACGGACTCATCAGCTGTCCATAAGTGTTGGCTTTGCACAATTGCAAGCAAACAGAGCACACAAGTGGACCCCACCCTTCACGGTGGTTTGAGAGTCCAGAGCAGAGGCAAACCCTGCCAGTGCCTGAGGGCCTGGGGAGGGGGTGTTTGCTCAGGAGCAGGCTAGACTGCTCTGCTGCAGGGCCGGCCCTTGCCACCACACTTCGTGCGAGGCCAGGAGGAGAAGCTAAGAAACTACCCAGATGGCCTCTTCTCCAATTAAGAGGCAGGCTATTTTTAAACAGTGCCCACACTGTGAAACCAGTTGAGGTTGCACCATTGAAATGAGCAAAGGTTCCCTGCGCTGTAAATATTCTCCAGGCTGCTTCCTTGGAAAGCAAGTGACCCTTGAGCCAGTCCAAAAGCTTCAGGGGGAGGGGGAAAGGGGGGGGTGGCTGGGTGGCAGGAACCGAGGAAAAGAGATTTCTTCCGCCCTCTTGAATCCAGGTTATCTAGAGACTCTGCTGGGTCACCGTTTCTGGACAGGCCAAAGGTTGAGCCCTGCTTTTAGACGAGCTTCTTGCGCTCGAAAGGCTGCTGGCTTTATAAAGTGGCCATTGGGCAAACCCTGGGAGGAGGAAGCGGGCAGGACTGCTGGGATGGGCCAGGTGGGCTGGAGTCTGTCTGAAGGAGACGGGGCAGCCTGCGAAATCTTTTTGGCTTCTCGTTGTTCAGGGACTGTAGAAGAGAAACGGCTTGGCCGCTGTGGGAACAAGGGCCCGTTCTCTGCCCTGACGGTGAAGTCCATTTCCATTTTTCCTGGACTGGGGGTGGGGGGAAACCTTCAGGAAGCCCTAGGTATCCCCCCTTTTCTCCCTCAAGGGCACGGGGTGAGTTGGCAGCTGCAGGTGTAAACTTGCTGAGTGACAGGCCTCCCTGCTCAGCCTCCATGCCACATGTTCTATCAGAGAAGGGGGACAGAAATCTGATTTCATTGGGGGGGGGCAGTTTGACTGCTCTGCAGGGCCCCCAACCTGAAACCCACTGCCAGGAAATCCATCCACTCCCTCAGGGGTTAGCTGGGCCACCTTGTCCCACCCCTGGAGGACACAGGCCCTGGGTGGGGGTGGGGTCCTACTGGCCACAGGGGTCCCACACATTCAACCCTTGGGCCAGGGGCTCACGGGACGACCCCTGTGCTGAGCTGAGCCTGCAGGAGTCCCAGGCCTGCCTCCACCTCCTAGCAGGCTCCAAACCTCTCTGGCTCCGGAGGCTCCTGAGTTGGCGTGAAATATCATTTATTTAGCCCACGGATGTTCTTATTAGGAACTAAGATGAATAGCAATAACCGTGTTGACATCCACAGGGAAGAGAATACCTGGCAAAGTTCATAGAGAGAGCTGCTGGTTTTTCTCAAGCACAACCTTGGCTTTTCCTCTTCCTGCTCCGCAAGCCCAACCCATGTTTTAGATTAATAATACGGGGGAGCGCACCTATATTCAAATCCCCTCCCCCAAATTTGACCAAAGACGGCCTATCCAGCAGGACTGCTATTCTAGTGAAGGAGGCGCCAGAACTCCGCTCTGCCCTGATTCCTGAAAAGAAGGCCCCATCGAATTGGGGGACCTCAGAAGCCCCCGGAAGAGGAAGGATGGACACGCAAGGGCCCCCTCCGCCCGGACAGAGCCGCCGGGGACCCCCACCTCCCCACCCCCACTGCCCCGACCGGGCCAGCCCTGGGCTGGAGCTGTCCTCACCTGGTGGTGCTGAAATGGCTCCGCGCTCCGGACTGGGCGATTGCAGCAGCTCCGCCTCGCACACTCATCTCGTCCGCCGCCCGCAGGACATCCCTGGCTGGGGGTGAAGCCCAGACCAGACGCCCGGGCCCGCTTCCTCCTCCTCCTCCTCCTCCTCGACTTCCTCCTAAATTTAGCTCATCTCTGAGCCCGATCTCTCTTCCTCTCCCTCCCTCCCGATGTGTGTGTCATCTACCCCCTTCCCAGGCGCCCTTTCTTCCCTACCGTCACCAAGGCAACTGCTCTGAACGTCCTCCGGCTGGGATGCTGAATTGCACGGGGATGCGCATGAAAGCCTGCGGTGCACAGATCCCTCGACCAGAAGGCAGTGGAGGGGAGCAGGGTCCTTGCTGGCAACTAAGGGTCTCAACTACACCTCCAGACCCATGTTTCCCAGCAGAGGTCCCTGCGGGCGGAAGCAGAAAGGAAGCTGATTCAACTTCCATGGCTTTTTGGTTTTGGGGTTTTTTGTTTTGGATCTGGGGAGGTGAGACAGTGAGCTCCAGAGGAAACGGATGTTCCTCGGCCCCTGGGCCAGGGGCCTTTCATGACTGCAACCTTCTCTCTCCCACCTCAGGCAGGAGATCTGCGGGGGGTGGGGGGAGAGAATCTTCCTTGCAGGACCCTCACAAAGCAAAGAAGGAGGGTCGACCTGTGTTGGAAGCGATGCCAACTTTTGACCCAGACCAGGGATTGTCAGCTGAAAACTTGCCTACCCCAAGGGGAGGCTGGGCTGTTCAGGGGCCCATTGCCCAAATTGTGGGGGATATACTTAGGGGTCCTTGCTGAAGAGGACACCGACTCAGCACTGCCCTAGAGTTCCCAGTTAGCCTGGGCTGATCCTGAAAAACTTAGTGGAATTGGATCCGGTGAAGGCTTGGATAGGAGAGCACTGGTAAATCCCATGGATGAGAGCTTGCCTGAGAAGTCGAGAAAGGGCTCAAGAAAAAGGAATGACGCTTCCCCTCCTTTTGCTTCCCAATTTAAAGGAGATTCACTGGAAGCGTTTGATTCCTGTCCACAGAGGTGTTCAGGCACGGAAACCCAGTGCGATGGCCCCAGCCAGCATCCTGGGCTGCCTGCGCGTAAAATGTTTCCTATGACCAAGGCAGGAAAAGGCCTCCCTGAACACCCAAAGGGTCTCTGGTGCTGTGCAGAGCAAGGGAGGGAGAAGGAGGAGTCCAGCTGCGCCTATGAGGCAGAGAACATCAGGATCCAATGGCTTAGCGGCCAGTTGCAAGATGGGCAGAACCTGTGGGAGAAGCTGGCAAAGGGGAAACACATCGGGAATGCCCCAACCCCCTCCCCACCAATGAAGCCACGCTTCTGGCTCAGACCTTGGCGGGGTGCATTTGTGGAACCGGCTTGGGGGTCACAGACCACTCCGGTCAAAGGGTTCCTGCTAACGGAGGCCTGCTCGGCTTCGGCTATGCAGAACCACCGGCCTGTTTTCTGCTTGGCATTTTTTCCAACAGTACCAGAATAATCCGAAAAGAAAAAGAAACGAAGAAGGAAACAAGAAGCAGATTTAGCTTAGAAACAAGAGACCTTTGAAAAGAGGAGGGTTTTGCCTGAAAGAAGATTGGGAAGAAAGGATCGAGGTCCATTGCATTCATTTTCTAGAACGAGAAAAGGAACCGGAGCTCCTGAAAACGTGGAAGGAAGTCCCCCCCCAGAAAAGGTCAGGCGCAGCTGCTGCCTTGCCTTCTCACCCCCGCAGTTCCCTGCTTGACAGGCAGAGGGCGCAGGAACCTGCTGAGGGCCTGGAAGGGCTCCCAAGCGCTGAGACCTGCAGCCTCCGGCCAGGGCAGTGGCCCCTGGGGCTCCCTCTGCTGCAGACTAGGCAAGGAGCGGACGTGGGAGCCCCCTGCCCCTGAAGGTGGGTGGGCGCTTCATCCGGGCCAGGGGCTGCGCGCAGGGAGGGCGCTCCCGGGCAAGTCCAGCTCCTCTCTGCACTGGAGGTCGGGGGACGGAGCACAGAGGAGAAGCAAGCAGAGCCCTGCCTGGTTTAACCCAGAGAGCGCAGGGGTCCGGGGACCCCGCCCACCCCCCACCCCCTGCACAGATGAATACAGCCACCCGGTGGGGCGGCCGCCTGCCCCATTTCATCCCCAGCAAAAAAGCCTGGACAGAGGTGGGCGACCCCTGCAGGCAGAGGGCGAGTGGCTTTTAAAACCTATTGGCCTCCCGTCGCCCTGCATGGCCACTGCCCGCTTTGCCTTGTGACCCTTAGCCTGGATGGAGAGCCTTGGTTTCCAGCTCATTAACTTTCTACTCAACCTCTAACCCCGGAGAAGGCAGGGGGCTCCCCCCTCCCCTCCCCTCTGGTCCACGGCCGAATTCTCTCTCCCTCCTTGCTCCTGCTGGTCCCTCTTTCCTTTCTTTTGAGCGCTCCACTTTTCCTCCTCCTCCTCCTCCTCCTCCTCCTCCTGCTTCTCCATTCTCCACAATTCCTGGCAAGGCTCTCGTCTGATAGGCCGGCTAAGGACGTCAGTCGCCTCCCTCGGCTGCCCCCTCCTTTAAAAAAATAATCCTTTCATTCACTTGAAGTTGAACAAACTTTTGTCAGCCGTGGAGAGGGGGAAAAGGAGGCATAAAATCCATGCTCCCCCATCAGCCTTGCAGAGCGCCTCACCCGTCTTCCCCACGGTCTGCGCAGCCTTGCAGCCTCTGCCTCTCCAGCCCTGTGGGGAGAAAGCGTCGCCCGGGGTCAGCCGGGAAAACAGGGGAGCGGACTCCTTCCTGGTCAGGCGAAAGGCGCTGAGAAAAGGTCGCCTGGAGGTGAAGGTCCCCCGTTTGCAGTCCAAGCCTTCTCCAAGCTCAAGGTAAGGCAGTCCAACCTTGGACGTGGGAGGTTCAAAATGTGCCCCCATGGGTCGGGGCCCCTCTTGCTGGCATATCTGATGGGGGGGGGATGCAGGAGACGAGGGGGGGTTGCTCAGGAGCCCCTTCTGGCGTTTCAGCAGGTGAGGGGGAGGGAGGCCACCTGCATTCTTAGACAGTCGTAGCAACCTCTGCCTGCCCGACTCTCCTCCGCCGGGGACAAATGGCCCTTCAGGAGAATCCAGTCCTCCCAGGGTTTCGGACCCCCCTCCCTGAGGGAGAACACACAGCCATGGAGGTGGGCTGTTCCAGGTGGGAAACCCAGGGGAATCTCAGTGCCCCAGTTCGCTGTCTGGGGATAGACAGGAAGAGGGTCTTCCCACCCTGCTGGGCTTTCCCCAAAAGTAGGAGACCGAAAACCTCCAGGGGTGCCGAAAGGAGACATTTTGGGGCTGAACTCCAGGTCTGGGTTGGGGACCCTTTCTGGAAGAGGAGGGGGGCTGTGGCCCTCCCTCCAAAGGGGAAGAAAACAGGGGCGTTGGGTGGAAGGAAGGTGGTAGAGGGAGGATTTGGGCAGGCAGGGAAGTCCAGGCAGCCCTTCCCACCCGGGTGCTCTGCCCTTCCCAAGGGATGCCCCGACCCTCCCAGCCTGCCCCCCCCCTTCCCTAGAAACCCCCCAGGTGGGCCAGTCAGGCACTCGCTCGCTCGCTGCCTGGCTGGTCGTCCTGAAATGTCTTGTCTTTCTCTTCTGGCAACCAAACTTCCCGTTCCCGGAGACCGTTCCTGACATTTCTCCTTCTTTGGGAAGGAAGATTTCTTCCCCTGTCAGCCTTCGGAGGTGAGGCTGAGTCCTGAGGCCACGTTCTTTTCCTGGGACCAATGTTGTGGCCTGAAGACGGACGACTCCGTGCTTTCGTTCCGCTTTGCCAGGGCAAAGGTTGTGGCGGGCAGAGCCAGGATGCCAAGGCCAGGAGTTTCTAGGTTGGGTATATCGGAGTGTTTCCTCTCCTTGCTGAAGTGAGGGGAAGCTACCGGGGGTGGGGGTGCGGGGGGGCTTGGTTTTCTTGTGGATCTCCTGCCTGACTTTAGGGGAAGCTAAGATCATTGGAACGTTTGTGGAAGCCTTGTGTAAACGACCGGTTGGCCCGAGCGCAGAAGCCCCCACTCTAAGAGAGCAGTGGAGATGTGCAGCGGAGTCTGGAGCTGAGCTGAAGAGGAACAGAGAGACGTTGCAAACTTGGCTCTTCCTGGCCCTCCTGCAGGGGGGGGAATCCAAGCCCCCCACATCACACTTGGCAAGCAGAGAGGCGCAGGAGGCAAGGGCCTGGCTGAGCCCCCTGTGCTGGCAGTGAGCTGGGGGTCAGAACAGGTGAATCCCAGGGGGGTGCCATGGACACGGCCCGAGGAGCTCCGGTGGCAGGACTCATGCCCGCTGGGGTGGCCAGGAGAGGAGGGAAGGGGAGCCAAGCCAGAGAAGGCCGTGGCTCCCCCTCGCATACTAACGAGCTGGCCTTCTCAAAGCGCTTTTTGTCTCCTGGAAGCTCCATTCAGGCCTTCTCCTGGGGGGCAGACAATGGGGCTTCTGTCTTGCCTGCTCTTCTTACCAAACAGTCAAATGCTTTCAGTCCCCCCCACACCTCCTCCCCCTCCCCACAAGCCTGGCCGGATCCTGGGCAACTGAGCTTGGCGGTTTCCAACATCTGCTGCCTGCAGAGGTCCAGTGGGGAGCCTCGGCCCATGTTTCCCTTCCCTCCTGGGCAGCTGAGCATGATGGGAATGGTTATCCCAGGCTGCCAAATTTCCACAGGGCCAGCATGGCTGCAAGAGTGGCTGGGAAGCAAAGGGTGAGCCATTCGGATGCAATCCCCGCCAGATCGTTGTTCAGCCCAGCCTCTACCAAGAGGTCAAGGGACGCCGGCTGGCCTTTTATTTTTATTTTTATTTATTTTTTGTCAAGCAATTATTAGATAACAGGTATAAGTATAAACATGGTTATGAACGCATGAAATGGATGCTTATAAGAAAAATAAAAAGAAACAATAGGACAGGGACGGTAGGCACGTTGGTGCACTTATGCACGCCCGCTACAGACCTCTTAGGAAAGGAGTGAGGTCTAAGGTTAAAGTTTTTGGGGTTTGGGGAAGAAACCACAGAGTCAGGTAGAGGATTCCAGACATTGACCACTGTTGCTGAAGTCCTATTTCCTACAATCAAGTTTGGTGCGGTTTACCTTGAGTTTGTATCTATTGTGTGCTCTTGTATTGTTATGGTTGAAGCTGAAGTATTCATTGACAGGTAGGACATTGCAATGTATGATTTTATGTACTATACTTAGATCGGACTGAAGTCGTTGTAGTTCTACGTTGTCTAGGTCTGGAATTTCAAGTCTGGTGGCCTAAGGGATTCTGCAACAAGTATGCCCCACTTCAGCTCCCGGTGGATCCCCTGCCCTGGCCAGAGCCCTCGAAGCCCAAACACAAGTTTTAACAAGCTGCTGCTTGTTCTGAGTGCCACCCGGCTGCCCTGGAGGGAGAAATGTCTCTGCAGCACCAGCCTTTAAGACAAGCCTAGTTTACAGTTTAACCACATTTGCTGAAGGTGAGGAAGGGGCTGCCGCCTTGGCTCACCAGCCTTCGGAAGGCATACCTTTCTGGGTGCCCCTTTCAGCAGGAGGGGCGGAGTGGCCCCCCTCTTCCTCAGATGAAACCCAATAGGAAGGAGGAAGCCGCCTGGAGCCTCCAAAGGAGGCTGGTTCCCTGGTTCCGCAGAGAGGCCGGGCCCCTTCCACATCCATCTCTCTGAGGATCCCGGCTGCCCCAAAAACAGGGCCAGGCCCTTCACTTGCAACCCAGATCTGGGGCAGCCAGAACCCCAGGCAGAAGGCAATCTTCGGGAGTTAAGCCCTGGCCAGGTTTTCCAGAGGAAAAATAGTTATATATTATGTTCTCCTTGTAAAACAGGCTGTAAACTTTTACAGGCTGTGGCAGCATTGTTCCCTGCCTAATGAATGCAGGCTGAAGCACATGGAGTTAATGTTTAATGTTGCCGAGATGTTAACAGCAGCCACTTAGGGGCCTTTTGAGGGACCGCTCTGGGCCATGGGGGGGGGCAGATGGGGGGAGGGCGAGAGTGAGAAGGAACTGTTTAGGGGAGAAAAGAAAGGCAGCATTTCAACAGGTGCAGTTTCATGGCATCTGGCAAATAGCACCCTCTGTATATGCCCACTGGGTCCTTCTGGGAAACCTGGAAGATTAGGACTCAAGAGGGGGGTTGCTGGGGGGGGGGCGGGAAAGACTACGGAGGCTGCCATGTCCACAGATTGATGCTGCAGTCCCAGATGCCCCAGAGGGGCATCCTGCTTTACGCAATGTTTAACACGAGTAAACTTCAAGACCAGGTTCATCCTGGAACCACAACTGCAGTTTGCCAAGCTCCCTCCTTTCAGTCACAGAATTTGGCTCCATTCCCACAGTGCACATAGTTGTGTGCCTGGATGACACGGTTTTCCAGGTTGGCCAAACTTCCAAACTTTGCCAGTGGTGCAACTGCCACAATAGCCCTTTCTGTGAGAAAAACAGCCTCCCCCACCCTTCCCTTGAACCCAGAGCCAGATCCATTCCCACATGCAGAGCCAACTCTGCCTAGCACGGCTCCCTGAGCAGCGTGTGACTTAGAGCATGCCAGCCTTTGGCTTCTGCCCCCATGTAGAAGTCAGGCAGCTGTGGGGTAATACATTGGAAGAGCCCCCCCCGACCTCCTCCCCGTTTCTTCTTCCGGGAGCTGGAGACCCCGACGGGCATCTGCTTCCAAGGAGGCTGGGCTGCCTCCCCTCGGCCTGAGAGGTTACGGAGGGACCTGCGGGGGCCACCAAGCAGAGGAAGAGACCCCACAGGGCGGCAGACAGCCATGGCCTCTGATGGAGGCTGGCCAGGGAGCCCAGAGGGGAAGCCACGAAAGGAAGCGGGCGGAGGGACTGGCGGCTGGTTCCCCTCGGCCCAGAGCCGAGGGTCCAAAGCGAGGGAAGGTCTCTTGGAAGAGCAGGCTCTCCCTTTGGGGGCAGTTCGGGGGCTGCCCTGGCAAGAGGCAGCTGCTTCTTCACTCTCAGAAGTGGGGCAGCTGCTGAAGCCCACAGCCGTTCTGGCCAAGGGACGGGGGAGGTCTCTGGGCCAGGGCTGCAGGAAAGGCAGAGGCCCCCTGGGGCCCACCGAGGGTGCCGCTTTCCTCCCTCCATGGAAACGGTGGGGGGACAGGGATTCATTTCTTTTGCTGGGAACAGGATTAAAAGGGGGCAGAGCTGGAAGGATGGACAATTACTCCATGGACAACCTACTCTGTGTTTGTGTGTGTGTGTGTGTGTGTGTGTGTGTGTGTGTGTGTGAGAGAGAGAGAGAGAGAGAGAGAGAGAGAGAGAGAGAGAGAGAGAGAGAGAGTTGAGTTGGCCTCCTTGTCCTCCCCCCCAGTTCATTGGGTTTCACATGCAGGGAAGGGAGGAGGGGGGGCGCCCATCAAGCAGGGGCCTCTGGAGGGCTGCAGCCTGGTCAAGAGGAAGGGGGCTCATGGGCCTTGCTTGACCACAGGGCAGGAGGCCTTAGGGCAAGGCTGGGAGGTCCCTTGGACTCCAGCTCTCCCTTGGCCCTGCCTTAAGGGGCATCCAAGGAGCTTTCATCCAAGGACCTTCCCTGTGAGAATCCGCTCCCCGCTTTCTTTCAGTCAATCGCATCCTGTTTCCTTCAGCAGCCAATGGGCGACACACAGGCTAACAAGCAGCAACTAACTCAGGAGTGCAAAAATGAAGTGAAGCTGCTAGGAACCCCTAGGACTGTAAGCTAGGGGGCTGCGGGGTGACAGGAAGGGGGTCAAGAGCCCCTCAAGGAAACCAGAAGACTGTAGAACTGAGGAAGAATGGGGGGGGGGGGCACCAGAAGTGCCATTCCATGGGACAAAGGTTGTGGAGGTGGAGGGCTCCTTTGTGGTTCATCCCAAACTCAGATGCGATTCCCCCGCCTTGAATCCCTCTGGCCTGATCACCCCCTTACCTGTCCCTCTTTCCACTTGCTCTCTCCTCTGCCCAGATGACCTCGGCCACCAAGGTGTACTACAGCCAGACCACCCAAACCGACAGCCACCCCCTGATTGGCCCGGCGCTGCGGAAAAGGCGGGTCATGACCAAAGACGGGCGGAGTAACGTGCGCATGGAGCACATCGCGGACAAGCGCTTCCTGTACCTGAAGGACCTCTGGACGACCTTCATCGACATGCAGTGGCGCTACAAGCTGGTCCTCTTCTCGGCCTCCTTTGCCGGCACCTGGTTCCTCTTCGGGGTGGTCTGGTACCTGGTGGCGCTGCTGCACGGGGACCTGCTGGAGTTCGACCCTCCCGCCAACCACACGCCATGCGTCATGCAGGTGCACACGCTGACCGGGGCCTTCCTCTTCTCCCTGGAGTCCCAGACCACCATCGGCTACGGCTTCCGCTACATCAGCGAGGAATGCCCGCTGGCCATCGTCCTGCTCATCAGCCAGCTGGTCCTCACCACCATCATGGAGATCTTCATCACTGGCACCTTCCTGGCCAAGATCGCCCGACCCAAAAAGCGGGCGGAGACCATCAAGTTCAGCCGGAGCGCCGTGGTGGCTCAGCACGATGGTAAGACCTGCCTGATGATCCGGGTGGCCAACATGCGGAAGAGCCTCCTGATCGGCTGCCAGGTGACAGGGAAGCTCCTGCAGACCCACCTGACCAAAGAGGGGGAGAACGTCCAGCTGAACCAGGTCAACGTGGACTTCCAAGTGGACACGTCTTCCGACAGCCCCTTCCTCATCTTGCCCCTCACCTTCTACCACGTGGTGAACGAGCGCAGCCCCTTCCGGGACCTGGCCCTGCGCACCGGAGAAGGTGACTTCGAGCTGGTGGTCATCCTCAGCGGCACCGTCGAGTCCACCAGCGCCACCTGCCAGGTGCGCACCTCCTACCTGCCCGAGGAGATCCTGTGGGGTTACGAGTTCACTCCGGTCATCTCTCTCTCAGCCAGCGGGAAGTACGTGGCCGACTTCAGCTTCTTTGAGCAAGTGATCAAGGTGGCCCCTCCGTGCTGCCTCCAGGAAACCGCACGGCTCGGGACCCCGAGAAACTGAAGCTGGAGGAATCCTTCCGGGAGAAAGCCGAGCGGGAAAGCGTCCCGCTGAGCGTGCGGATCAGCAACGTTTGAGTCCCCCTGGGGAACCGGCCTCTCATAGCTTCTAGGCGTCTGACGCAGCCTCCCCCCATCCCTCCTTCCCTGGCCGGGGTGCCCCCTGCTCTCCTGCCAGCCTCTTCAGCTGCAGAGGGGGCAGCGGCTCCCCCAAAGAGAAGGCAGCGCCCAAGAAAAGGAACTCTTCCGCCCCCTGTGCGCTTCTATTTTGCCCCCTTCCTCAGACCAGGCAGAGACGGAGGCCGGGCTCACAAGGACAGCCAAACGCACCACCAGGGAGACAGGCCTGAGAGTGGCCGTGGCTGAGGCCCCCTGCGAGGGAGGCTTCCGTGGACGCAGCTCTGCTCTGGCCACATTGGGTCATGGGATCCCCAAGCCGCAGGTGGCTGGAGCCTTGAGGAGGACCCGTGAGGGTCCCAGCCTCTGCACGCGCACACACACACACACACACACACACACACACACACACCCTGCGTGATCACAGCTGCCGTTTTTGTGTTGTTACTGTAAACCATCAAAATGCTGCACCTTTTAAACCCAAGAAGGCGAGGCAGCTGCCCAGAGCAAGGGGGCCCTCCAAGAGCAGCTGGGAAGAAAAATAAGAGTGGGAAGGAGAAAGCAGGAGAAGAAGAGGCTGTCAGCTGGGGGAACCCACTGGATTCCAAGCTAGTTCAAAATCAGCTGGTGGGGCCTTTTCCTCAAGCTCCATCCGTCTCATTTTCATCCGGCCAAACCCAGCCCAAGTATTTTCTTTCAAAAGGTAGGATATTTCAGCAAATGTAGAAGGGAAACTGAGGCACGAAATGTTTCATGGACTTTGAAGCTAAAATAATCCTGCCTGTTTTCAGGTTGCCTGATCAAGGGGGAACCTGCCAGCTCCCCAAACTGTGCCAGAAAAAAAAATCTGCTCGGGAGAGAAGGAGTCACTTTGGGCACACACTGCCTGCAGATGGATGCCCACTGCAGTCAAGGTTGCCCTGAAATTTTGTCCCCCCCCTGCCCCCCAGGAGAGCCCGCCCGCCTGCCTCTCCAGTTGAGCCTGTTGAGGTCTTCCAAGGGTCTTGGAGCTGGAGGAGCGAGGCGAGGCGTGGGAACCTCCGGTCTGCAGCAGCCACTGACAGTGGGATCGATTGGGCGGTGGGCCGGGGAGTGGGGGGGCTCAACCCTGCTGTTCTGCGCAGGAGTCAAGCTGGCCTGGCCTGGATGGTTTCTGATGGGAACAGAAGAGTCCAAACTGGTGTTTTGCACATCAAGAAAGAGGGAGAACGTAGCTTCCTCTTGGGACATAAATGTCTACTATGATATTTATATGTTTATTTATATAAATGATCTATATGTTGGTACTCGTAAAAAAAAAACAGAAAGCAAAGAAGAAAGGAGCGAAGGAGTGATGTTGCACTTTGTCAAAAACGAGTTAAAGAGCAGACACAATGCTGTCAGCACCAAAAAGGAAGTTCATCAGAGATTACACTGCAGTCCTCATCCCTTTCTCCCACAGCTTTAAATTTTTAACACAAAATTAGCAGTTCCTGAGACTTCCTTCCTTCCTTTCCTTTGTTTTTTCTTTTCCTTTTTTAAGTTTGCAGCCTGGACCTATACCTAACAGATAGCACTTCATAGGTAGTTTGAAATGCTTTGACCTAAAATCCTCGTTCCTGGCTTGCACATGAATTTCGGCTAGAAAATGAATTGCGACTCCTCTCCCTGAATTTCACAGAATCATCCTTCGGTCTGTTTTCCTCCAAGCCCCATGGCATCCATAGGCAAACGCCGGGCAAATGCAGACCTGGAGATTTGGAGAGACCAGCTGGATCAGTACTTGCCATTCAAATCCATTTGGATCTAATGGAGATCAGGCCTTAAAGTTTTGGGAGACACGAAGAGGGAGAAGGAGGTTAATTCTTCTTCCTTTCTAAACCCAGGGTTAGAAAGGGCCAGGTGTCCTCCTCCCCATAGGAGGAAAGGGCCTCCTCGGGTGAGGCTGGTCCCACCAAATTTGCAGGCCTCGAATAAAGAAAGAACACGTTTGTTTGTTTGTTTTTGGAAACAAAGATGCTGCACAGAATAGAGGGGGGGTTCCCAGTGTTTCTTCCAGAGAGTTGGGGGTTCAGGCACGCAGACAGGAAAACAAAAAGGGAACTTTCTAACTTAGGAACAAGAACTAGGATGGTGCAATGCAAGAACTAGGGTGGTGCAATACACCTCTCCAGTGTGCATTCATGGCCCTGAGGAGCCAGGCCAGCTGCAGGGTTCCGCACAAGGGTCCCTCCCAGCCTCTCAGAAGGAGGAAGAAGCACCCGGGGTGGCAGCCCAGCTGATGCCCTGCCTGTCCCAGGCCAGCCGTCCACAAACACACCCAGATGGGTTGCAAACTTTCCTGAGAGGGGGGTGGGAAGCAAATAAACAAGGGGCAAAGGGAAGGTTTCCTGGGCAGAGTCCAAGCTGGCCATAACCTGTGACTGGTGGTCATTTCTCCGGCCCTTTTATACTACCAGACTCTCAGCTTTGTGTGGCTGAATCAACCAGAGTCTCTGGGAGTTATTGCACACAACCCACAAGACCCCAATAAGGACGGGTGTTTTGATGACTGAGTTCAAACTGCATGTTAATCTGATTTCCATTTTTAAAAAAGTTTATTTTGTGCCTATTAATTACGTACTGTACTTCATAAATATGAAGGTTTTTATCCACTGAAGAAGACTTTTTGCACTAAAAGTCCAATTTTATTGGCGGGTGAAAGGGAGCTGTTTTTTCTGTTTAGAACAAAATCACTAAATAAAGACAAGCTTAAAAGTCAGATTTTCAAATGTCTCGTTGCTTTAATAGATAGTGATGTGATGAAATCAGTTTATCAAGGAGGGGGCACGGGGCACAGGCATTGCTGAAGGTGGGGGGGGGCTTTCCCCAGGATTACTGCACGGCACCCTCTTCCTAATTTTATTCAACGCAAGTCCTCGGGTGCAACTCCAACATGTGGGCAGTGGGGCGGAAGTGGGAATGGCAGCTCGGTGGCTTTCTGGAGAACAATCCCGCCTTGCAGAGCTCCGCTTTTTTCCAGCGGGGAAGCATCCCACAACGACCCGCTCACACGCACAACGGCCCAGAAACAGCGGGATTTGGAGAAACGCAGCGAACGTGTCTCGCTCGGCTCTTTCCAGACCCCAAACGGTCCCAGGAGGTCCTTCCCACCGCACCTACCTCCAGCTAGAATCGGGGGTCCTTCCTCCCACGCGAGAGTCGTTCCCGGCCAAGAGGGATCGGGGCCAGGCGGGGCGCGACCGATGGTTCTCCCAGCTAGTGACCCACGCAAGGCGCTTCCTAGAGTAGAGGCTCCTTCCGGAGAAGGCCCCCTTCGGCTTCCCTTGAGCTCCCCCGCTTTGGTCTCGGCGCCTTCTCTCCAGAAGCGATGGAGAATTTACTCCGCCCAGAGAGCGCAGTCCTGCCCTGCGCCCACAGTGGGCTGCAGCCCGCGCGCCCCCTTTGCAATCTGGACAAGGCTTCGCCGCCACCGGAGGGCGTCCTTTCTCGACTCGGTGGACTGCTCCGGTCCGCCTGCCCGCCCAGCCCCGAGCCCCGAGCCCGGTGCAGCCGCAGTCGGCCCGAATGAACGTAGCTGCGGAGCGTTGCCCTTCGCGCTTCAACTCGGAGGGAGGAAGATGAGCCTCCTGCGGGGCTTCGGTCCCCAACGCGCTCTGCTTCCCTGGGGTTTGGCAGCTTCTGAAATCCTCTCCGCTGTCAGGACCCTCGGTTTGGACAGGTTGCTGGGCCAGTGCCGGAGTCTCTCGGCCCAAGGCTCCGGACAGCATCGTATTGTCCACGTCCCCCGCGGCCTTATTTATGATCAGTTTCCGACACTACTCAGTTTGCTCGGTTCTGGACAGACAACCCCACCCCCAAGTCATAAAATTGCAGTTAACAGCAGATGTATAGCAAGTCAGCAAGACAGCATAGCAAGCGGCGACGCCCTCGCAAAGCAGGGACTCAGATAGCACCCAAGGTCCGTAGAAGGCAAAGGCAGAGGCCACCAGCGATCGACAGGAAGGAAGGTTGGCGCCCATTGGGCCACAGGAAGCCCCTCTTGGCTCGGAAAGGGAGGCTGCCCCCCCGAAGACGCTCTGCCAACCAGAGCCTGAAATACCAGTCAGACAAGGCAACACTTGGAGGAGCTGTTGTTTTACCTAGATGTTTACTTAAGAAAGACATCTCTCTTCTGTCCTGGAGAACCACGGACCCCACCCCCACCCACCCCAGGCTACAGGTTGCACCAGGTTGAGCTTGGAAAGCGTGCAGCTGGCTCTGGTCAGGGTTTGCAGGAGTTAAGTTAGAAACCACAAGTTGCACCAACTGCATATTTTTTCCAGAAGTGAAGCTTCTTGGTTCTGGGGAGGTTTTGAGCCCTCCAGTTGGACCTATAAATTGTTTGTTAAATTTATATGCTGGAATTAAGGCCAGGAGTTTTATCTATTGATTTATTCTATTTCAATAGCCCCCCCAATTCTGGACTACTTACAATTCTAAAATTATAAAGCATTTAAAGCAATTATTAAATACAATAAAAAGCATCCACCCAAAAAACGGAAGAAAATGGCAGCAGCTCCAGCAGCAGCAGCAGTGACAATGGAGCCAAGGCAGTGGGCCCTCCCCGCATTCTGAGCGCCCCCGGACGGAGGCACGTTTTGAGCTGCTGCTGCTGCTGCTGCTGCTGCTGCTGCTGCTGCTGCGGCAGCTTTTCTCCACCTGCCAAGGGCCTGTCCCCCTGAACTTTGTTGAGTAGTGGGGCTTCTCCTCCCGCCGAAGCTTCCTTCCCTTCTCACTCGACAGAGCTGAGGCATGTGACTTGCTCTCCAGACCACCCCCAGGAACAAGGGAGTTCCTTCTGAGGGGGGGGAGGGAAGAGGAGACGCCCGTTTCCTTGTGACTCACTTTGCCCATTTGTCTCCGAAGGGCTGACATGGACTCCCACGTCCTCCTGGCGATCCTACTGTTCTGCTCCGCAGGTGAGCCACAGGAAGGGCTCTGAGAGGGGCCTCTTCTGCTGGGAATGGCTGGGACAACCGATGTTCTTCCTCCAAGGGCACTTTTCCCATGCTCAGAGGTGCTCTTCTTTGGAGCCTCCCAGCTTGAATTGGCTTTGCTTTTTGCTCAGCAAGGCAGCTAAGTGGAGGGATCCAACCTGGGGGGGTCTCCTGAGAAATGGTTGTTTGTGGCCTCTCCTCCTTCGGCTTCTTCACCTGGACACAGACGGGCATGATGCCCCACTGGGTGGGTCTCTGAACAGCAGGAAAGCCCAACCTCCTTTGGGGGCCACACTGGCAGCTTCCACCGAAGTCCAGGGAAATGGAAGGGGACCAAGGCGTGGCAGTTTGTGGTGCTGAGCCGCAGAAAGCATTGTTTCCTGGCCACTAGCAGGATGGAAAGTGTAATGGAATATTTGGGAGGGGGCCCCTGAGCACAGCTGGGGAGTGGGAAAGCAGGTGTAGACTTGAAGGAACCGGCGTAAGGAGTTGGGAAAGAAGGAACTGGCTGGTGTTTCACAGCTGTTAGGGGAGCATTTATTTCTGCAAATTGTCCCCCCACCAGAAGGACATCAGTGGGTCTCCTGGTTGGCTGGTCCCGTCCTGTCCCGTTTCCCCGGTCTCCAAGGAGGCTTTCCTGGGTGGGTGGGGGGTGTCAGAACGTGCTCCTCTCTCCCCTGTGTCCCAGGAGCAGCCTCTTCACCTGAGGTCACCTTGAAGTCGGTTCATGTGGGGGATGCCGTCACACTGCCCGTGACCCTTCCCAAGGGCCAGAGGCTCACCAACCTCCTCCTGAGGGACTCCTTGAGAAAACAAGCCATCGCCATCTGGATGGAGTCCAAAATGATCACGATTCTAGACATTGACTACGCCAACCGGGTGGCCTTCCAGGAAGACCAGATGGCCTTCAGAATTGCCAACCTCAGCTTGGGCGACGGGACCACCTACGAAATCTCCACCAGCTTCAGCACTTCCACACCAAAACTGCTCAGCAGCTTTCTGGTGGCTGTATTCAGTAAGGAATCTCCTTGCGTGGCAGATAAGTAGCAGTCGCATGTAGACGGTCCCTCCACTCAGGCTGCCCTGAGGGAGAGGAGGAAGCGGAGAGGTATTGGAAAGTTGGAGAAGGCAGGACTTGGCGTAAGGGACAAACTTAAGTGATCTCCAGGAAATCAAGTCCCTTTGACTTCCACATTTCTCCTTGTTTGCCCATTTCTTGACTGTTAACGCATGAAACGTTGATAGGAGGCCGGGGGGCGGAGCGGGTGTCACACTGCTTTCGGCTGAGCTAGGGGATGTTCTTAAAAGACAAGCCTTGGTTGGTCTGATTTTCAGATCTCTTGGCTGGACTGAGTGACCTCTCTGGCCGAATCCTCGCCCCGTTAGGTTAGTGCTTTGAGCAGCAGTTTCGCTGCTCAATTTTTTTCTTCCGTGGAACTTTCAGTTCCTCAGTCACATATTGTGAGTTTGTGCAAGACAGGCAGAAGTTGTGGTGTAGCCTGTTCCAAAAGCTGATTCATTTTGCTGCACAGCTAGAAAACTATTCTGCGTTCGAGGGAAGGAAGATTCTGCTTCCCTGGAAAGGTCCAGGGGGTTAGGCTGGATGGCCTCAAGGGTCCCTTCCTGCTTCAGAATCCTAGGTCTTCTCTCCTGCTCCTTCTGAATTGCACCCCTCCTGTCTTTCCTGCCAGACATCACCGAAAGGGTCTCCTCCTTGGGGAATGATTCCTGCCACATTTATCTGGACTGTCAGGCAGGGATGGGGCGCGGTCAGAGAGTGACCTACACCTGGAAGGACACCGAGGCCGGCACCACCCTGAGCCAGGTGGCCTGGCTCACTCAGCTGGTGCACCGCAACCAGAGGAAGGCCTACACCTGCATGGCCCAGACCTCTACCGCCCAGAGCTCCTTCAGCCTCGTCCTCCAGCACTCCTGTATTCCCAACACTGCAAGTCCAGGTAAAAGGCAGAACCTGCCCAAGACGCCCCCCCGTGGCTGAGCCAAGCCACTTGCAGCTGGCAAAGACTTTTCCGCACCCCCTGAAGGCAGACTCGCAGCACCAATGTCTGCCTGAAGTGCAGGTGCCCCTCCTTCTTGGCACCAGCAATTTGGCACCAGCATTCCTGCCCCCTGCTGCAGGTCCCCTCCCTTGGCCATTAGAAATGCCTGCCTGCTTGAGGCTGGGATAAAAATTCAGCCCTCAGTCCTTGTTTTGGGGAGGAGCCCAAATCTTCCAGTCTGCAAGCGCCACTGAACGGGTCCCCGGCAAAGTCTTGGCACTTCTGACGATCCTTATTTTGGGGGCCGATTCAACTAGGTGGGGCAGCTGCCAGGTTGGCCCTTGGCTCTGCAAGGGAGTAAAGGAGGCCTCAAGGAAGCTCTGTGGCCCCTCCAGAGCTCACAAGGTCCAAACCAGGTAAAGAATATTACAAATAGGGCAGCCCGAGTACCATTTTTGAGATCTACGCAAATTTGTCAGCTGTGTTTGGAATAGTTGCACTTCTGAAGTTTGCAGAAGCAAATGTTCCCTCTTTGTCTTCGCTGTCCTCTGCATTATTCATTGGTTTCATTAGTGGGTATTCAGCAATTCTGTTTGAAGTTCTTTAAGTCATTGTTTGGCTAACCCTGCCATGCTGCAATGGGGTGGGGGGGAGACTGGAGAAAGGAGGGCGGTTTATGGGCGCGGGGATGGGACCCAGCCAGTCTGGATCAAGTGGGACCTCTGGGAACTTTGGAATCCAAAACACAAAATGGGGGTCGGATGCAAAGTCGCAGTAAAAAGGAAACAGGAGCCAAAGCAAACCTCCCCTGAGCAACACACCCACAGTTCCCATCAGCCCCACTGGGAAAGGACGATGGGCAAGGTCAGGGAAGGGGCCTCCTGACTACAGGCTGCCCTGCCCTATCTCCCAAGCGAAACGAAGACCACGTCAACCTGAAATCTGCTACCAGTCGGGCCGGGCGGGCTTTCCTGTCCACCCAGGGGATGGAGATGCCTGACTCTGCCTGGCCAGTGCGGGGGGGCGGGGGTGTGTGTGAAGTTGGTGCGTTTTTTCAGATATCCAGGGATTTGTGTGGCTCTCAGCTCTTTTGCCACCAGGCTATGGAGTTGGTTGCCCAATTCAGTGGCAGAACCCACCCACCCCTTCTCGGGAAGCCCCCACTTCTGGCTCCCCTCACCCGATTTCCATGGCTCAGATCAGCCTCCATTCCCCACCCACCCACCCCATGACTTTGGTTTCCTTTGGATGGGCTGCCAAAGTATTAATGACCCCCCCCCTCTTCCCTTCCCCTCTCCTGCCTTAGGACCCTGGGCGCTGGGCTCTCTCCTGGTCAGAGGACTCCTGGTGCCCACCGTGGCTGCTGCTCTGCTGCTGCTGTGACCCAAGAAGACCCTGGGCGGCTGCTTCCCCCGGCCAGCCGGCCCCCAGCCGCTTTAATGGGGCAGCCAAAAGGGCCTGATGAAAGCCTATCGTGGCACCAGCCCTTCCAGGTAGACCAAGTCAAGCAACGCTCCAGAGGAAGACCGGGACTCTTCTTTCCTTGAGAAAGGCTAGAATCAGAGAATTTTATAATTGCTTCTTTTATCCCAGGGAATCCGCAGCTCTTCTAAGCCATGTTTAATCAGCTTCAGACCCCTTTGCTTGTTTCATGGGCCTCAACACCCCTCGAGGCATCTCCAGCCCACCCACAGCCTCCCTCGGGCTCCCACGTGCTGGCACAGGGTGTCCCTGTAGCGCCAGTTCTTAAGGCTGGAGGAGCAACCTGTCCGATGATTGAAAAGCCGCTTTTCTCCCTGTTTTCGGATGAGTATTTGTTGTGTCTAAGTGCTTTGCCTGCTATTACCCATTAAAAGATGAGGTGAAGCCTTTCTGTGTGGGTCCTCTGGGGGGGGGGGTGGGGGGTCCTGTGGAAGGAGAAGCAGAGAAGAGGAGGGTCAGTCTTGGTGGAGGAGGCAGGAAGGACCCCCATGAGCCAAGAAGGGCTGGGCTTCAGCTCACCTGGCTGCCTCCCAAAGGACAGCCCTTGATGGCTACTCCAACTCTGCCCCACTGGGAACTGCTAGATGGGGCAGGTGCTAGCTTGCCATTGGCTTAGCAGAAGCTGAACCCAGGACTCAGAGAAACTGGGCTCCCACCTGGAGCTAAGCCCCGCAGGTGTTGCCTTGGTTTCTTTTCCAAGCCACCGTTGGCTGGCCTCATGCTACCCAGGAAGCTGATTGGGCAGCTCTAGCCTTGGCTTCCCCCACCAATAGAGCCGACCCTCATCAGAGGAGGAGGAGGAGGAGGAGGAGGAGGAGGATGTGAGACCAGGGAGTGTTTCCTCCCAACTGCCCCAGCTGCAACCCAGCCCCTCTGTTTGCTGGCACCGGTCTGGGCTGCCTGCTGTTTGGCTGGACTGTCTGTCCTGGACTGAGCAGCCCTTCCAGGCAGGGTCTCCCGAGGGGGCAGGAAGGGCGACTTCCTGCCCCCTCGGGCAGGAAGCCCACTCAAAGCGCAAAAGGATGCTGTGTTCACTGTGGGGACCGAGAGGCCTCTGGGCATTTGCCCTCGATGCCTGGAGCTGCAGCCGGTGGCGTGGGGGGAGGGCCCTCCTCAGCCAGCCTGCATGTGTCGGTGTGTGTGTGTGGGGGAAGGTTCCCCAACCTCATCCTCATTTCTGGGGGCAATGGACTGCCCCGGAGACGGTGCCCAGCTCTGAAATATGGCCACGATTGACCTTGGCCGAAGCCCTTCAGCAGCAGATCTTTCTGGGGCCACCAGCTGCACCCCTTCTGCCTGCCCCAGTGATTCCACCTCTGCCTGAAGCAAGCAGGGCTGCTTTCCATGCAGGACCCTCCTGGCTGGTCTGCGCTTGCCTTCTGCGTGAGGCCATGGTGCCCAGGAGATGCCATGCGAGCGCCAGCAGAGGGGCCAATGCCAGCCTTTCCCATCCGCCAGGCAAGAGCACTGCGAGGAGCCCAGTGAGGGCACAGGGCAGGCGGTCGCCGCTCCTCATATTTATGGTCCTGAATCAGAGGGGAAGCTGTAATTCAAGATATCATAAAGCATCCCTTAGTTTATAATAATTGAATTATTTACTGGCGACCCTGCTAAATGCTGAGTGGTATAAATTATTGAGTGACAGATCTGCCAAGAAGTTCCCATAAATAAGTAATCCTGTGCCGTCTTAATGTTCTCACTAAATAACTCACTTGGGCTTCTGTCTAAATGCCCTCTTGGGAATATTACTCAAGTGGCTGGCTGGTGGAGCAGGCCAGGCTTCCCTGCTCCTTTCTGGGCACCCCTTCTCCTTGAGGGTCCTTTGCTGGGAATGGATGGGGAGAAGAGGGGGAGCAAAGGGGGGTGGTGGCTGCCAGTAGACACCCCCCCCCCCCGGTGAAAAAGCCAGCTGGGGTGGGGGCAATCAAACACCAGCAGCAGGAGGTTCCAGAGAATCCCAGCGGCCTTGAAAGTGCAGCCCATCTTCTGGGAAGCAGCCTCTGCCCACGACGAAGGAGCTGGGGATGGCAGAGGGGCAGTCAGGCCCAGAGAGACGGTGAATGGATTCATTCATTAATTCATTAAGAAGTTAATTACAGCGAGAGGCTGGCTATAGCATGCCAGTGCTGAGGCTGGATGGAACGTGACGCCTCCTTTTCCTTCAGATCTCTCATGCTGAGCCTCAGTTTCCCTTTTGGTACCTCTAGCTTTTGGAAGGAGCTATCTTCAAGCGTGCAGGCCAACCCTGGAGCCCGGGGAGAGGGGGGTCCGCCCCCGTCCCGCCAGGGAGAGCAGTCTTTTTGAGGGCTTGTCGCCACCGGAGGGCGCCAGGGAGCTTCAGAAAAGCGCCTTCCAACTTCGGAGGGAGCGAAAGAAGGCGGAAGTTTTTGCACGGATCCCGGCCGGTGTGTCCAAAGGGGAAGGGGGAGGGCAGGGAAGTTACGCTCCTCCTTGTCGCTTCCCCACCTCTCGCTCAATGCTGGGGGAAGGAGAGGGTGCTGTGTCGCCACGGAGGCCCCTGAATTGCCGGGGGCGAAGCCAGCTTGAAAGGCCTCCCGACTCCGGGGGCTGGCCAAGGGGGCAGAGGGGACCCCTTTGCAGCCCCGCCGGGGACGAGGCCGGCTCTGACTTCGAAGGCCAGGAGGGAGGAGCGCCGGACAGAGCCCGCAGCTGACCTCCTCCTGGGAGACGCTGTGTCCTGTCGGGGCCTCCTAGGCAGCCACAAAGCGAGTTGGGGCGGGGGTGTCCAGACTCTCGGCCTGCTTCCCCCGCCCCCCCGTTAGCTCGGAGAGCCCATCAACCTTCCCAGTCCCAGACCCCGCTTCTCCGGTTAGGGCCGAAGGGTCGGGCTCATCAGGAAGCCCCCGGCGGTAGTTCGTGTGGATGGGTCTCTGCAAACGACCTTCTAAGCCCGTAGGACGGAGGGCTCGGCTCGGGCCGCTCGACTTTGCAGGGCTGCTCGAAACGCCCGGCGTGGACACAGGTCCGACCTCCGGTTGTCGGGGGTTCCCCGTCTCATCATCCGCCGGCTCGTCATCCCACCCCGTTAGGCTTCCGAATATCAGCCGCGGCCGAAACGATGGGTCGCAGATCAGCCACGCAAGCCCGGGCTGGTCCGTGCCGAGGGAGAGGCACTCTACGCATGTTCAGAAACATCCTGCTATCCTACAGGTGCGAGGTGGGAGAGGGGTGTCAGCGGGCGCAGGATGGGAGAGCCGAAGACAGCGGCAGCGCGAGAGGAGCCTCTCCTGGGAAGCTGCGGCTTTTGCCTCTGTGCAGCCCCGCCGGGAGGTAAGGGGCGGTCGGGCCCGCGGGGACCTTGTTGTAGAAACGTGAGGTTGCCGACCATCTGCCCCCCCGCCATCCTCGCAAGGGGAGACCCTTCGGCCCCGGCGGCGGCGCCCCTGGCCAAGCTGGGGAAAGCCGGAGTCTCGGGGGGAACGTCCCCCTCCCAGCGGTGCCCCCTCGCCTGCTCGGCAGTTCCGACCCGGGCGCTGGGCAGCACCGGACTCCCATCCCCATCGCTCAGGGCGCGCGGGCAGCGTGGCTGGCGGCGCAGCGGCATTCCCCGTCTCCGGACCTCCCTGCGCCCGGCTGGGCCAATCCGGCGCGCGCTCGCTCCCCGGCGACGGTCCCTTCCTCGCTCCTTCCCCCGCCCGCCTCCTCCTCCTCCCTCTCCCCCGCCCGCCACCCCAGAGGTTCCTCTCCCGCCTCCTTTCTCCTCCCTCTCCTCCCCTTCGCTGGAAGGAGCAGCGGCGAAGACGGCGCTGGGCGCGCGGGGTAGCAGGAGGCCCCGAGCGGGCGGGCGAGTGCTGAACCCAGCCCCGCCGCGCCGGGAGCGATGCTGCCGTTGCTGGTCTTCTTGTGCGTCTTCTCGGGAGTCGAGGACGCCTTCGCGCAAGGTAAGCGGCACCCCGACGGCCGCCCCTGCTCGCCGCCCGGAGGGTCCTCCGCCTGACCCGCCAAGAGAAGGCGTAGTGTCCCGGCGCCTCCCGTATCTCCGATTCGCCTCTCGGGCCGGACAGGGATGGCTCGCTCGCTGGACGAGGCTTCGCGGCGTGGGACAGAGAGGCGGCCACCTCCGGCCCGCTGCGGAGTTGGGCCGGGCCGGGCCGAGCTCCGCTGGAGCAGCCGCGCCCGCCCCAAACCCGCCGCCAGGCTGTCTTTGAAGGAACAGCGTCGGCGCGGGTCGGGTCCCCGCCAGCAGTGGCGAGAAGCCGGAGCCCCCCTCGTTCCCTCCTCCGCAGCCCTGTGCTTCGGAGGCGGGCGAGGCGCGATGGCCTCGCTGCCCTGTCCTCCGCGCGGAAAGGAAGGGGGCGTCAAAAGTTGTTCGCGCTTGGACCGCGAGCCCATCGGCTACGGTCGTCGGGGAGGGAAGGAGCGGCGCCTCGGTAGGAGCCGGGTCGGGGGCGAAGGAAGGGGGCGGCTCCTAGCAAGAAGCGAGAGCGAGCTGAAGTGGAAAAGCGGCTCGCTGCCCGCTCACTCCTCCCTCGGGCGGCCTCGCCTCGCTTCCTTTCGACGTCCCGCCTGGAGTTGAAATTAAGACGGGGGGATGCAGGAGCGCTCCAGGATTGGGCGGGGAACGTCCCCACCTCCGGACCAACCAGAGGAGGCGTACAGGAAGAGTCCCCAGGGCAGGCGGGGTCGGGGGGGTCTTCTGCCAAGCGCCGGCGGGCGTCCGTCCTTGGCGCCCGGATTGGGGCGCGTGCCGGTGGGCCGCTCGGCGGATGGCGAGTATGTTTGGGAGGGGAGCCCGGTGGGCTCGCGCTGCGCGGGCTCCTCTCTCTACAGATGGGGCCGGTCCCTGCGATGCTGCTAGAGCCGGAGCTCCCAAGCGGGACCGGCTGGCCCTCGAGCCCCTGGCATCCTTGGCTTGCATATGGCGTCCACCCCGGGACGGCCATGGAGGGGGAGCCCGGTCTCCGGCGTTTGTGGGGGCGGGGCTCCCGGAGGAGGCGGGGGCCAGGCAGAATCCGAGCGAGGTGGCTGTGCTGGGGAGGGTTGAGGAGGGGGTGAAGCCTGACGTCATTCTCCCTTTCCCATCTCGTATGCCATAAACAGCTAGCGTTACTAATAGTTATAAAATGGTGTGTGTGTGTTTAACTGGCTTGCATCTCAGTCACAACTGGGCTCCTTCAGGCAGCTGGGGGCAGCTTCCAGTGCATTTTTCAGCATTTGTGGGATCTTGCACAGAAATGTAGGTAGCACAGAAAAATTATCTTCCTTGAATGATTTCATGGAATTCTGATTTTTTTGGGGGTAAGCCATGAGGACTAGAGACTTGTACAAAGGGTTTCCATGAATATCCTGATTTCCGGGGAAGAAAAAGCTTCAGACCAAAGGCCCAACCTGGTGCCTCGGGAGTGGGCTGGGGGCTTGGAAAAAATCTTTCTAGGACCCCTCTCTGCCATGGATGGGGCAAGGAGGCAAGGCCTGAGCCTGGCCTGAGAGCAAGGCCTCTTCAGTGGATCTCCCACATTCAGAGGCACTCTATACCGCGAGAGATGGCGGAGGAAGGTGCCTGGGTGTTTTCCAAGCTTGTGGGTGGGTGTGTATATCTCCATCTTCCCAAATTGTGTATCTCTTTTTAGGAATTCACCTAAAAAACACTCTCTCTTGCCTCTTGGGCCCGCTTGGGGGCTCCCCATTGAGGCATCTGGTTTCCCACCAGGTGGGATGGCCTAGCTCAGCCCTTAGGAACAACACCTTCTGTCCAGGGATGTGGGGAGGGGGGAGGCATGGAGGGGAGGGATTAAACTGTTGATGTGGGTGACAGAAGCTGACTGCCCTCTTGGCCCCATGCGGGCGGGGGGCAGGCTCTGGAGCTGGAGAGCATAGATGGGGCAGCCCCTCCCCTCAGGGCCCCATTCCATCAATCCAAGCAGGAGGGAGGAGGGCTTCTGATGGGATTGGGAGGAAACAGACCTTTGGGAGGGGGGAGGGGACCCCAGAGGGCAGCATTCCTGTGGGGGGAGGGCCAGGCCGTCCTTGGAGATGCATAGGGATATAGGGGGCTTTATGGGACAAGGCCTCCCCAGGCTATTACGGGGCTAATGAGAAACAGGGCCTGCGAAGGGGGCTCGGAACACCCCCCCTCCACCCCCCCCATGGATTTTCTTTTGGCATTCCAGACCTGCAGACTTTTGCTGGGACCAGAGCTCTGGCTGAGGGTAATGGGGGTTGTAGTCAGCATGTCTGCAAAGGCCCAGGCTGGGGAAGGGAGTGAGGGAAGAGAAGCTGAAGCCCCTTGTGCTCCCCCTCCCCCACTCAAAGGACACGCAGGCACTTAATTAGGAAGGGGGGGGCAAGCCGACATCCACGTCCTCGGAATGGGGGGGTGCTGGGCTGCCACTGGCCGAGCTCCATCGCTCCTCATTTTTCACAAAATAATTTTCTGTATTTTATCTAAATGAAAGTCATTTGTCTTCCCCTCCGCCCTCTTTCAATCATCCGGCAGGGGTCTTTCCATGATGGCATGTCACAAATTGAAATATTCATTCATTTTCAGAGCCATTCTGCCCGTGGATGATTTTTCATCTCCTCTTCAAGAGGCAGGAGGGGCTCTTTGTCGGGGGAGGGGAGGGAAATGGGTGAGGGAGGGAGAGAAGAAGCTGCCATGGGCCATTCTGGCTGGGATTCATGGGGGCTTGTTGTCTGGCCCAGGTGGCTGGCCGAGCGTGGCACTTCCAGCCCCTCGGTCCCTCTCGGCCCCGCTTGGGGGGCTCCCCATTGAGGCGTCTGGTTTCCCACCAAGGGAGGCGGGGTGGGATGACCTAACCCACCATCTCCTGCTCTCTGGCCGTTAGGAACAACAGCAGGTCTCCAGGGAAGGGAAAAGCTGGGCAAAGCCTCCAACCACAGGGGCAGTCTATCGTGGTAGTTTCTGGGAAGAGGAAAAGGAAAAAGGGCTGAGCTGTGCTAGATCCAGGCCCACTTCTAGGCTACAGCATCTTCTTGGCTTCTCCAGGCTGGGGATGATGGGAAGTGAGGAGAAGGGCAGGGGGAAGGAAAGTGCTGCTTTCCCACCTACCCAGCACCCTCTGAGCAGCACAGCTGCAGCAACAGGAGGTAGAAGGCGGACCTCCTCCTTCCTGGGCTCTGGCCCTTGTGGCCGTGCCCAGCAGCTCAGCTCAGCAGAAGGCCTGGCCAGCCAACCCCAGGGCCCACCGGGCGGCTGCCCTCTGCCAGCCTCATGACCTTCCCAGCCTTTGCAGAGCCCAGCAGGCTGCCCTGCGAGGCAGGACGGCTGGCTCTCTCTGCACGCAGCTGGTCCTCCTCTCCTTGCATTGGGGGGCAACCACTGGAGATGGCCTCCTCCCAAGAGTCAGAGGCTGGGAAGAAGGGAAGCACCTGTGGCAGCGAGACCTTGCGAGGCACCAAGCAGGCCCAGTGGCCCCTCCTTGGGGAAGACTTTGCAAGCCTGTCTCGAAGGCAGCCTTTGGCTCCCAAAGTCAGTCCCGTCGTCCGTCCCCCCCTGCAATGCCCCTTGGCTGCCTCCCCTCCCTGGCATCCAGCCCAGTCCGTTTCCTGCTGAGACCCTCCCTTGGCTCTGGAAGGGGCCAAGGTCAAGGTTCCACAAGCAGAAGCAGTCTACCTCTGTGGAACAAGCAACCAGGGGAGGGAGGACCCTTTGCTGCTGGGGCTGGGGCGCCTTCTTGGAGGAGCTCTGCCCCCCCCCCTCCCTCCTTCCCTGCTGGTTCCTTCCCTGGCAGTGGCTACCAGGGGATTAGAGCTAACTCCTCCTAAAGATTCCCCTAATTGCTTGGCTTAGCTCAGGTTTTATCATCAAAGCAGCCGTTATTTCCTCTCCCGCCTGCTTTTCTTTTTATTATCTCTTAATTAATCACTCTGGCGTTCACACTTAGAGGATAATTAGAGTCCCTTGAGCCTCCGCCCCCAGCTCATCTTCCTAACCTCTGGCTCTGAGTAGCTGGGGGAGGGGGAGAGGAAGGGGGCTGCAGGGAGCAGAAGAAGTCGACCTTGGGCCCCCCCTCCGGGCACGCCGCTGTCACCCCCATGCTCCTGGGCAGGGAAGTGGGGCTTGGATTAACCAGGGCTCCCTTTCTGGAAGGGCTTTGAAAGGGACCCCGCAAAACACTGGGCCAATTCCTGGGGGCATTTTGGCAGCTGTGGAAAAGATCCAAAAGAGTTCTCTGGGAGTTTGTTTCAACTTGTGAGGGACCTTCTGTGTCCCAGAGTGCATGGCACCATCCTCAAACTACAGTCCCCATGATTCTCTGGGGGGAAAAACCCTGGAAGGTGATCATCAGAGGTTGCAGGGGTGGGGGGTGCCCAACTGAGGTTCCTCCTGAAATGAGAGGCAGGTTAATCAGACGGGCTGCCTGACAATAACAGCCAAACAGGGAGAGGGGCTGCTTGAGGGGCTGCTTCATGCCTCTTTGGAGTCCCTCAAGCACTGGTTGCAAAAGCTCCTCCCTCCCTCCCTCCCTCCCTCTGTCCTTCCCTCCATGCTTTTCCGTTTTCCTCCCTTCCGTTTTTACTCAAATGAAAGTCTCTGTAAGTGTGCTTGCCTGTTGGGAGGGGGCTTAAAGATGGCCCCAAGCCTGAAATATTTGGGGTCTCCTGGGAATCCAGATGGGTATGTTTGTGTACACAGGAGGGGGAGGGGGAGGGGGAGGTGGGGGAGGGGAGGGGAGGGCCATTGTTTTGCCAGAGAGAAGCTGCAAGAAGAGACCGGAAAGAAAAGAGGCGGCTGAAATATCACTATCCAACTTTTATTGCAAAATTGGAGAACAGTTGTAAGCCTGGAGGTGTTTCCATAGAAACACCAAAGAAAGGGAGATGGGGACTGTGTGTTTGTGTGTGTGTGTGTGTGTGTGTGTGAGAGAGAGAGAGAGAGAGAGAGAGAGAGAGAGAGATTGGAGGCAACAACCCAACGCTTAAAAGGGTTGAACAAAAAACCCATTCAAAGATAATGAAGTGAGAGAAGCCTTATCAAGGGAGCTACTCCTGAATGCCAGCCTCTTCCCTCCTCCCCAGGAGCCCAGGCAAAAGTGACTCTTGTGAGGATGAGGATGAGGATGATGAAGCTGAAGATGTCTCCCTCCCTGCTTGTCCTTTGGAAACCAGAGGCCGGCCAGCTGATGGGTCAAGCAACCCCCGCTGGCTTCTCCCACCTTCCCCCTTGCTGAGGAGCTGGCGTGGCCCTATTTTTAGCCCCATTGAATCAGCTGGTGAAGGGGAAACACCCCCCCCCCCGGCTTACCTAAGGAAGGATCTGCTGTTTCAGGGTCTGGGGACAAATTTGCCCTTTTCTAATCTTGGTCAATTTTATTTAGGAATCATTTACAAGTAACTAGAAGTTACTTTGGGAAGTTTTGTTTTTTGTTTTAAACAAGTTACCTTTTGTCTTTGTAACAAAAGGCAGGCCTGGTTTGCTTGCAGACATGGAGGTCTGAGACCGCAGGGGCAGCGCTAAGCCACATCTGGGACAAGGGGGCATAAAGAGTGCCCAAGGAAGACGGGGGGGGAGGAAGGTCTTTCCTCCTCCTCCTCCTCCTCCTCGATCGGAGCCGCCTTTGGGGCTGCCTGCGGGGAGTTTCAAGATGCCAGGGAGGAAGGGCATGACCTGGGCAGCCTGGCAGGAGAGGTCCAGGCCCTGGGAAGCCTTGCCAAGCCTTGACCTCCTTGGGCTGCAGCCAACTGTAAAGACAGATATACAAACAAACGGAGAAGGCGCCATACGGTAATGGCTTTTTCACCCCCACCAAAACACCTTGTTTTCAGATTAAATGGTTGGCTGTGGCTGTCAGGCTTTGCAAATTCCTCCTGTGACATCGGGATGAAGGTGCTGCTTCGTTCCATGCACAAGTTACCACCTGACCCTGCCTTGTGTCAACCTGCCTGGAGCCGCATCCCCCTCCAAAAAACCCTGTACCTCTCCTGCACAGTGGGCCGGGACGCTCCCTTCCTCCCGCTGGGCTGGGGCCAAAAGCAGGCTGAGCTAATCTTGCCTGCTTCTGCCTTGCCTGCTGCTTCTCTGGGCCCTTTTCTCAGTCAAGAAGGGAAGCGCTCTTGCTCTGCTGCTGTGGGGGGGGGGGGGTTCCCCTCTCCCCCGCCTCGACTCATCATAAAATTCGCCCAGGTGAGCAACCAACAACGTCGGGCAAAGGCGGCCAGTGCCAACTTGTTGGTTGGCTCACTTGGCAGCTGTGTTTGCACACAGAGTTTCCTGGAGACTAAGGAGCTGAACGGCCGGACTGGGAGGGAGAAGGGGCTGTGGCAAAGGCGGCTTTGGGCTGCCTGTCTCTGGCGGGTACTTGCGCCATCCTCTCCTCCCCCTCTCCTGCTGCGTCTCCGTCTCCCTGACAAGTCCAGGAGGAGCTCTGGGGCAGGTTCTGGCTTTCTGTGCTTCCCCCGGGAGGCTTATATTCTGGCCAGCCCACGAGAGCGTCTTGCAGAGTCCCGCCTGGCCCCCTTTGAGGATGGACTAACCCCCCGCCTTTTCTCAGGGTCTTTTATTCCTCTGCACCCAACCAGATGCTGGTGATGCCCCTCTTGGCCCTCCTGATGCCCTTCAGTTAAGCAGGGTCCTGCCACTGTGGAGCCAGGCTCCTCCTTTCTTGCCTCTGGGCCTTCGGGAACCATTTGGTGGCCAAAGACACACCCTACCCCCCCAGAGACGGGGGGGCCCGGGACTCGGAGGATGCAGGGAGGGCCTCCCCCTCCTGTTCTTCAGCTGGAGCTGCTCCTCTGGCGCAGGGAGCCAGGCAAAGGGGGGCTGGGCTGCTGCTGGAAGGCCAGAGGCTCCCTCCCCTCCCCCACGGCTCCTCCTGCCTCCTCTCGCCTGGCAGGAAATGCTTCGAATTCCGGGCTTGTGGAATCACTGCAGTGTTGCAACCACAAGAGCCAGCGTGGAGGCAGGCGGGGAGAGAGGAAGGCCCAGCTCTGCTCCCAAAATCCCCTCCCAGGGCTGGCAAGCAGGAGTGTCGGGACGAACGCTTCCTGTGAACCGGAGGGGCCTTGCTGGGCCGCCCCAGGCACCCCACTGCCATAAGGGGGTCCAGGGCCTGGAGCGGGGGGCTGCCTGGACCTCTCCCATCTCGGATGGAGCAGAAGCAGCCGGGCATCTCTCCGGCTCCGGGCTGATGGGAGCCTCTCCTCCAGAGAGCTGGCTTTCCGGACTCTCTGGAGCCCCCAGGCAGGGAGGGGCAGGGCTCTTGGGCTCCCATGGTTGTGGGGATGAGTTCATGGTCCATCTCTGACTGGAATGCTCTCTGCAGATCGCGCGCGGGGGGGCATTGCCAACCCAGCCCGACTGGAGTGGGGTGGGGAGTTAATTTGTTCCATAAGGGCCAAACTCCACACCCCTTTCAAAGCCTTGTGCATAGAAATACAGGGACTTGTGTAGCCGGGTGGGTGGGGAAGGGGCCTGCTGTGGGCTCCCCTCTGGGGGAGGGAAATTTGCCAAGCAATGTTTTGCAGTAGCCCTTTCAAGTTGCCCCCCAGTGGCTCTTGAGATGGTGTTGGCCCTCTTCAAGGCCGAGCATGCTGGGGAAGGTCTCCTTGCATTCCTTCTTATCCACTGGGGGAGGGGGACCAAGGTTGCAGCTGAAGGTTGGCAGAACGGGGGTTGGGGTGCAGCCATCAGAGGCTGAGAGCTGAAGGGGGTGCCAAAGAGTGGAGGGGTTCTCGGATGCTGCCCCTCCCGGTCAGCCCCAAAGGGCAGCTTCCGCTGCTCCCCTGCCTGCTGAGAGGGGCAGAGGGAGAAGGTTGGGGCGAAGGAGAGCGTGGCGGCGCCTGCGGAAGGGGGAAAATTGGGCCCTTCTGCTCGAAGAGGTTCTGTGCAGGGCAGAAGCTGGGCAGGCACGGGGGAAGCGAGGTTGCTGGCCAGTCAGAAGGACTGGGGTGAACTGGGCTTCACTCCTTGCTTTTTCCTTCTTGTTTTCTCCTCTGCTGGGCTGGGCGGAGAAGGCAACGGCTGCCATCCGTCCGATGGGCCTCTCCACCCGCCGGCTTTCCCTTAGCAGAGCCAAAGGCCTTATCAATCGGGCGGAGGAGGAAGGGACACGGTTCCACATCTGCTCCGCCTGGCTGGAAGGAGTGCCCAGCTCCCCTCGCATCTGCTGGAGCCGGGAAGGATAATTCCGCTGCTAAAAGACCCTCATTAAGGCTTCTGTCTTTAGAGCAAGGCAGGCGGGAAGCAGCTTGATGGGCGGCTGCCAGCTTCTTCCTTAATGACTGCCGATTCTTCTCTCTTTCTTCAGGAGGAGGAGGAGAGGGAAGAGATCTTAATTAGCCATTGTTCTTAACAGGGATATTATACAAATTAATTAAACCTGAGCTAATAAACAAGCACCCTAAGTTTTCCCCGACAACCACAGAGATGGAGATTCCTAGCAGAAACCAGACAAACTAAGAGGGGCTCCCCTAAGTCCCCAAATCCCAGGGCTGCTGCTCCAACAAATTTCACCCATCAAAATGTGGACGAGGGACATTGAAGCCAGGGATGTGAAATTACAGTTCCCCTAATTCACCCCCTTGGTCCCAATTTCTAGCAAGAGTAGCTCAGAGGGTGCAATTTGCAAGACCGTGGATGTGGGAGTGTCCACAAGTGGGGGATGGACGGACGGACAATGGGGGCTCCCTGGCTGAGGAAGCGGGTTCGCCCTGCTCCAGTGAGTAGAGGCCGGGAGGGTGAAGACGGGGACCCACAGAAAGGAGGCTCTGGGACAACGAGGGCAGCAGCAAATGGCGGCCTCCCATGATGAAGTCACTGGGCAACCTCTGCTGGGCTTGGGCCAGTTTTGGGCCACAGCCTCCCCATCTGCCGCCTGGCCTCGCCTGGCCTCTCTTGGCCCCTCAGAGAGGAGGGAACGCCCGTCACTCAGCCAGAGCAGCTTCCGTTTACAGGGCAGGATCCAGGGGCTTCCCTGTCCCAGTTGGGCACAGCAGCTTTTTTGTCTGGTTGTGGATCCTTCCGGCTGATCAGCCCTGTTCCCAGCTGGGGGCCCCGACCTGCCCTTCTGCTTCCTGCCAGCCTTGGGGCTTTGTCCACACACTCTGTGTGTGTGTGTGTGTGTGTGAAGTGCTGTTGTGCATCCAGGCAGAGCCCCACTTGCCCCACCCAGAGAGGTGGAGAGGGCAGCCTCTGATCGGCCAGGCCCTGCCTGCCCCCTTCCAGGGGTTCCAGCCGGGCAAGATGGACGGGGAAGAGCTGTGCTGGAGGGGGAGGATGGCCAGGCAGCCCCTCTCTTGGCAGCCCTCCTTAAAAGTGGCTTCCAGGGCAGCTGCTGGTCTTGGGGTTCAGGTGAGGTTCCATAGTGGAAGCAGGTGCTCTCTCTGCCTGGAGGTGGAAGAGGATGTGTCTCCGTTGCATTTTCCTGCCTCTGCCCTCTGCAGCCTTCCCGGCATTCCAGGCCAAAAAGCTGCCTTGTGTCGGCATCTCCTGCTTCGGCCCCCCCCTCCCAAGTTGACTCGCTTTCCCTTCGAAGAGGGAGGTTTGTGCCAGCAGCCGGGCCAGGGTGGACAATGAGACATTTCCAGCAAAGCAATGGCAGCAGCGTTTATGTTTCCCTTGTTGCCAAGAACAAAACAAGGGCTAAACTGAGGCAGGTGGAGGGATTGGAGGAGAAATAACAACCGGGAAATTAACTTCCCTGGTGGCTGGGTTTTTCCTCCACCACGGTGCCTGCTTGCCAGCTCCCCTGCCTGCTCTCCTTGGGAAAGCCACACAGCAGTAGCAGCAGCAGCAGCAGCCAATCAGAATCGGGGTGCAGCCGCTGCAGCCCCGAAGAGGCGAGTTCCAACTGGGAATAAAGAAGCCGTTTCGCCTTCTTTAGTGGGGCCGGAGATGCGTTGCTCTTTTAAGCCTCCCTCTTCCCAAACAACAAGGATACGGGGGTGGGGGGAGGCATTCTCTATGTGGGCAGACGGGGGGTTCAGGCAGGAAACCCTGCTGGGAAATGCCGGGAGAGGGGCAGGCTGGTTGAAGCCAAAGGGGCAAGACGCCCCTCGCTTCCTTGCTCAGATCGAGGAGGTCTCTGGTGTTGGTTCCTGGGCTGAGGGCTGATGTGCAACGTTTCCCCCTCTCTGCTACCCGGGCAGCATTCAGCCCCCTCCCCAGAAGCCAGTTTAACTCTGAGCATCTGAATAGGTTTGCAACAGGAGGAGAAGCGGGGGGGGGGAGGTTGGGCCTGCAGTCCAGCTTCCTCTGCCTTTGGAGAGCCACTCAGGTGCAGGAAGAGCCTTTGAGTTGCCTAACAGAGGAGGAAACCTGTCCATCCATTTCCAACCTTACAAGATCTCTGGGCGACCATAAAAACAGGCAATATCCACTTCCATTGTCGTCCTGTTCCTTCCCAAGCTGTCTGCCTGTAAATCAGGGGAACTGGGCATTTGGGGAACCCAGCGAGGCCTCCAGAAGAAAATGAACGTGTGAAGCTGCTTCCCTCCGAAGGAGAGACGCTACGGCAGCTCCCGTAACCGGCCAAGCGGGCCGAACGAGGGAAAGCTGGGCCTCCTTTGCCTCTGCCGACTCCTGGGGGGCTTCAGTTGCACCCACCCTGGCCGGGAAATGGTGGGGGGGCTCTGGGTGGTCCCAGCAGCTGCTCTGAAGGATTCAGATGCCCTTGGATGACTCTACCCCCCCCCCAAGCCCCGCTGCCCCCTCTCCCACATGCCTCCTGCCCAGTGGTGGGATTCAAAATTTTGTACTGCCGGTTCGGTGGGCGTGGCTTGGGGCGTGGCTTGGTGGGCGTGGCAGGGGAAGATACTGTAACATCCCCATTCTCTCCCCACCCCACTAACCTTTCCAGCTCCATTCTCCTGTGCAGGGCAACCAGAGAAGACTCAGCCGATCAGCTGGGACTCCGGAGGCAGAGAATAGTTGGGGGGAGGGCCAGTCCGAGGTGGTATTCTGAACTACTCAAAATTTCCGCTACTGGTTCTCCAAAACTGGTCAGAACCTGCTGGATCCCACCTCTGCCCCTGCCCCGCTTTGGCCTCCCTCCCGTTACTTTCCTGGCCCCAAAGAGGGGGGGGGCGAGTCCCCCCCTTCCCCCAGCCTCTGTTAAGGGCTGTGTTGGGGTTTGTTCCCATCCGAGGGGAATGCCCTCCCCCCTCCGCCACCCTGCTGCAAATTTGGCAGCTCCACTCGGAGTGCCCGGGGGCTCTTCTGCCCCCCCTGACCTGCACCTGCGGGTCCCCTGGCAACCCTCCTGGTCGCTGGGCCACCTGCCGTGAAGCCCCCAGGCCTCTGGGCTGCTGGGGGGCAGCCGAGGAAGGAGAGGTTTGGGGGTCTGAATGGGAACTGGCTTGGGAGGGTGAGAGAAAGAGCTGCGCTGACCTACTTTTCCAAGGGAGCGGCTGACTACCTGCAAAGGAACATTGGGGGGGTGTCTTTCACTGCCCCTCCTCCCCTAGGAATTCCTCATGGGAGAGGAGAAAAAAGGGCCCCCTCTTTTATGTTAAATGCTTTATTTCCTCCTTGGCTTCAGCCTTCTCACCTGGCAAATGGGGCGTGGGGTGTGTGTGTGTGTGTGTGTGTGTGTGTGTGTTCTGGGCCTACCTGCAGGGCTGTTGTTAGGGGGGAAGCTGGAGCAGGGGTCTAAGGAGCAGAGGGGCTGCTGCTCCTCCCTTGTCCACCAGAGTGGGAGCCCTCCCTTCCTTCTCCAGCAGCCTCCTTTGTCTTCCCACCTGGCTGAGTCCTCTCTGGAGGATTAAACAGTCCCAGGGGAGGGGAGGGGGGCAAGGTTTAACCCCAGGGCAACAGAGTCGGGCAGATGGGAACCCTCTGAACTGGAGGGTTTGCTCAGCTTCCCTCCACTCTAGGGGGCCCTGAGGTTCTTTGGGGTGCAGCTGGGGGAGGGTGGGGGCATGGAGGGAGCTCTGCCAGGCGGGGGGCTACAGCTGCCCTGGCCACCAAGGGGCTTGCAAGATAATTGGATTCCTTGGGCCTCTGATTTATAAAAGGAGACGAAGCGGGAGGGAGGCAGAAAAATTCTCTCCCCGGCAAAAGAAAGAAAGGAGACAAGAATTGCACATTCCAGCACAGCGGAGAGGCCCTTAACCCCTCCGCGCCCGGCTTGAGGTCAGGCAGCTGGGCTTCCCGCGCATGGGGCAGAACAAAGAAGCTCCAGGCTTGTAGTTGCAACCCTGCTGAGGTTTGGGGGAGGGCTGGGAGCACCCCGCTTTTCTGAGGTTCCTCCAGGGCTGCCACAGCACCGTTTGCACTATTTCTGGGCTCAAGGGTTCCTGTGAAGGGCTTTTAAAAATGGGGAGAGGTGGGTGTGGGGCCCAGTTAACCCAGAGATCTCTTCGGGGGCTTTGGGGGAGCAGACTCAGCCAGCTGAGCCCATAAAGTTGGTAGCATTATTCCAGAAAGGGGGAGCTGGGCAGGCGCAGGCTTTGGGAACTGCCGAAAGAGGCCAAAATTTGTTTTTTCGGGTGTTTCTCAACGTTGCACACAAACCTGTATCTTGTCACTTTGGAATGCTGATAAACAGCTGAGCTTTGTCTTGGTTTCTTCTCGTTGACCTGGATCAAACTGCCCCCCTACGTCTGCCTTGCCCCACTTGCCCTGTTTGCGGGGAAAGTTGGTATCTTATCTGGAAGCCTCGGGTGGGGTAGTTTCTCAACCACCAGCTCTTCTGCACTGAGCACCCAGAAAAATAAATCTTGCACTTGGCCCAGATTTTATGGAAACATTCAAAGGTATTTTGGCTGCAGCTTCTCACCTGCCAAATTAAATGCAGGGGGGCAAGGGGGGCTGGAGGTTGGCAGGTGCTTCTCTTGAGGTGCCCTGGAAGCAGGAGACCATTTCCAGCAGACATTTCTCGGGGCCTGGCCTGGCTCGGAGGCTTTCTTGGGACAACCAGGGCAGCTGAGCATGGTTAAGCAGAGGTGGGGAGTGGGTTGGAATGGTGCCCCCTCTGTGGGCTCCCCGCCTCTGGCAAGGGCTTGGACCCACTCCCCATTTGGGAGGCAGGCTGTGCCCACGGAAAAGGGGCAGGGAAAAACTGCCCTCTGCCCAGCAACGGGCCTCCGAAGTGGCTTCCTTGGATCCCAGGGCAGGCCTTTGCCATTCCTCTGATCTTGGGCCTTTTGGGGTGCTGTAGCTGCTGCTTTGCTGCTCAGTCTCTCTGATGCTGGCTTGATGCTGGCTTGATTCAGCTGCTGCCCAAGTTTATCTGCTCAGCTGCACCAGCCTTTCCCCTCCTCTGTGTCTCCCTCTGTTTTCACCAGACAAATGGAGCTGTTTGCTGCAAGGCAGTAATGCTATTCATTAGTTTTAGGGGCTCTTCCCTATCCATTCCCCCTCCCCAGCTCTCCTCCGGGCGCACTTCTATTCCTGTCTTTGTGTGCTGGAAACAGTATCGTTTGCTCAGAGTTGGAGAGGACCTTCCTCTATTGCTTTCTGAAGCCTGAGGTCGGAGGGAGCTTTTTAATAATCCTCATAATAATTCTGATAATGATAATGTTATTTATTAGGTGGAAAATGTTTAGGAAACTTTGAGGAGGGAAAATAAGAGTCAATTTCCTTGTGTCAACCCAGGCCTGTATTTATAGCTCCTCTCGACATCATTTTAATTGAAAATTTTCCTTATGTTTTCTCTGGACTAATTACGGTTCCCTCCTGCACATCCAGCAGGGCCAGAAATGTCCTCTCCCCCTTTCAGTTCTCCATCCTCCCCCTCGATGGTGAGATGCTTCTGCAGAGGACTTGGGAGGTGGCTTCCTTCCCTTTTAATTGATTGGGGCCAGGAGGCTGGCAGGAGTTTGATGAATGCCCGTTCATTAGCTGTCTCCCCCAATTACTCCCTGCGCCTGGCAGGTCCCTGGGCTCTCCTTGGGCCTGGGGCAGTTGTGTGGAAGAGGACCCAGGCCCAGCTGCACTCGGGGATTGGGAGGGGGGTGAGGGTTGCCCACTTCCTGCCAGAGGGAGGGGGAGGGAGCGGGAGCTGGGAAAGCAGTGAGGGTTTCCCCCTCCCAACCTCTTTACCACCCCCCCCCAAAAAAGCCAAGGAGAGCGTCTGCCAATCAGAGGCAGCAACCACAGCTGCAAGCACCTCCATTCACACGGCGGCGTACTTGATTCTACTAGCATAGGGGTGGGTGGGGGCAGCTTGGGGACTGGTGGGAGCCGGTCATTGCCTGACAGGTTTTCTCTTCCGGGACCTTTGGGCTTCCCGGGTGGCAGGTGCTTGGCGGGGGCTGTAATGAGCCAGGCTGCCCCTCACCCCCAAGGCGCATCTTCCCCACTCCGAGGCAGGATGAGGAAGTGGGCTGGGGGGGTGTTTCTCCTCCTGCTTCTGGGCCTTGCTGGCTCCCCGTCTTTTCTTCCTTTTTGGCCAAGAGGTTGGACGTTGATTGAGTCTGACGTCCAGCAAAGGTGTTTTCCGCTCATGTAGATGTGAAAAGCCCCGTCTTGTGGCAGCAGAATAATCAAGGTGGAATATTTGATCGGGCCAGGAAATGAGGTGCTAAATTTGTTGTGAGATCGGTGTCAAAAGCAATCGAGGCTTTTGCTCCTCCTGCAGGAAAGATGGTTAAATCAGAACTGGCGAGCGGGGAGGGCACTGGGCAGAGAGAGCAGCTGCAGACCCTTTTTTTAGTTTTGTTTTTTTTTAGTTTTTAGTTTAATGTCTGGAACAGTCATTGTGGTTTGTAAACTGTGATTTAGGGCTCTCTGTTCCATATGAACGCTGCCAGCTTTTATTCGTGTGCCACAGACTGGGATGTGCCAACCAGGTCAGCATTTGGGAAGGTAAAGACCGGCAGGTGTCCGACGGCTCCTTGCTTATCTTTCCTGACTTGGAGGCTTGTGGGGCTCCCCAAACAGGCAGCCTCCCTTGAGCCTTGGGGCTAAAAGAAAGCAAGCGGGGGGGGGGGGAGGCGTAAGATTTGCGTGTCCCTTCGGGGCAGCTGCCCTTCTGGCAAGACCCAAAGAGAGGGGCACCTGTGTGGGCATCACTTTCCTATTGCTCACGAGGGCATGTGAAGCCCGTGGAGAAAAGGGGCTCTTGGCCCTGCAAATATTTTCTCTCCATACACAAATTATTTCTGGTGACATGTGTGCTGGCGTTTTTTTCCTTCCTGGCTCAACAATCAATAGGACTGCAGAGCTTTCTCTTATCTGGAGAGAAGTGACAGCAGCCTTAAATGAAATCTCTCTGCAGTGCTTGCTTATCACGGCTATCGCCTCCTCCCAGCCGCTCTGTGACAGGCACCAGGGAGCCTCTCTGCTTCGCTGGGTCTGTGCACCTGCGCTCACACCGGGCGGTTGTGTCGAGGGAAGCACAACAGTCTTGCCCGGATCCAGAAAGTAACACCGACCTGCAGTGTTCAAGCGGGCACATCGCAGCAGCCCTGCAAGGAGACGTGGCCATTCCTGTGGCGTGTTTTTTGCCATTCATGAAAGCGTCATTCAGTTTTCCGAGTGGTTTTTGTTGCTGTTTTCAAATGTTGTACTTAAATGTTGTAATGAACAAGCAGGAGAACAAACAAGCGGAGTGAGGCAGGGAAGGGCCGGTGCCAGTTGAGGGTCCAGCCTTTGCCAAGCTCTGTCCAGTCAGTTTGGCTTCCCTCCTGAGGATGGGAAAGGTGATGCCCAAGGGAGCCTCTGCCAGGGGGTTGCCTGGGGGCGGGGCTTCCAGGCTGCTCTGCCTGCACCCCTTTGGGTGCCCAGGGCAAAGGACGCCTTGCGTGTTGGCGTAATTACGCAGGCTGCACTCAAACTCTTTAGTGTTTTTGGTGACGCTGCTGAGTTGATTTAAAGCTGGGCCCAGAATTGGGGGGGGGCATTCAGCGTGTTTTAGGTGCCAGAAAGTGCCTCCTGTGCCATGAGCATCACCCCCACCCCACCCCCCATTCACTCTGCCATTTTTCTCCCAATTCTCTGGGGCTGCAAGAGAAGCCTTTGGCTGGTTAATCCATTGACTGGACACTCCCCCCTCCTTGAAACAAAAAAGCAAAAATCAATCCAATGTGGAAGGAAACACCAATTAATTAGGTGACCCATTTTTAACGTTACTGATTATTCCAACCAATCCTTCAGACAAGAAAAGGCTCCCCCCAGATGGCAGGGACAGACGGCAAAGGGGCAGTCCTAGGGAGGGGACAGCTTGGGGGGAGAGGAGAGCAATCCTGCTTTGGGGGGCCCTTCTGGATCCCCCGGCTTCACAGCTTCCGTTGGTGCCATGAAGCCCCGAGGGACGGAAACGCCTCTTCTGGGCGGACTCCTTCACAGCAGCCGTCCTAATCCACAGGGAGTCTCCTGGTCTGTTGCCATCCTCCACCTCTCTAAGGTGGACTGCTACTGTTCATGGCGGTTCTACAGATTGTTGCATTAAACCAGGACAAAAGGACTCCGCTCACCCGTTCTCCCCCTCCCCTCAGTCCTCCAGACCCGCTTCATCGAGGAACCGGAGGACCAGACGGTGGTTGCTGGGCAGAAGGTAGTGCTGTCCTGCGTGGTGCTGAACTACTCTGGGATCGTGCAGTGGACCAAAGATGGCCTGGCTCTGGGGATGGGACAAGGCCTCAGAGGTGAACAGGGAGGGGGCTTCTTCCTGGGCTTCTCCTATGGAAATTGTCCACCTCCTCCGCCCCCCTTGCCCCACCCCCTACCCACAAGGCCGGCTGCCTTCAAGAGACGGGACAGGGCTGCGGGGCAAGACCCCCCCAGCTCCCCCCAGCATCAGCCAGCCTCCTTCCAAGTGGCTTGGCTCCATGTGGCCCAACAGCACCAGCGCTCCAGCACACAGAGCGGCCCCCTCCCAATTCACCTGCCACCTCTCATTAATTCATGTGGCCGTTCCCCGTGATTTCTTATTTTACCCCCAAGGTGACCCAACTCCATGCAGGAGAAAAAGCTGCGGGGCAGGGGGGCTGCTGCGCTCCTTGCCCTGTGTTTCTTGGGGTGGGGCAGTGTGCTGGGTGGGGTTGGTGGCCCTCTCATCTCTTGGCCACTGGGAATGGCGCCCCCCCCCCCCCACTTGCTTGGGGAGGTCAAGGCTCTCCTTGCAGACCCCCTAAGGACAACGCTTGCCTTCCACCACTGACTGATGAGGCCGGGGCTGCTTCCAGCCCAACTCCTGGGGAGGGGGCAGGTGGGGGGGGGCATCCCCTAGATCTGCAGTGGAGACAGGGCTGCTCTGTAGACCCTCTCAGAGTTGAAGAGCGTCACTGGAGGCAAACGGCAGAGACTGTAAGAGGGCAGCCAGAGGCCAAGCAGGAGGGAGGGCGATGCCAGCTGGGCACCAGGCCCTGCTCTCGGCTCGGCTCCCGCTCACCCACCTCTCTCTTCTCAGCCTGGCCACGCTACCGGATCACTGGGGTGACAGATTCCGGCCAGTTCAATCTGGAGATCACCGACGCAGAGCTCTCTGACGATGCCTTATATGAATGCCAGGCCACAGAGGCTGCCCTGCGATCGCGGCGTGCCAAGCTGAACGTCCTCAGTGAGTGTTTGGGGGGGGGTCCCTCTTAGGAAAAACATGGCCGGAGCCCCAGCAACTTGCCCCCCCTCCCTTCCTGCTGCCTCCCTGTCCCACCTTCTCAAGTTGCCTGCCTCCCACCGATCCCCTGTCGATAGCTGCTCCTGGCCAGGACCTCCCGGGGGCTCTGGGTGCCGAATGTCTCCTTTTCCAGGCACTTCAGTGCTTTCAAAGCAGTGTGAGGAATGGGGGCGCCTGTTATCTCCCTGCTTTCCCCGCTGGGGACTGGAGGGTCTGCCGAACTGCTGGGCCCCCAAACCAGCCGGGCTCCTGTTCAGGTTCCGGCTGTGAACACGTAGCTTGACCTGTGGCTCTGACCTGCTATGTCTGCTTCCCTGTCAGTTCCCCCTGAAGACCCGATGATTGACGGGGCCCCCGAGATTTTGCTCCGTGCTGGCACACCACACAACCTCACCTGCCGAGCACAAAACGCCAAGCCTGCGGCCACAATCATCTGGTTCCGCGATGGGTTGCCACAGTCCGAGGCTGCTACTGCCACGGTATGCCAGGTGACCTTGGGGAGGGGCTGCTTGGGGCCTGCAGGCACCACCTTGGGGAGGGGCTGCTTGGGGCCTGCAGGCACCGTGAAGAATCCCAGTCCGCTGAACCCACGGCCCCCCAGGCGTATTGGACCGCAACTCCCCTAACTCCCAGCAAGCATCTCTCGAGCGTTTGGAGGCGTTGCCGATTTCAGCCTCTGTGCCCGGAGCACCGTGTGCGAAGGGTGAATCTTGCTTGGCTGCAAATGGCTTTCTCTCCGCCTCCTCCTTCCTCCTGGGAGCGCTTCCTTCCCCCCTCCCCAATTCTTAATTTCATTTCTCTCCACCAAAATCCAGAATAACCTTCCCACTGGCAGCGCGGTTGGCCTCCTGGCTCTGGCGAGGCCATTTTTCACTCATTAATCCCCCAGCAGTTTATGGTGCGTTGACATTAATTTGGGCAACCTCATTGGGCATTTAATAAGCATGGCTGAAACGTTTTGGTTCCAGGCTAATTTGGAAGTGATGATTGGTGCAATTCCCCCCAGATTTGAGGCGGGGCATGGGAAGGGCTGCGGCCACCGGAAGGCAGGTTTCTCTGCTGGGAATCTTTCTAATCCAAGGATGTGTTGCTGCTTCAGTTCTGACACCCTGTGCAGAAGCCTCCCCTGGGGACCCCTGGGAAGGTTCTGGGGTCCTTTATGGGGGGGTGTTATTCACCACAATGCAATGCCCAGCCACCACCCTGAGTGCAGGGAAGGAAGCTGCTTTCCTGACTGCTCTCAGTTCTGACGGCTCCCCTTGGCCGCCTGCTCTTGTTGCCTCCCCAGGAAGTCTTAATGGATGGAAAGAGAAAGACCACCATCAGTCAGCTGCTCATCACGCCCACCGACCTGGACATCGGGCGAGTCTATGTGTGCCGTTGCAGCAACGAGGCCATCCCTGCAGGCAAGGAGGCCTCCATCAAGCTCAACGTTCACCGTAAGGAGGGCCTCTTTGGGGCATAAGGACCCTGAGCTTTTGGCCCTTCCTGGAGGAAGGGGAGGAGCACGGCTGATTTGGGGCTTAGGGTTTGATAAAAGTGGGAAGAGGTTCATATTTTGGTTTCTGAAGTCACCCTGGCTGGGATGATGACGAGCTGACAGCCCAGTTGTAGACCCCTTGGCAAAGCTCGGCCGAAGAGGATGGAGGGTGCAGGGGAGGAGCTTGATGGGGGTCAAGAAATCTGGGGATGCTGCGCCCAAACAGTTGGCGATCAGGTCAAAGGAAAGAGGCAGCCATCGGTTGCATGGCTGTTAACCGTTCCTTCTGCATGGCAGACCCTCCAACGGTGACGCTGTCTATTCAGCCCCAGACGGTGCAGGAAGGAGAAAGAGTCACCTTCACCTGCTTGGCCAACGCCAATCCAGAGATCAAGGGCTACAGGTGAGCCAGGTGCTGGCCGGGTGGGAATGATAGACCTCCAGACCCTTGCCTGCTCTTGCAGGGAGGCTCCTCGAAGTGTCCCCGAATGCTTGGCCTAGTGGATACGTTTCCTCCAACCCTGCCAGGTGGGCGAAAGGCGGAACGATTATTGAGGATGCCAAGGAGAGCAAATATGAGACGCAGGTGGATTACACCTTCTTCACGGAGCCGGTCTCTTGTGAAGTGCGCAATGATGTGGGCAGCACCAACGTCAGCATCCTGGTGGACGTCCATTGTGAGTAGGGGGCACGGCTGCCAAGGCTGAGACGAGAGAGGGCACCCTTTCTGGGGAAGCCACGCCTCCTCCCAGCAGCCCCTCCCACTTTCAGCCACCTGGGCCCCTGGTCTCCCCTAGGGCCTTGGAAGGCAAGGGGGTCGCTCCCATGGTATCTCTTAACTTCCTCTCCTCTGCCAGTCGCTCCTCGGATTGTGATGGACCCAAAGCCCCTGATCACCGATATTGGCTCGGACGTCACCTTGACCTGTGTGTGGACTGGGAATCCCCCGCTGACCCTCACCTGGGCCAAGAAGGAATCCAACATGGTGCGTCCCCTCCCAGAGGAGCAGATTTGGGGCTGGGGGCTCAAGCAACCTTTTCTTAGGAGCAGCTCCAATTTGGGGTGGGGGTTGCACCCATGTCTTGATTGGGTTCTCTCAGGAGGGAGGGATGGACCCGCCCGCACTCTCCCCCCACCAAAGGCGCCTTGCATCTCTTTGCGCCCCCAGATACTTGGAAACAGCAACCAGCTGCACCTCAAGTCTGTCACACAGTCAGACGCGGGGCTGTACGTCTGCAAGGCCATCGTGCCACGGATCGGGGTGGGCGAGCGTGAAGTGGCCCTCTTGGTCAATGGTGAGTGAAAGCAGGGGCGCCCCTCACCCAGGCGGGGCACGGCTGCTGGGGCAGCTGCTTTGCCTGGGCCTTCACGGGGAAGAGGGGAGGCTGCTCACCCCCTCAGCTGGCCCTTCTGGGTCTTGGTCCGCCTCTCGGCCTCCTGACCCCTTTTCTGTCCCTCCCCCTTTCTGCTGTTCCAGGTCCGCCGATCATCTCCAGCGATTCCATCCAGTACGCTGTGCGGGGGGACCGAGGAAAAGTCGAGTGCTTCATTGGGAGCACGCCCCTCCCCGACCGAATCGTGAGTCCTGGGGCAGCAGGCGCTGTTGAGGGGTCTGGAAGGAGGCCCGTCTGGCTGGAGGGGGGAGGTCAAGACCGTCTCCTCTTCTCCCTGGAAGGCCTGGGGCTGGAAGGAGAAAACCTTGGAGACGGGCACCTTGGAGCGCTATACCGTCGAGCGGAGCAACACGGAGGACGGGGTGCTCTCCACACTGACCATCAACAACGTGATGGAGGTGGATTTCCAGACACGCTACAACTGCACCGCCTGGAATGCCTTCGGTCCGCGGACGGCCATCATTCAGTTGGAGGAGAAAGGTGGGCCACCAGACGGGGGCAGCTGCAAGCGCCAGGGAAGGCCTCTCACCAGCTTTCACCTGCAGCTGCTGCCCTCGTGCCCCAGGGGAAGGCCAGGAGTGTGGGGGGAGTGGGGCTGTGCAAATTCAGCGGTCCTGTGCCCATGCCAGCCCCAGATAACATCCTACCCTTGGATGGTGCTGCTGGGCTTGAAGGCTGCCGTCAATTCTGACTTAGCCCGGTGGTTCCTCTCGGACTTCTCTCTAACTGGGCTGGGGCTGCCCCTCTTTGCTACCTCTGCCCCCCTCCCTGTAAGGAGATGGTACGGCTTTGACTCAGACATAGAGGATCGATCCTTGGAGAAAGCCTTGTCTTCCCGTTGCTTTCCCTTTCGCAGAGGTCCTGCCAGTGGGCATCATTGCTGGTGCCACCATTGCAGCTGGCATTTTACTCATCTTCTGCTTCATCGCGCTGGGATGTTTCCTCTACCGACGTCGCAAAGGGAGTGAGTGTCTGATGTGTGTGGGATAATTGGGGCATGATCTCCTTTACAGAGGGCCAAGTTGGGGGACGGGTTGACCCAGGACAGTATTTATTGAGCAGCATACTGCTCCTAGCTGGGGAAGCTCTATTTCCTCATTTGGAGGAAACTCGGCTTCTATGCCCCTTTGTTTCTCTAACTGCCTTTCCGAGCCAAGCTCAGGGAGGACCGTCTGCTTCCTGGACTCTGAGGTGGCTCTTTCCTGGGCAGAGGAGACCTTGGGTTTTTTATTCCGCTGAGGAAATCGTTCGGGTTCCCTTCCGGTTCCTCAGCGCAAGAACCATCCCTCGAGGGATGCTTAGCGCTGGTGGCTCAGCCCGAGAAATCCCTGGGGTTCCCCTTCTGCCAGGAATCAAAAATGGCATGAATTTTACCTCCTGCCCAGGCCGGAAAGACGTGACCCTGCGAAAGCTGGACATCAAAGTGGAGACGGTGAACCGGGAGCCCCTGACGCTGCACACGGACCGCGAGGAGGACACGGCCAGTGTCTCCACCGCTACACGGGTCATGAAAGCCATTTACTCGGTGAGGGGCTTCCCCACCCGGCTCCCTCGCCCCAAAAGCCTAAGGGGGGACCTACTCCCTGCCCTTCCTTCTTTAAGCCAATTGCCGGCTGGGTCAGAAGGCCCTCAGGCCCTGCTCTTTTCTTCGCCTGCTTGAGATCGTGGCTTAGACCGAGGGGATGGCGGGGGGCGGTGTTTGTGGCTGGGAATGTCTTGAGGGGTGTGGGTCAGGGCTGGGAAAAGCATCTGCCAGAGAGAGAGAGAGAGATCTATGGAGCAAAGCGCCTCGCCTAAGATGAACTCCCTGGGGAACCTGCGGGATGCCCGCAAGAGAGGAATGGGCACGGAGTGGGGATGTTGTGGAGCACGACAGTCAGATATTGCCTGGCTGAAATTTGGGGTCTTTCTCTGCCCCCCATCTGCCCCCTGCAGTCCTTCAAGGATGACGTGGACCTGAAGCAGGATTTGCGTTGTGACACAGTGGACACGCGGGAAGAATACGAGCTAAAGGTGAGGAGGAGGAGGAGGAGGAGGAGGAGGCTGCTGGCCCTGTCCGGAGAGCTCTGGGCAGCTCCCACCCTTCCCTGCCTGGCTGGGGCCTGCCCGCCTTGCACGGAGGGTGCTTGACGGCCCCCTCTACTGTGGAGCAGCTCAGGAGTGGGGGGGCTTGCAGGCCATTGCCTCTGATGGAACCTGGAAGAGTTGGGCCCTTTTCTGTGGGCCCGCAGGACCCTCGTGGCTATGTAGCAGAGGAACCTCTGAAGGGTTCGCCTCAAACCCCTCCCCACCTCCAGGCACTGGCACCCACAGAAGCATCCAACCCTTGGGCGGGGGGCTCCCACTGCCAGGCAGAGCCTGGGTTCTGGAAGGGATTTTCCCCTCCACTTTTCACACTTTGTGAAGCTGCCACTGAGCTGCTGCAGCACTTCTCCTCCTTGTTGGTCCTCCAGGATCCCACCAATGGCTACTACAACGTTCGTGCCCATGAGGACAGGCCATCTTCCCGCACGGTGCTCTACACGGACTATCGCACCCCTGGCCCGTCTCGCTACGATGGGCGGCCGTCTTCACGCCTCTCCCATTCCAGCGGCTACGCTCAGCTCAGCAGCTATGCCCGTGGCCCTGCCTCTGACTACAGCGGAGACCCAGTCCCGGGACCCACATCGGGCCCGGCCACTGCCGACACGGCCAGCCAACTCTCCTATGAAAACTATGGGGGTCATTCAGGCTTCCCCCCAAGTGCCGGCTATGCCACCTACCGCCTGGGTTACAGCCAGCCTCCCCCGCCCACCCTGGACCGGGCGACCTACGACACGTACGACCCCCTGGGAAAGTACACCACAGCAACCCGCTTTTCCTACACCTCCTCGGACTATGGGCAGCGTTTCCAGCAGCGCATGCAGACTCACGTCTGAAGTGGGCGTTGCATCTTAGTGGGGTGCAGGTACCTCATGACTGCCCCCTGATATTCAGGGGGCTGTTTCCCCCTGCCCTCCCGGCCTCTTTCCAGGCTGGACTTGTGGACAATGCCAAGTGTGGCACCTGCTGCCCGGCTGAGGATAACGCGGTGGCCGCCAGTCCAGCTGCTCTTCTACGGTTTCCTCCCTGTGGCTTTAACAGACTCTGACGGTTCTTTGGTGAGGGTCCAGACTCTCCAGGCGCCCCTTCCTCAAGGGCTCCCCCTTTCTTCCTTGTAAAAGACAGACCAGTGGGGAGGGCGATGGAGCAGCCACAGAGCAGTCATTCTCTCCATCCTGCCTCTGTTGAAACTCAATCTCCATCTTACCCGCAGAAGGGGCACGTCCGTTGGCAGCCCCAGGCAAAAGCTGCGGGCAGCCTCCCACTGGGGGCACCGAGGCCCAATTCGGTACAGTAAGGCCTAATGGTTGGAGCTAGCCATCAAGCGGGGGCCATTGGTCAAGTTTTAGCCCTGGCTTTTTAGACCAGCCAGGATCAGGTGGCCTTGGGTGCAACAGGTGCCTCCTTAAACCTCCCTCTTAAGAGAAGTGGTTTGCGCTTGGGGCAATGCTGGTTGGGAATGGTCAAGCTAAAGTCCGCACCCCTCGTGGACCCCCTTTGGCTGAAGGCTGACGGAGCAAAAGTCCTGTCCGCCTCGGCCATAGCGCTGCGCGGTGCAAATTGTGGTACGAAACAGAGTCCTTGGTGGCAATTCCTCCCCCACTTTCAGGAAGGTGTTCATAAAACCTGCACCCTGTGTGGGTCCAGTTATTGGAGGGCAATATGGGGTTGCTCTCAGGTGCCCCCCACCCAACCACAGGAGGGTCTCATCCCCAAGTGAAACTGCTGCCAGCCAGGAGGGTCTCTGCAAGACATGGCTCTGTGAGTGCCTCCCCTCCAAAGCTTTCTGCCATGGTAGCCAGCCTGGAGGAAGCCTCTTTTGCACACACCCCCCACCCTCTTGCTTGAGCCCCGTCCCCTGGCGCTGTCCAGACTCTCCTCTGGGCCAGCCTGGTTGCGGTCAGAGGCAGAGGAGACCGCTGCTGGAGCCTGACCTTTGGGAGGTCAGGGCTGGACACACCCTCCGGTCTCCCCCATGGCCACATTCTGAGGGGTAAGACCTTACGGGCCTGTCCCATCCCAAGCATAAGGGCTTAGGGCTTCTTTCTCTCTCCGGCCTGGACCCACAGCTGTTGCCAGGGGTTGGTGAAATCATCCTGTGGGTCTGTGCAGCCTCCCCTCCCGCCCCCCCCCATTGTCCTACCCTCCTTGCTAGGGAGTGACTGCAAGCTCTTCAGCCTCCTGTGCCTTAAAACTCTTGCTCTGGTGCACCCACTAAAAAGGCAGAGCAAGTTGGGGGGGGGGGCAGATTCACTGACAGGAGGTGCCCCAGGCTGCCAACTGGGTGAAACAGGCGAGACTTGGCTTCTAGGCCGCATCAGATCCCTCCCAACAGCCCAACTCCCTGGCCCTCATATCTCAGGTGTACAGTAGGACATGCGAGAGACTCAGCTGGGAATTGCCCTCCCCCTGACACAATGGTACCCCCCTTCCTTTGCATGCTGCATACTCTGGTACTCTTGGTGGTGGGGGCACCTCTGCACTGCCTGGGGACAGCTACCTGAAGATGTGCATTCAGACAGTGCCCTCTTCTGGCTGGTTCTGGGAAGTCTCTTTCTGCAGTCCGGTGGATGTTGGTGCTATTGGGGGTTCCATTTTACCTTCCCCCTGCCATCCCTAGTGCACTGGGGCTGGAAGAACCAGGGAAGGCCTCCCCTGGTGCTTTCCAAGGGGTGTTTTCAGTGCCCCCTTTAGTGGCACCCTCAGCTCGGCTCTCCTCGGAGAACAAGAGTTTGGTGGTGCTTCAGGGTGCAAAATCTCCGGGAACTGCTGAGATCGTGTTGCGCCAGGAGAGGGCGAGGGAGCCCCTGATGGGCCTCACATTGCAGGTTGTGGGGAAGTTGCTGAATGCCGAGTTGGGGCCCTGCCCCCCCCGCCCCCACCTCCCTTTTTCACCAGAGGTGCCAGGAATGGAGCTCCTGCAGAGCCTGCCCTCTGCTCACCAGGAGGCGAGGAAAGGGGGGAGTTGAGGAGGAGGGACGAGGCTCTGCGCCAAAAGCAACAGGTAGTGCACCAATTCTAAGCCCGTGGCTGCATTTACATAGCCCACCATGCCCACAGCCTCCTTCCTGAATGAACCCATTTCCGGAGTCAATTTGAAAGGCCCGAGGGCCTGGGTTCGTACAACTTGCTTGGCTGCAAGCAAACCAGCATTAACATTAGCCAAGCTTGCCACGTTGTATGAATGCAATTTTCTCCAACCCCCCGCTTCATGAACATCTAGAACTTGAGCAATAACTAATTCCAGCTCCCACGTGCGATTTGCCATCAGAGCGCACTGCCCTGTCTTGTCAAGGGCCCCTCCAGCTCTTTGGGCGCAGGGATGGCGTGGGAGAGGGCGCCCCTGGCGTGCTTGTGGCTTCTCTCCTGAAGACGTACATTCGTGGCTGTCCCATCACTTCCTTCCCTCACCTCACTTTTTAGGAAAAATTGGTTTCCTTTTCTCATTCTTAAAAAATATTATGTACTATATTTTTAGTCGCAAACACAATATTATATATAAATATATATTTAATTTTTATATATATAAAGATAAATGTTTAAAAAAAGGGGGGGAAAGTGTCCTCTCTCTTGATACGGGCCCCGTGTGGTACAAAGTTGGTGGTGGCTGAGAGCAGCCATCCCGGCACCTGCTGGGGAAACCCAGAACAGCACAGGTTGCCCTGAACGCAGGAGGAACTGCGGGGGGGGGGGGGGGGGGGGAGGGGGGGGGTGGGAGGAGGCTTTGATCTGGATAGCATGGACTAACAAAACCCCTTCCTTTGTCAAGTGGATCAAGGTGCGGCTTTGGGTCGTTTTTTTTACTTCAAGCCCCCCCACCCTTAAACCTTCATATTACCTTCAATTCTCTCTGCTTTTAGGAGGGGAGAAGTGACTCCAGCTCTCCCTATTTGGTGGGAGGAGGCAAGAAGGTCCCCCTTTTAAGACTCAGCAACTCCTTGGCAGGAGGTGGGGGTAATGCCGGCACCAAGCAAGAGAAGGGGAGGTTTTGGGGGAGGGGGTTGAGAATGCCTGCCTTTCTGCTCTTTCTCCTTCCGCCCTGGACTTGCTGGCCGGAGCTGAGGAGCAGGGAAGAGGCCAAAGGGCCAAAGGGGAGGGAACTGAGTTGCCCCTTTGCCGCCACCTTGCTGTCTGAGGGAAGAGGAGCCCACCGAACAGGGGCACCACTGAAACGGGTGGCTTTGCGAGGCTGATGATCAGCAATATTGTAGCCGCTGCAGGTAGGGAAGAATCTAATCTCTCTCTCTTCACGCTGGTGGCAGCGAAGATAAAGTGTCATTTGGTTTCCCCTCCAATAAAGCAGCTAAAGATACACCTGGGAGCCTCTGGGAAGCAGGGCCTCCTCCAAGCAGCCTTCTCTGAGGGTGGAGCTCCCCAAGCATGGCAGCTCCCTGTCACCTGCTTGGCCTCACCTGGCCCTGGCCTACATGCCTTGGCCTCGCCTGGGCAGACACGGCTCTCGGCTGCAGGAAGGACGCTCCCCCGGGTTGATCTTCTGACCTAACCTGCAGAATGTGGGTGAGGAGCCTAATCTGACTACTAAGGAAGGGGCTGATGTAGTTGCTCTTATAATATAGTGTAGAAGACCCACCCCCACCCCCCAACTCATTGGCAGCTTCCAGTTTGGGGCACCGGTGTAATCTCCCTTCAGGCCAAAGGGACGGCCGGCCATCCACAGGCACCCACACTTTCTCCTGCCTCGCTCCGACTGCTTGGATTGCTTCACTCTGCCTTGTCCTTGGAGAGGCCAGGGAGGAAGAGCAGAGCCTCTGCCATTATTCCGGGAGAACGAGCAAGCGAGGGAGGCAGGGGGCTGTTTCAAAGGAACTGGGAGAGAAAGGACAAGAAGGCCCGAAGAAACTGCCCGAAGCAGAGGGGGAAAGAAACGGTGTGCAGATTGGGAATGAAGCAAGCCTTTTTTGGTCTTTGTGGTTCGGGGGAAAACCAGGCCCACTGCTCACCTTCCTCCTGGAGCTCATCCCAAGAGCAAACAACTGGGCTAGGATCATGCCAGGCGTGCCCTGGCAATCTTGCCATGTTATGCAAATCATACGCCTTCCAATGCCAAACACCCGGGAACACCTTGAAATGTTTCTTGGATGCTGCACATTTCTTTGCCTCTACGAAAGTGAAGCATCAGGGAAGCTTTTCTGATCTTTGGGGCTCCGTGGAAGCCGGAGACTGCTTTTCAGAGGACCCTGTCATCTAGTCCTAGGGGTCTCTGATATATGATGCAATTTTTTCCCTCTTCCCTTTTTATATTTTCCTATTGTGAGCAAATAGGCGCCTTTACTTGCTGAGTATGGCTTTTGCTGATTAGAACAATTTTTTAAAGCAAAAAAGAATAGCCTTTTTCTCAGAAACTCAATGTCACCTATTTTTGGAGCGTGAAACCCCAACGCTGAGGGATAGCAGTTTAATTAAATCATAGGACAGCTCACGTTAAGAGCTTGCCTGAAAATCTAAGGCCATTAAACGCTTCTCCTCCCCCATCTGCCCCCTCCTCCGCGTTGCAAAGATTATCAAATGAGCGTTCTCTTTTCTGCAGCATCCATAGATTATCACTGTACAATTCTGAATCTGCGTGAAGGTAACCCCTTTATTAGCTCAAGTCAAGAATGCCAAATCTTTTGCCAGCTGCAGTGTATGCCTCTCCCAGGGTGCCTGGCCTTCTTCACTGCGTCCATCCAGATGGGGCAGGCTTGGAAGATGGGGCTGAGGACCCCCACAAAGGAGGGCTGGCCTCTTGCTCTGGACCAGCAGTCCAGCCCTGGGCAATTCAACACCGTGAATTCTTTCGTTCCTGTTTTTTTCTCTTCTTTTCAGCTTTGTTTACCTTGTTTTTCTGACTCGGTGTGGCCTCTTATCTATTTAGGACTCTTAGAGGAGGACACATTTTTCATCCTCATTTAATTATCCCCTGGCTCTCCCAGGATTCCAATCACAGGGAAAGCAGAGGCACCTTTTAATTAAGCAGGTGGATCCTGGGACACCACAGAGCTGGAGTTAAAGAGACAGCCCGGCCGGAGGAGGATGGGAGAAGCTGGGCCAGAGAGCCTCCACTCAGTGATCTGGAAAGGGGCAATTGCCAACCCCTGCACAAGGGGGACCCCTTGGAAGGGGTGGGTGCTCTTGGCTGGCCATGGAAGGTTCCCCAGCTCCATCATCTGCCATGGGAGCCACCGGCTGGTTCCAGAGGAGGACAAGGAGGAAGGGGCAGCATTCCCCCAGGTCACGCTGTGGCTTGTGTCCTGCTAGCTCTGAAAGCTCCTTTGCAGAAAATGCCATTCCGGGGCCCGGAATGTGATTCCCCTGTGGCCCCTGGGTAAAGACAGGTGAAACACCGAGGCAGGCCGCTGCCCTGTGGTGAGTCAGGCAGGCAACTCAGGACATCAGAAGAACACTCAACTCTGGAAAGACTGTAAATTCCCCGTTTTGTGGGCATGTGTGTGTGTGTGTGTGCATGTACGTTTTTTGAAATCACACAATGGAAGAGAAGCTATGTGCCTGTCCAGGGGGACTGTGAGGGAGAAAAGATGTCACTTGAACCCTAAGCTGCAGGCGGTTTCCTTCTGCTAAACAAATCCCTAATTTTGTGGTTAGAAAAAAACAGCCTTCGGCCATTCCAGTTTTTCCTTATTTGTTCACTTGATGGCAGTGCTGGATCTCTGGAAAGCTGCCTTTGAAGGAAAGCTCTGAAGGCAGGCAGATCCCCTGGGATCCATTCCCAGAGAAAGCAAACCACCATTGACTAAGCCAACAGTGATTAGATCCAAAGCCTGCAGGTCTCAAGAGTCAAATTCCTCCCTGCCTGTGAGGGACCTTCCGCGACCCTGAGCTCCCCTGGGGGCTGGGGCAGACATCCTGGTGTGAAAAGGCGCCTGTTCCTTGAACAGAGATTTGGGGAGAGGAAGGGAACACCAGACCCTAACCCTCGGGTGCTTTTCCACTTTCATCAATCCCACCCTATTTCCCCCCAGGCATCTCTGCTCCTTTTTAAAAACAATCTTCATACAAATTCACACTAAAACATATTGGCAAATAGCTTGACACACTTTTTTCTCTGTGTGTATATTTTTCTTGCAAAACATGGGTTGGCAGGGTACATTTGAAGCTCGAAACATGCCCAGCAAGGAGGCTGAAGGACTTTCATTGGCATCTTGACGTGAATGGCTCTCATTATTTCCCATCTGCGCGTTGCGCAAATCCAGAAACTTGGCCAGCTGGTTTGGTGCCGTCGGGTGGGGGGGAAGGAGAGGAGAGGAGAGGGAGAGGGGGAAAGGCCATAAATCTATGTTCAATTATGCCAACCATTGTAAAATCCCCAGACACAGAAGAAGAAAGCAGTTGCTCAGCAGCCATTCCAGGTGGTTGGTGGGTTTTGCCTTTAAAAGAAAACTTGGCTGGTGTTTTCACTGTTAAGGAAAAGAGAGAATATTCCTGACAGCACCTGAACACTGTGCTAGCTCGCTTCCCAGGCTGAGAGGTGGCGGCTTGGGATTCTCCTGCTGACCCAGGAGCTGATTTTTCAGTTGCCACACATGGGAAAGGTGGGCTGTCCAAGCTCCACAAAAGCCCCTCTGGGACGTCTTGGCTTGCAAAGGGTCCAAATGTTTCTACAAGGATGATGGAAATAACCCAAAGCAACTGGCTCTTTTTCTTTGATAATTTTTTTTTATGAAGGAAACACTATTTATTATCTATTTATTTATTATAGTTTTATTCCTCAGTCGCATTTGGTTAACTCTACCAATGCAAATATTTTGGGAAGGGTGCGTGGAGCCCCTAGTAAGATCCGTTTTCTCTTTCCAGAGCGCCACAGGCAGCAGGAGAGAGGAGGGGAGAAGGACAGAGTCCAACAGGATGGGAAAGATACTTAATGCATAAATATCTGAATTTATTTTCTTTAGGCCTATTAGTCTAATAGGTCTAAAAATCAATAACCCGGGACCATGACTCTGCATTCTCAGACCACCGGCAGGTACAAGCATCCCTCTTCTGAAGGGACATTCTGTGCACAGTCCAGTTTCCACAGAACTAAAAATCAAAACAAAGACATCCCATCCCACCATTTAAGGCAGGAATTGCAGCTGATAGAAAACTGGACATGGTGCTAGAGGAAATGCCAACTCTCCTTGAAAAGGAGGCCCAATAATTTGATGTCATCCATACTCATAATCCCTGGGAACTGGGCAAGCGAGTGGCCTTCCTTCTCACAATCTGGACCCAAAGCCAAGAGGAAACTGCGGCTTGAGCAAAATCCCAGCAGCAAATATTAGTGTTGGGTGACTTTGAGTGACAGCCAGAGGCACAACTGCTCTTTCTGAAGAAGCCCCTCCCCAGGAGCCAGGTGAGAGAAGAACCCAGAAGTTCCTCAGCCAGCTCTCTTCCCAGCCAGCCGCCAGAAGGGGGTGCAAAAGTCCTGCCCCAGTCAGTGTGACTCTCCCATCCACCCCACCCCCCCCGCCGCCCCCCCCGCCCCCCCCACACACACCAGGCCTGCTCTTTGCAATGCTGAGGGAAGCTGCTCCGTTATTTTGAGCTTCACCTGTTGAGAAGCAGCATGAGAAACAAATGACAGGGACTGGGGGGTGGGGCTGGGGGCTGGGGGGTGGCACATTAACCGAGCTCTCCAGCGTGAGAATGGAAAGGCTGCCCAGGCCAGAGCGTTGGGGGCCCAGAGGCTGCCCAAGGGCCACTCGGTCTCCCTGGCTGCCTTTCTCAGCCAGCTGAATTTCAGTGTCCTCAAAGGGGAAAAGGGGGGGCACCCCCACACCCCACCCCGGAGCAAACTGCCCTCGGGGCCGCCTTGTGGCTGAAGGAAGCCTGAAGCTGGACCTGTTTCCCGAGGCTGCCCCCCCCCACCCCCAGAGGGTTTGGGGGAAAGGAGAAGGCCGATCCCACCAGGCTTCCTCTCACTGCCTCTGAGGAGAAAGAGCTGCAACAGACAGGAGAGGCGGCTGGTCTCCCACTTCCTATAGGAAGCATTTCCTGAAGAAAAAAACACGGATCGTATCACCCCCCCGCAGTCTCAGCTGCTGCAGAAATTGCCCCGAGGGACCCCTCTGAGCGGCAGGTTACGGCTCTGTCCAAGAAGGCTTCCAGTCCAGCCGGGGTCTCTATGACCCTGCGGGAGCCCCCCCCCCCCGCCCACCTTCATATCTGTCGCCTCCTCGGGAGGAAGATGCTCTGGATGCTGCCAATGCTGTCAGAGTCTAGATCTCCCAGGCAAGGGCTGGAATCGCGGCCAGGGTGAGGCAGAGGAAGGAGCTGGTGGCGGCGTGGTGGGCAACGTCACGCCAGAAGAGGTGAAGCTTCTTGGCATCTGGATGGAAGAGCCTGGCATCCTCCAAGGCGCCACGAGCCGCGAGGGTGGAGTTGCTATCCCCCGAGGCCACCACATCGAAGACGCATGAGTGGAAGTAGACGTCCTCCACTGGCAGCTTCTCCTTGCACAGCCGGTGGGCCTTCTCGGCACTGATGGTGCCGTGGCCGCAGCAGCTGTGGTGCCGGGAGATGCGCTGGCTGGGAGGGCAACCGCCCACGCACAGCTGCAGGTCCTGCTCCTCAGTGAAGGAGCCAGCCACCTCCTCGGCCACGCGGATGGAGAAGGACAGCTGCTTCCCTGCCCGGCGCACCACAATGGTGGTGCCGATGTAGGCCGCCCGGATCTCCACGTGCTGCCCGGGAGCCCGTTCGAGGATGCTGAGGCTGTCCCCGCCAGGCCGTTCCCCCCCGTTCAGCGAGCCATCCACAAAAGCCGCTGGGAGGTTGTCTGCCTCGGCCTGATAGACTTTCTGGTCAATGCACTCCTTCATGTTCTTGAAGATGATGGTGATCTGGAAAGAAGGGAAGAAGGTTGGCAGCTGCAGGAGGCAGCCCACAGCCCCACTACCCCGGAGTCAGGAGGAGCTGCATTTGGTTGAGCAGTGGGGGGGGGGGCTTCTCTCCACCCCTCCAGTTTGTCCCAAAGGCCCCGATCCCTGACCATCCATCTCCCCCCTTGGGACTCCTGGACGTTACTCCGAGGGACTCCTAATTCAGCTGCTGGAAGAATTTGCAGAGGGCAGGCCTGAGCCCCAAATTCCCTCCTTCTCCCGCCCCACCCTTTCCAGAGCAGCCGCCTCCGCCTCCAGGTCACCTTGCTGGTCGCCGTGGCGTTGGATCCCTTGGCCACGGGGGAGTGGGTGGCCTGGGCAAACAAGTAGTGGTTGTCCAGCAGCGGCCAGGAGCCCTCCACGCGGCAGGTGTGGAAATCGTCCCCAAAGGTCCGGACGTGGGGGTCCCCGAAGGAAGCGCAGTGCCGGTAGGTGGGTGGGCGGCCGTGCTTGTGGGCAAAGGCCTTCTCGTAGCTGCAGAGGTCTGTGGCCCTGGCCCCAGGGGGGTGGGGGGGGTGGGGTGCCGGGCTGGGCCCCTCCTTGGAGCAGTTGTGCTGGGCCATGAGGTCCTCAATGCCGTGGACAGCCAGGTGGAAGGCCAGGTCCCCACGGCAGGTGCGGGCCGTGTGGCGGGTGCAGCGGGCATAGGCACGCAAGGCCAGGCAGTGGGCCACCCTCCTGCCAGGACCCCGCAGGGGGAGTGTGGAGGCCACATACTCCGAGTTGCAGCGCAGGATCCTGCAGCGGGTTTGCACTGTGTGGAACGAAAAGAGCTGTGATGAGTGCACAGTGCCAGGCGCCCCCCAAGAATGGCAGCCCCCCTGCCACCTTCCCTCCTCTCACCGTATCTGCAGAGCAGGAGGAGGAAGAGCGTTTTCAGAAGGAAGCCTCTGCCCGGAAAGTGTAGGGGTGGCAGCCTTGGCAAGCAAGGGGGTCCCCCACTCCAATCCATGCAGCCTCGGAGGGAAGCTGCTTACTCGCACTGCTCCTGGCCTCTGGAAAAGACCCGGGTTCAAGGAAGGCCTCCCGCACCTGGTCCTGCGCCTGCCTTTCCCAGAACATCGGAGAGGGCCGTGCGAGGAGGCCACGCGCGATCGACCCTAGTCCTTCTCTGGAAAGCGCCTTGGCCAGCCTCCCACGTGGGCACCCAGTGTCTTCCTCGGGGCTCCGGCTGTGGGCATTTTGTGGAAGGGAGAGGAGAGGGCCTTTGGCAGCAGCTGCAGGCCCTGCAACACGATCCCTCCCCCAGAGGCAGCGTCCGAGGCAGAGGCTGTAAATAGGCCTTGCTGTTTCAGATCCCCTAAGCAGAAGCGGGGGGGGGGGGTATTTTAGGCTCAACCCTGTCGCATATTTGCACATATGCCGACAGGTGTGTGCAGAATATACACGAGCAAATGAAGGCTCTCAGGAACTCCAGCGTGTCCTTAAGTAGAGCTTTCCTCCCCTTTGTGCCTTTTTGTGCTGTTTGTGCATCTCTGGGCATCTGACCGTCTCCGCTGGGTGGTCGCGCAATGAAAGGAGGGCACTTTGTCCTCACCCGGGCCAATTGTGCCCCCCCAAGCCCCCTTTGAGGCAGTGAGAGGAGGTTCGGTTGAAACAAAAACCATTTCAAGGGAGAAGCTGGGAGGGGCGCACTGCTTCCCACGGTCACCGGGGGATTGGGTGCAGGCAGGCAGAGGGTAAAGTGCTCCAGGACCCGTTTTGTGTGTGTCTGCAGGTCTCCTTCCTGACACTGACCAGGTGCACACTGCCCCAGTCCCAATCTCCCTGCCTGCTGTCTCCAAGAAGGGACAAGGTCTGGTCAGGAGAGGTTCCGTCTGCTTCTGGGAGGCAAAATGGCCAGAGGCCGGAGTCTTCTCACCTGGGGGTGAACCTCGAGTTCTTCTTGTGAGCAGCGTGGAGTTTGGGGATCCCCTTTCAGGCCATCGTCGCCCAGAATTTCCCCTGGAGGCAGAGGGACGTTCTGGAGAAGGCGGGCAGGACGCTCCGAAGGTCACAAGCAGCCCAGAGGCCTTGGCTGGGGATTAAAGGGCGGGTGACAGAGACCCTCCCCCAATGCTCAGCCCTTCCCTTTCCCCCAGAGACATGGGACAGGAGGTTTGGCTGTGGCGCTGGTTCACACCCATGCAGAGACCATTTGGGAAAAGGTTGTGAAAGCCGGCTGCAGACCCACTGGGCCCTCCGCCTCCCTCGCTTCTGAGAGCAGGGGGCTGCAACCGAGAAGTCAAGAGACAGGCACACCTGTTCCTCTGCGGCTGTCATCCCTGGATGGGGGCAGTCAAAGCCCTGGGGGAGGACGCGAGGAGAGAGCCAAAAAAAGACTGCGCAGATGGACTGAGATTCCGGCACCGGCAGCCGCGTGGAGACTCTGGCGAACCGTCCCGGCTGGCTCCCGGCTGGCTCCTGGGTGCTGGGTGGGAGGAGCGTCCCCACGCAAAGCCTTTGATCTCCTCCTGGAGAGAAATGATGGGTGCCTGTATTCAAAAGAGGGAACGGACAAGGGGTTTTCCAACCCGAGGCACGCACTCATGCACGCACCCACCCCCCTTGTGCTGCAATGTAGCCCTCTGTGGTCCCGTCTGAGATTCCTCCCGTTTGCCCCACATTCCAATGGCCACGGCTGAGCCTCCCCCTGAAGAGGCGTCTACCAAGGCCGCTCCTGGGAAAGCCTTCCGCTTCCTCCCCACGTCTGTCCCAGGAGCTCCACGGTTGGCATTACTGCAAAGCCTCTGGATTCTGGCTCAGCTTGGACGGCCTTCAGCGGAAGCCCAAAACCAATGTCCCGAGCAGGCTCTTCGCTGAGGACTCGCAGGGCCGCAAAGCTGTGCATCCAATGCCTGGGCAAGTCCCTTTCCTTCAGCCTTGGGTCTACTACGGTCTTTGTCTTGTCCCCCTTTCTCTAGTCAGGCTGGCTGCCGACCCCCCTGCCCTGCCAAGAGAGCTTTCCTTCTCCAGCCAAGCAACACAGGACACTGCTATCCCCAGGTCCTCTGCGGACAGTTTGTCTGGATGAACTTTGGGGCCTTGGCTCCCACCCAAGGAGCAGGTGAGCCATGGAAGCAGGTGACTCGGGCTTAAGAAGGGCTGTCAGTTCAAACTCCATTGTGATGTCTGACTGTGAAGTCATCACATCGGTTGGAAAGGAAGGCTGGAGACCCTCAGAGCAAGGAGAGGCCCAAGTGCCCAGCTCTCGGCAAGGAAGACGATGCCATGATCCCTAGGAAAAATCTAAGCCCCGGTCATCCAGCTTTTTGATCCTAGAAGAAGAAAAGGGGAGACACTTGCATCTCTCATGAGAACGGCCACCTCCTTCCACTCCTGAGTCAGTCACCCTCTGGGACATCACCATGCCTAAGCAAAATGGCCTGGCTATCGGGATTGACCTTGGAACCACCTTCTCCTGCGTGGCTGTCTGTCAACACGACAAAGTAGAGATCATTGCCAATGACCAGGGGAAGCGGACTACGCCCAGCTATGTGGCCTTCACCAACACAGAACACCTGATTGGGGACCCAGCCAAGAGCCAAGCCTCTCTCAACCCTCAAAACACAGTGTTCGATGCCAAGCGGCTGATTGGCCGCAAGTACGAGGATGCCGCTGTCCAGGAGGACATGAAACAATGGCCGTTTACTGTGGTGAGCCACGAGGAGAAGCTAAAAGTCCAGGTCTCCCACAAAGGCAAACAACGGACCTTCTACCCTGAGGAGATCTCCGCCATGGTCTTGGCCAAGATGAAGCAAACAGCTGAGGCCTACCTGGGCTCCTCTGTTTCCCAGGCCATCATCACAGTGCCCGCCTATTTCAGTGATGCCCAGCGGCAGGCCACCATTGATGCCGGAGTCATTGCAGGCCTCCAGATCCTAAAGCTCCTGAATGAGCCCACGGCGGCTGCCATTGCCTACGGCCTGGATGCCAGAAACCAAGAGGCAGGTGGTCGAAACATTCTCATTTTTGACCTGGGTGGAGGCACCTTTGATGTTTCTATACTTTCCGTGGAGGACGGCATCTTTGAAGTCAAGGCCACTGCAGGAGACACCCGCCTGGGCGGGGAGGACTTTGACAAGAGGCTGGTGACCTACCTTGCAGAGGAGTTCAAGAAGAAGCACAGGAGAGACCTTCATCAGGACAAGAAGGCTCTGCAGAGGTTGAAGACAGCCGCTGAGAGGGCCAAATGCACCTTGAGTTCCTGCACCAGTGCCAGCATCTCTGTGGACTCCCTCTTCCAAGGGGTTGACTTCCACACCACCCTCACCCGGGCACGGTTCGAGGACCTCTGCTCTGATCTATTTCGAGCCACCCTGAAGCCCCTCGAAAGGGCCCTGAGAGACGCCAAGATGAGCAAAGGGGATATCAAGGACATCGTACTGGTTGGGGGCTCCACCCGCATCCCCAAGATCCAGAAGCTGCTGAAGGACTTCTTCAATGGCAAGGAGCTGAACAAAGGCATTAACCCTGATGAAGCTGTGGCTTACGGGGCAGCCGTCCAGGCCGCCATCTTGACGGGCAACCGGACGGCCAAGATGCAGAATATGTTCCTTCTGGATGTCACCCCTTTGTCTCTGGGAATCAATACTCAAGGAGGAGTCATGGCAACCATCATAAAGCGCAACTCACCTGTCCCAACAAAAGAGGTCATGGAATTCACCACGACTGAGGATGACCAGGACACCATCTTGTTCATGGTGTATGAGGGAGAACGGGCCTTGACCAAACACAACCACCTTTTGGGCATGTTCACCTTGAAAGGCATCCCCCCAGCCCCCTGTGGTGTCCCGGTCATCCTGGTCACCTTCTCCATTAACGAGAACAACATACTGACCGTCTCAGCCAAGGATGTGGAAACAGGGAACACCAGCCACTTGACCATCTCGGACACCCGTGGGCGCCTGGGCAAGGAGGAAATAGAGACGATTGTGCAGACGGCGGAGGAATTCCGGGCAAACGACCTGAGCCAGCAGGAAAAGATTGAAGCCATGAACTCCTTGGAGTCCTGCACCCTGGAGCTCAAGAGGGTGGCGGAAGAGCAGCTCCTGGATGGGAAGGCCAAGAGGAGGATGCTGGAGATGTGTGACGGTGCTGCCTCTTGGCTGGAGGGGAACCCCCTGGCAGAGAAAGAGGAATGCGAGAGGCGGCAGAAGGACCTGGAAGAAGCCTGGGACTCAGTCTACCCCGGCCTCAGCCCAGGCGAGGGGGCAGAAGAGCAGGTGGAAGGAGACTCCAAGGCCGCTGAGCCGAAGGAAGACATGGAATGAATCGGCCGAGTGCCAGAGTACATTGTTCCACCCAAAGGGCGCATTAAAACTATGGGTAAAAGAGGAGTCCTTCTCTGACTGCAGCCATTTCGTTTCTCGCTAGTAGCTTTTAGGCCCAAATCAGCTCATGAGCAAGTCACGTGGCTTAGCAGGAAGGCCAAAGCAAGAGAAGAGGCATCAAGGGTGGGCCAGGCAAGTCACCCGAGTGGCTGCCCAGCTGACCAAAGTCTCCTGCCTCGGCCTAAGTAGAGGGCCAAGTCCACTTCTCCAAGGTGGCTTCTCCCTTTGTAATATCTTGAGCCCCGCAAGGTGCCTTCTCCAAAGTGCAAGAAAACAAGAGCCACACAGCTCGGCTTGCTCTCTCTTCGTCTGGCTCTTGACACAGGCTAGAAGGTCATGGCGAAGTTAGTGACTCAGAGGTGGTCCTTGGGTGACCCTCCGTCCCAGGACAGCCACTACAGCTAAAGGATGGAGCACACCTGGACTTTCAGAAGTCTTACTTTATGTCAGTGAATCCTCATTTTCTCTAGAAGCTTTTGAACGAGTGTTTAGTTCACATTCTCCAGGAGTGGGGTGGGTTCTCTGTCCCATTTAAGGATTTCGTTGGTTTGTCTGCCTCTGAAACCCACCACAAATGGGATCTGGATCAGGGACAAAAAACACAGCCAGACCCTCTGCCCAAAGGCAGCCTGCACTTACCCAGGAGGCCCAGCACTGTCCGTTTTCCCAAGGGTGGCTGGGAGCAGGGAGTCAAGAGAAAAGGCCCCGTCTTCCCCAGGGGGAAACAGGGGTGGGCTCTGCAGCAGAATCTCCCCTGGGAAACAGAAGAAAAAAAGGGGCTGCCATCTGCTGGGGACGCTGAGCCGGGAGGGGCCCATTGTGACAGGCACCGTGATGGGCAAGGGTGTCTGCCCTCTGAAGAAAAGGCCAGGAGGAGGAAGGGGGAGGGGGCGCAGGGCCCAAGAAGAGCTGCCCCCTGGGTGGGATTGCCAATTTCCCATCGTTGGCTGAAGGCCAGGGGCTGCTCAGGGAAAGAGCCACCTATGGGAGCTGACCTCAGCCATGCAGACACGCCCAGGCCCACCTCCAGACCAGAGACTCCCTCCGGGTTGGGACCAGACACGGTCAGAATTTACCCCAAAGGTCCGGCCGTGGGGATTGACCTGGGCACCACCAAATCCTGCGTGGCAGTCTGCCAGAGGGGGAGGGTGGAGATCCTGGCCAATGACCACAACAGCCGCACCACCCCCAGCTGCGTGGCTTTCACGGAGAGGGAGCGCCTGGTGGGGGAACCGGCAGAACTCCAGGCCAGCCTCAATCCAGAAAACACCATCTATAATGTGAAGCGGCTGATCGGCCGCAGGTACGATGACCCGTCAGTGCAATCGGGACTGAAGAACTGGCCGTACCATGTGGTGGAGGCTGGCAACGGCAAGGCCAAAGTCCAGGTGTCCCACCGAGGGGTGGAGAGGGTTTTGTACCCGAGGAGATCTCCGCCATGGTGCTCTACAAGCTGAAGCAGGTAGCCGAGGCTTCCTTAGGCCGCCCAGTCACCCAGGCTGTCATCACGGTCCCAGCGTACTTCAGCGATGCCCAGCGCCAGGCCACCATGGATGCGGGGGCAATGGCGGGGCTCCATATCCTGAGTTTAGTCAGCGAGCCCACTGCAGCTGCGGTGGCTTATGGGCTCAAGGAGACCCGCCAGCGTAAGGGGAAGAGAAACATCCTCATCTTTGATCTGGGTGGGGGCACCTTTGATGTCTCCATCCTCACTGCCCAGGACGGTGTCTTTGAAGTGGTGGCTACAGCGGGTGATTCCCACTTGGGTGGGGAGGACTTTGATGAGAGGCTGGCCAACCAGCTCGCCCAAGAGTTCAAGAACAAGTTTCAGGAGGATCCCGCCGAGAGCAGGAAGGCGATGCAGAGACTGAAGGCGGCCTGTAAGAAGGCCAAACAGACCCTGAGTTCGAACACGACTGCCACTGTCTCCGTTGACTCGCTCTACAAGGGCATCGACTTCCACACCACGGTCACCCGGGCTTGCTTCGAAGATTTGTGTTGCGACCTCTTTCAGGCAACCATGGTTCAGGTGCAGCAGGTGCTAGAGGAAGCTGGGCTCAAGAAGAGCCAGGTGCATGAGATTGGGCTCGGGGGAGGCTCCACGCACATCCCCATGATCCAGAGGCTCCTGTCCAAATTCTTTGATGGACAGAGGTTGTGCAAAAGCATCAGCCCCGAGGAAGTGGTGGCCCACGGGGCAGCCATCCAAGCCGCTGTTCTGACGGGCCACCGATACCAAAACCTGCAGAACCTTCTCCTCCTGGATGTGACTCCCATCTCCTTAGGGCTAGAGACGGTGGGGGGTGTGATGGACGTCCTGGTCAAACGCAACTCTCCCATTCCCACAAAAGAGAGCAGGGACTTCTCCACCACGGAAGACCAGCAGAGCAGTCTCTTCCTGCAGATCTACGAAGGGGAGCGGATGCTGACCAAGCACAACCGTCTGCTGGGCACCATCACCCTGAGCGGCCTTCAACCAGCACCACGAGGCGTCCCAGTTATTGTGGTCACCTTTCAGATTGACCACAACAACATCCTCACTGTTTCAGCCACGGAGAGAAGCACGGGCAACAAGAAAGGGCTCACCATCACTGACACCCGGGGCCGGTTGGATCGGGAAGAGATGGAGAGGATCCTCCAGGAGGAGGAGGAACAGTGAGCGCAGGAGAAACTGGAGGAGGAGAAGCTGGAAGCCCTCAACGCCTTGGAGGCTAGCACCCTCCATCTCAAGAGGGCGGCGGCGGCGGAGAAACCCCTGGACGACCGGGCCAAGCGGAGGCTGCTGGAAATATGTGAGGAGACGGCTGCGTGGATGGAGGACAACCGGCTGGCACCCAGGAAGGCCTACGAGGAGCGGAAGAAGGAGCTGGAGGGCGTCTGCAGCGCCATCCTCACTCACTTCAGCACCCGAGAAGCCCAGCAGGAAAAGCCGAAGGAATCCTAGCTCCAGACCTCTGGAGGAGCATATTAAAAAAAGAAAACGGAGGTATTCATGTTCTCCTCCTCCTCACAAGAGAGTCCTGGTAGGCCAGAGTGGCAGAGCGGCTTTGATGCCTTGGCCAGACCAGGAGCTGAGCAAACAAGAGGCAGCCCCGCGCCCCAGTCCACAATCCCCCCAGCCCCCCCTCCACTGGGCCCCAGTGACAGCAGAGGATGGGGCCAGCGCTGTGACCGCTCCAAAGGGATCGCACCAGGCCTGGGGAGGGGGGCAGCCACAACAGGGTGTGTGTGTGCTTGTATTGTGGACAGCAAGCAGAGTGGAGGCTGGAATGGCCATGCTGGACTCTAGGGCAGTTGAGTGGGCCCCACTGAGTGGGCTTCAAAAGAAGTCCCCATGCCGCACCTAAGACAAGCGAGGACTCCAGCACCAGCTATTTGGAAGCCTCCCCGCTCCCCTCTTAAGACCCCCTGGAGATAAAAGGAGCCCTGGAGATCCAGGCTGTGTGAAACACAAATGTTGCTCCTGGAGGACTGAGTGGCTGCCACCCCCTCAGGAATGAGCATCATGTGCTGAGAATCCCCCCTCCCCAAATTAGCCAGGGATTTGCCTTTGTGGCTGCCACATTCAGAGAGGGAAGAGGAAGACATCAACTGCCCCAGATAGGGAGTCACTGGAGGGCCCTTTAGCTGCCCCAGATAGGGAGATGCTCTCGCTTTTATTGGGAAAAGAAAGTGTGGACAGCCCTTAACTGACAGGCAGGGGCAGGGAAAGGGCTCCTTTGCAAAGCCATTGCAGGAAGGTCCTGCAGCAGACAGGGGGCCCAAGGCTTAGGGGGAGGACTGTGGATTTGTGCTGGAACCTGGGGGACGGGGGTCTTGCATTGTGCGTGGAGAGACCAGAGATTCTCAAAGGAGGATCAGCCTCTCTGTCCTGCAGCCTGAGAAAGACAGAAGATCCGGGGAGACAGGGCTGAAGGAGGCATCAAGCAAAGAGCCCCCCAAGGAGTCATGCTCAGAATGTAACAGGAACATTGCCTGAGGTCACAGGGATTGCATGGATATTTGTGCAGAAATGGCAGTCACACCTCGGATCTCCTGGGTGCCTCCCAGCCAGGGTGGAGCCTCTGGCTGAGATGGGGGGCTAGGGGCTGCCCCAGTCACGGGACTCAGCTTGGACTGGGATTGTTCGCATCACCTCACTGAGGAGAGTGCGGGGTGGTGGGGAGGAGCTGGGGGGAACAGAAGCAGGAAGTAATGACCTCTTTTCTCCTGCTGGACAAGCGGTTTTGCTTTTGCCCGACCAGCTTGGAGACCCGTTCACGGGAACCTGGCCGGCCTGGCAGAAAGCGCAAGAAAGGCTCGCCCGCCACCTGGTGGACAAATGCGGGCCTGGGCCGACCCCTTGGGGGGCCCAGTCCGGTCTCGGGAGGGGTGGGTAATGGGATGTATGCGCTGCACCTGGCCACAGGTGAGCCCCGGGGGGGGATTTCCTTGCTGAGGACCAGGAGGCGCGCTGACAGTCGCTACAGAAGGAAAATCTACCTGCGGCACACCTGGAGGCCAGGAGCGGGCGCCAGGGAGGCGCTTCCCGCTGGAGGAGGCTGCGCGGTGCCCGGATCGGCGCAGTGAGGTCATAATCGCCCCTTCCCGGAGACACAGCGCGCTCGGGAAGAAAGAAAAGAACGGCGAACCTGCGCTTCCAATACAGGTGAGACAAACCGAAGGGAGAGACAGATAGTTTGGGGTGCCCGGCCGCGAAGGCTACGCTATGTGGGGTTCCCATCAGCCCGCTCTGGGCGGGTCTCCGAGGCCAGAAACCGGCTTTTCCCCATCGGGCCCAGCCAAGACTACGGCTCCCAGAATGCATCAGAGCGTGAAAAGAGGGGCCGGCTCCTCGAGGCTGCCGGGAAGTGTAGTGCCGTTGGCGCCCCTCGGGTAGGCAGGAGCTCGGTTTCCCGGCAGCGGCGAGACGGGGTCAGCGCGTAGGCCAGGAAGGGACGCGATTTGGAGGTCGATCTCGGAGGTGGGGCCCGGCAGGTGAGAGACACCTTGGGCGGTGCTCGCGGCGCCCGTCCGAGGCTCCTCTGCGCGCCCTTCCGAAGCCGGGCGTGGGCGGGGGCGGGGGCGGGTGGGCTGCAAACCTTCGGTCCGCTGGGCTGCCCTTGGCACTCGAGGAGGCGGCCGCCCAGCCGGGCTTCCTGCGCTTCGGTCGCGGTCCTTGCCGCCTTGGGCTGGCCGCAGCCTGCAGGGAGGTAGAGAGCGAGGCCCCGACCCTCCGGCGTTTGTCTTGCAGCTCCTCCAGCCGAGTCGCCAATGCTCCCCTCCAGCCTGCCGGCGCTCGGCCGTGCCCTCCGCTGCCCGGCCTTCTCCGCCGGACGCGCGGCGCTGAGCGGCCCGGCCGTGGAGAAGCCGGTGGAATCGGGCATCCGGACCAAGCTTCAGGCGGCTCTGGAGCCTCTCCACCTGGAGGTCATCAATGACAGCCACCTGCACGCCGTGCCCCGCGGCTCCGAGACCCACTTCCGGGTGGTGGTGGCCAGCCAGCGCTTCGAGGGCCTTTCGCTCATCCATCGGCACCGGCTGGTCAATGACCTCCTGCAGGAAGAGCTGGCTGGCCCCGTCCACTCCCTCTCCATCCAGGCCAAGACCCCCAGCAGTGGGAGAAGAGCTCCAAAGCCAGCCAGAGCCCCCAGTGCCTGGGAGGGGCCAAGCACGACCCACGTGTGGCCGACAAGTTGGGAAAGACGAGGCAGCAGGTGCACAGTGGGCTGGAGGGCCAAGCTGGGCCCTGACAGCAGCCCCCTCGACAGGTCCCCCTTCAGCCAAAGCCCGTGCCTCCTCCTGGTCTGAGCTGCCTAGAGCATCCCTGGGTGGCATGTTTTGTGCCCGCTTGGCTCACTGCCCTGCCTGTGTGATGTCCACTGAAGCCTATTAAACGCCTTGGGCTTTCCTCCCTCTGCCTGCTCAGTTTTGGGGGGAGGGAGGCGGCTATTGGGGGGGGAGCTGTTCTTCCCCGGAGGAGGAAAAGAGGGTCGCGGTTTCTTTCCCTCCCCTTGGCAAGGGGTTCCCAGGAAGGAGCATTGGCGGAAATGGCAGCAGGGTCAAGTAGCCATTTGCTCCCTGGCCCTCCCTGGCCCTGCGCTCTGGCGGAAATGTTGGTCCAATGGCCTCTAGTGGGAACTGCAGCTTAGCCCGGGTAGCGCCCCCCCACCCAGGAGGCTGCCAGGTTGGCCATAGCGCAGACTAAAACACCATCCCTCATCAAGTAGGAGCAGGCTCAGTGGGCCCCTGCTCGGCTGGCCCTGGAGCTTCCTGGCCGATAGCAGAAGAGCCTGAACCCCAGCCTTGCTGTCCCCCGCTTGTCTGGGCCACCCCCATCAGAGACCCTTCCTGTAGGGGAGGCTCCCTTCCGGCCTTCCACCCCTGACACCTGACTGTTCCCAAAGGCTCGGCTTTCCTGACAACTCATTTGGCTTTCTTTCTATAGGTCCTCCGAAAAGGTGGCCTGTGAAATGGAGTTCTCTCTGATGATTAAAAAGCACAATTCCACCAGAAAAGATCATTAGATTTTTCAATCTTTTATTTCCCTCCATTTTTACATGTTGTTAACTACAAATTCATCATGGTGGTTGTGGGAACATGGCTCGATTCAGCCAAACATCCAGATTTCCTTTTCTGGTTGAACGATCTGTACACATATTAGCCAAAGCATCTTTTTTTTAATTAAAAAAAAAACATTCACTGTTTCTCACAATGACATTTAAAATAACTCTCCTATCTAACCAGCATTCTTGGCTTCTTTGTTTATACAAAATGAAATGACCCAGAGACTACAGCTGACATTACGGGTTGTTTTTTTCCTGGTTTTTTTTTTAATTATTCTTTACACACATCTAAAAACTACACCACGGCACAAAGTTTTTGTCAGTTGGTTTTGCGCACAGACAGAGCTACATATGGTTTGTATCTTGGTTTTGTTCAGAAGCCCACCTACACCAGAACAAGGGAGGGGAACTAAAGCCAGGGAGGCTGGAGGTCTGGAAGCAGCAGGGAGGGCGAGATTTCATCAGGAAAGGTTTGTTCAGTGAGATTGGTGGGGGGGGGGGTCCGTTTCCCCTCCCTACAAGAAAACGTGGCTTTCTGTACCTGGAGAGGTTCGAGGCTTGGAAGAGGAAGAAGACACCCAGCCGCTTTTCCCAATAAAGGAGGAACCATCACTGTTTCTGCAGGGGGTGAAAGGAGCTGGGGCCGTCCTCCCTAGTGATCCCACCATCAATTGGGGCGGGGGGGGGGGAAGAGAATTTTGGTACAAGATGGCAAAATGCACAAGACTCAGAATCCTGTAACTAGCCAGCCTTGGAGAGATAGAATGGGCCCCAGGCTAGCAAAGAGCCTGGAGAACAGCTTCCCTGCAGCATCAGAGGCCACATAAAATTGCTTCCTTTGGTCCAAGATCTGCCTGCTGCTCTCTGCTCGGGCGCTTCGCTTGGAAGTGGCATTGTCTGCTGTTTTTGGCTACTCGTGGTGAAGGCAACAAGACGCTTCTGCTTAAGTCCTCCCAAGTTGTGCTTGGATGCCCCAAAACTGATTTCCAATGTTCAGGGGGAGGAAGGGAAGGGAAGGAAAGGAAAAGAAAGGAAAGCCTCCCCAACAGCCAAGCAAGTCCTGGCTCTGGTCCCCTCGAGAACTAAACGGCTGAGGGAGGCTGCTGTGTTCCCCTCCCCGTCGTCCCCACTGACTCGCCCACAGCCAGGAGAGGCCAAGGGGGTCCTGGATCAGCCCAGAGGGGGGGAGGGGCCTCCCCTTGAAAAGCACCATTGCAAGCAGTGAGGGGAAGACACTGCAAGTTAAAACACGCCTTATAAAATCTTTTTCCCAAGAAAAGGTTGTGCTGCCTCCCAGGCTTCATCTGCCCCAAATTCAAACTGCCTATGTGCTTGTACTATGTGGATCCCTGTTTCTAGCTTTCATTGTTAGCTATGGGAGTTAGTTTACTGGACAGATAGAAGTCATATTCACATATACACAGACTTGTGGAAACCGTGATCTAGAAGCGGGAAAAGAGGTTTGATTGCAACATACAAGATTTTGTACTATGTTTGCTGATGCCTAGTTGGTAAAATGTCACCCAGGTCCCAATGGCTTGGCCTGCCCTCTCTTCTGGCCTCCCCACCTCCATGTCTTGCTCAGCTCCGTGGGAGAAAGGATTGTGAGGAGAACTGAAAAAGCAGGTGAGCTTGCAGAAGAAAACCCGAGAGAAGACAGATTTCCCACTGAAATGGTACAACAAGACGGCCACAGTGTCTACAACGCTAAATCTCCCCCAGGTGGGGATGGAGGTGGGGGCAGAGGAGTGCCGGGGGGGGGGCTCACTCTCATTGCAGTACCTGCCCCCGGGTCTCTGGCAACTTCAGGGCCAGGGAGCTGCCCACGGCCAGGGCCGCTGATGCCAGCAAAATGGGCACGGCTTTTGTGATGCCCACAAACGATGTGAAGATGCTGATGCCCAAAACCGCTGCCAGTTTGCAAAGAGCGTTGAGGAATCCAAATGCGGTAGTCCTGGGGAAGCAGGGAGGGGGAGGCCATGAGGAGGAGGAAGGGACCGTGGGAAGTGTTTGTGGGAGCAGAGCTCTCCCTGCATCTCCCCGTTCCTTTGGATTGCCCCGGGCACCCACATTGGGCAGGAAGCCAGAGGCATTTTCACCAAGACAACCCTTCCGTACGCACACCCAGGCGCCCAGTGTAGGTGAGACCCATTGTTGTGGTTCGTTGGGCGCAGGTGCGGACGGCTGAGGAGAGCGAGGACTCAGACGAGGGGCCAGGACCATTAGGGAGTGGACTGCTGCCTTCAGAGATTGTGGGGGCTGGCAGCAGCGATGAGGAGGTTCCCGAGGAGCCTGTGCCAAGTGTGTGTGCGCACGCAGGCCTGCTCGCAGGAAAGAGCAGCTGCAGCAGCACAGGCTCCTCGGGAACCTCCTCATCGCTGCTGCCAGCCCCCACAATCTCTGAAGGCAGCAGTCCACTCCCTAATGGTCCTGGCCCCTCATCTGAGTCCTCTCTCTCCTCAGCCGTCTGCACTTGCTGCCGGAGAACCACAACATCCATTGCCCAGCTCTCCTGTCCACTCCTCCCTCCTGGAGGGCATAGCAGGGGAGCCTCACCTTCTGTCCGAGGGGTACAGCTCCACCGTGAGGACATCCAGGGCGTTCCACGAGGCAATGCTGACCCCGCCAAACAAGCAGAGGAGGGCGATCATGGCTGACTCGCTGTTGCCGAAGGACAAAAAGAAGCAGCTGACGCAAGACATGACGCTCGACCCGGCTGGGTTGGTCGGAGGAGGAGGCAGGGTGGCAGAGCAGAGAAGGAGGAGGAGGAGGAGGAGAAGTATTAGCTCACCACAGTCCATTTCTAGACCTCATTGTGAACAACGGGCAGGCCCAGAAACCTTTTTGCCTCCACTGTGAAGTCCTGCCCGGATCAGGAATCCCCGTGGCTGATTTTAAAATCTCCGATCCGGATGGATCCTGCTGAGGCCTCTGACACCCACAGTCAGAGCAAGGCAGAGCTCAAAAGGAGTCAGCGCCACTCCGGATCCTAAAGCAGCCCGCCACACGACTGAACGGTCGGCCCCTTGGCAGCCGGTTCCCAGAGCTGGAAAGGGGCATCCCACATTGCTTGCCCCCCAGGACCCTCTGCTGAAATGCTGAGAGGGAGGGCTGATCTCCCCCCAAGCATTTGCCAAAAGGGAGGCCCTCACCCAACATGCGAAGACGCCCGATCTTGTCCATCAGGAGCGCAGAGACGATGTTGCCTGGCAGCACCGCCAGGGTGCCCAGGAAGCTGACAAAGTAGATCATGTACGCGTTGTTGTCGTCACTGAAATCCAGCTGGCAGCCTTCTTTGTTGTGCAGGAAGGTGCTGTTGACGATCCGGCTGTCGATGAACTTGTACTCAAAGAGGTCTGTTGGGTGAGAGGCCTGGGCTTAGGCCGTTCCCTAAAGAAACCCGGCAGATCGCCCCATAGGGACCAGATCCCAAATCCCCCCCCCCCGCACCCATCTGCTGAAGCCAGCCCTTGGCCCACCCAGGAACTCATCTGGTTATGCCCGCGAGTGCCCGGTCGAGAGCCCTCAGGACACCTTGCTTCTTGCAGGCTCCTCAGTGCCAACAGCTCTCCCCAGGCCGGTGAGCACGCCTGCCGGTATCTTTCCACACTGGGAATCGCTTCAGAGCCTCTTTTTTCTCTGTCTTCGTTTGGTCAGAAAAGCAGCTGCTGCACCGCAGAGGCCAGGACTCCACAGGGGGATGCAAGGTGAGGGTCAGCGGCAACAAAGAGCTCGAGCCGCTCTTTGTGGAAGCCCAGCTGAGGCAGGAGGGATGATGGAGGCTTCCCGAGGACCCTCAACCAGAGGCGCCCAGGAGCAGCTCTGGCCCCCTCAGACATGTTACCTGTGTTGTAGAAGACGGTGGCCAGGAAAGTGCAGTTCTTGAAGAAAGTATTGCTTGATGTGACGTCCTCAAAGTAGCATTCTTCAAACAAAGAGTCAATGAAGGAGACCGACTTCATCTTGAGGCCAATAAACCTGTCCGGGGAGGGGTGGGGGGAGAGGAGGTCAGGGATCCACTGGTTAATTCACACCTGCTGCTAAGCCCTAATGCGGCTTCTTCCAGCGTAGCATGATGTGTGTCCGTGCCTGCTACAAAAACGCACCTGGAAAGCACCTTGCAGCGTGGGCTGTTGTGGTAGCCCAGGCCTTTCCTTGCCCAGGAAAAGACCGAACTGGGCAGCCCAGAGATGGCGCTGCTCAAAGCAGCATCCAGCTCTGATGCTGAGCCCCCAGGCTCATCTCTGCCATGATGGAGCCTGCGCTGACCCGGGGGGCAGCCTCTGAAGCAGAGCCGGGTTGACACCTACTTGTCATTGAAGTACTCCCCCCGGCGATGGATCTGGTTCTCCAGGGTGAAGTTGAAGGTGATGTGTCTGAACGTCTCGTTGTTAAAGACCTTTGTGCGGGAGGCATATTCCACATTCTGGAGGTATTTAATCATGTCTGGGAACCAGACGGTCAGGCCGTAGTAGCTGCCGGGTGGCCAAAGCAGGTAGAGGAGAAAGGGGGGACATCCCAGGAGAGTGGAAAAGAAAGAACCAGAAAGATTTGGAGAGAAGGGCTGGTTTTCCAGAACACCCCTTCTTCCCAAGTGGTGGATGCCTGGGCTGTTGGAGCAACGATTTGCAGGATCCCTCGCTGGGCAAGGAGCTTGGTGGGGCGATGAGGTGGTGGGTGAGTCCCAGCTGCCCAACCCTCAGTTCCTCTTGTTGGGAAGTTGGTCCTCCCGAGTCCAACGGAGGGAAGTGCTGGGAGCAAAGACCCTCGGCCCCAAGGTGGCCCCACTCGGGTCATGGGCTTCCCCTCAGGGAGTGGGAGGTTTGCTCTTCATCCCGCAAAGGCTTAAGGTTGCTCTTGGCATCCTCCCATGGATGGGAGGCCGGCACCCTCTTGGCTTCCTGAATGGCTGCTCCATTCAGGGTCTCCTTACAGGGGCAGTGGGCTCTTCCCTGACAATCGGCTCGCGGGGACTTGTGATGGAAGAGGAAATAAACACGGGTGGGTGGGAGGCAAGGGGAGACCACCAGGGAGTCTTTTCCATGATCAGCCCAGCACAGGGAGGGGGGGGGCGCGTCTTGTTCTTCAGAGAAGGGGCCAGGGCATCTTCCTCCCTTGAGGCAGACCTATGGATCCAGCCTCAGGTCACCTGGCTCCCCCCAATGTGGCTCACCTGAAGGACATGGTGAACCAGACGGCCATCATCATCAACGTGACCCGACGATACTCAGGAGCAAAGCAATGGTGAAAATTTGCCCAGACCTGTGGAAGGTGAGGAGCCACTTGAACCTTCCCGGTCTGGGACACCGCAAGGGGCGTGAGGGACTCGGCCGCTGTCCTGGAGGCCTTTTGTGGAGGCCATGGTCAGATTGCAGGCTCCCCCGGCTGGTTTGGTTGCCCAGCACAGCTCCCCACATGGGAGCCAAAACCCAGCAGTCCCACAAACCCTCCCAGCCCCCACCCCGGACAACTGACCTGCTGAGAAAGATTCAGGAAGCGGACCATCCAGCGCCGGTACCAGGTCCCTGTGTCTGACTGGATCTCGACCAGTTCGTCCTCCTGCTTGATTGTCTTGATGTGGGTCACCTGCCAATGGAGGGAGGCACAGGTGAGGGCCCTCGGCCTTCCTGGGTCGAAAGTCACCCAGAGCCCCCCCCCCTTGCCAAGAGAGCAGCAGGGATGCTGACAGACGCAAAGAGCCCTGTTTGGGGGAGGGGTCAGGTCTGGAGGAGGAGGGAGGCCTCCTACCGAGAAGACCCGCTCAGGATGGCCTTTTGCCCTCATGTTGGTGTCATGGACCTGCTTCAGGACCATCCAGGCCTCGTCATGCTTGCCGTTCTGGAAAGACAGAAACATGGAGGCACCCAGCACCAGTTTGCTTCCCGGGAGGCTCAGCTCTTGGGCCCCAAAGGGGAAGCTCTGGCCCTGTGGGCATCTAGCATCTCTTTCCGCCCCTCAAAAGGGGCCATCGGGGCCCACTTACCTCCAGGAAGAAGCGGGGGCTCTCCGGCATGCTGGTGAGGGCCCCAATGGCAAAGACTGACGGAAAGGCACAGACCAAGACGAAGACGCGCCAGCTGTGGAACTGGTAGGCGGATCCCATCTGGAAGCTCCACCCTGTGTGATGGGCGGGGGGGGGGATGGAGAGGAGGGCTTTACAAAAGGGGAATGTCATCTTCACGGCTATGAACAGCCCCCTCCTCCTCCTGCAAAATGCTGTTGTAGTTCCTCATCTGAGCCAGGCAAGCTACAGGCTGCTATGAGCCGCCACAACGCCCAAACCCTGGCTCTCCTCCTGGGCCCCATGAAGGCCCCGCTGGCAGGCGGCTTCAGATTGGGAGGAGGGGACAAACCCTCCAGCTAGCTGGGTCAGGAGGCTGCCCAACTCCGGGACAACGATGAGGAGGAACAATGAAGGAGGACCGATTTCCGTGGGCTCAGAGGAAATCCCACTTCTCTGTTGTGGACCTGGAAAGCCAGACAGCCAGCCAGGGCTCTGCAGCCAAGCTGAAAAGGGCTCAGCCCCACGTGGGTCTCCTTTGGTCGCCCTGATCCTTTCTTTCCTCCATCCTCTGTGACTGACCGTAATGGGGGATGATGGCCCAGGCCATGGCAGAGGCGTAGATGCCGCCAATCATCCAGAACATGCAGAGCCAGCTGAGGTGCTCGCCACGCTTCTCCTGGGCCAGGAACTCCGAGTAGTAGGAGAAAACGATGGGGATGGACCCCCCAATGCTGGGAGGGGAGAGAGTGATTTCAGAAGGGGGACAGGGAGGCCTTCCAGTCATATCTGGCTGACTTTGCAAACCTCGGGCGCCCTGCCAGCCCCGAGCCTCTCTTCTGGCCCTGGCTGCTCTTTAACACACAGCTCCGTTTGGCTGGGGGAGGATGCCCACTTCTCCAGCCACCCCCTGGAAAGCCAGCCCTGGCCTCAGGATGGGAGGAAAGCCCCGGGGGCCCCTTACCCCACACCAGAGAGCAGCCGGCAGAAGAGGAAAGTGCCGTAGCCCTGCACAAAGGAGGAGAAGAAGGCAAAGACGCTGTTGACCGAGAGCGACATCAGCAGGCACTGCCTGCGCCCCAGCCGGTCTGCCAGGCCGCCCCACAGGAAGGCCCCCACCATCATGCCCAGGTAGACAATCAGGCCTGCAGGAGAGGGGGGAGGGGAAGGAAGAGGAGGAGGGGAGGAGGAAGAGTTACAGCGGAGGAGCCGTGTTCTGGAGGGAGCTTGGCAACCCTCTGTTTATTCTTGGCCAAGGGGTCCTGCTCTGCTGATTGGGTCAATGTGCACTCCCGGAGGCCAATCCGTCCTTTGCTGAGGCCTCAGTGCCCACCTTCTCCTGAGAGTCCTGGCCGAGGGAAGCTGCCCAAGGCCTTTGGGAGGCAGCCTCGTTGGTGGCTGCTCTTATTAGACCCACAGCAGAGGGAAAGTGCTGGGCGCACTCACAAGGCCCAAACCAGAAGGAAGGGGAGTTTTGCTGCCCCACTCCCGCGTGAACTTTCCCCTCCAAGAAGTGGGGAGGAAGGCCGGCTTTGCCGCACTGCAGTGGTGCGTTGCATGGAAATCTGGCCCCACAGTTGCCTCCAAAGCCGCCAGCCCTCCTCCATTTCTCACCCCACCCCTCCAGCCTCCTCCGCCCAGTAGCATCGCTCTTCCTTTGCTGGGGATTTAATTTTGCCTGCGCCCTCCCCTCCCCTGCCTGCCCACCCCCGCCTGGCCTCCTTGCAGCGCCCCAAAGCAGCGAGGAGATAAGCTGGGGAGGGGGCTGGTCTCTCTGCACAGAGCTGCTAAGATGGAGAAGGGGAAGATGAGTCACCCAGCAGGCAGTGCTGGAACCTTCGGCAGCGGCGGCAGCGGCAGCTGCTGGTCCCGGACTGAGTCACAGAGCTGCCAGGGCGCCGCTGTTCCTGCAGCAGCCGAGGGGCTTCCATTCATCTCAGGAGGTGATGCTTGGGGTGTACTTGGGGTCACTGCCTGGGGGAGAGTTGCTGCCTTCTTTAGTGCCTTCCTTGATAAAATGGGAAACCCCAGAAACCCCTCTTTGGCCCACCAGCTCCTTTGTCAGAAAGATGCTAGGAAATGTGCAATACTAAGCAGAACAGAACCTGCTGGATCAGGCCAAGGGTCCCACCAACACAAAGCCCCTGTGGGAGCTCAGCCAGCTGGACGTGTGGAACCTGGTCCCCTTGATCTTGGCCTATATGTGAAGCACAGCCATTTTGTCACTTCTTTTTCAAAACTATCCGGTGGCCCCAATGGTTTAGTCAAATGAAAGAATCCTTGCCTAGCGAGAGCTAGCGTTTGAAGGAAAAATTAAAGCTTACAGCACCGTCGTCCCTGCTATGCTAGCTTTCCATGTGCATGGAATTTGTTACCTTACATCCAACACAGAGCGCTCACACAATCCCAAAGTCTAAAGCGGTGCTATAACTTGCAAACAGAACAACTCTGCTTTATAGAATCTCAGCTCTGTCCCCAAACATATACACACCGAGTAGTCAAGCCTTTGTACACCCATCAACTATGCTCTCAATCTGTCTGATCCCATAAAGATTGTACTGGTGGCAAGAGAGCACTATATAACCTGAAAGTTTGCTACAAATACTTTCTGCTGCCAGAAAATTAAAAGTGCCAATTCCACCACTCATTCCACATGAACTGGTATGACTTACTTCAGGGCAGCAAATTTCTTGCTGTAAATTATTCCGCCTCTTCCCTAAGCTGGAAACCCATGCAAATATTCTTTAACTGCGAATCACTCTTGGTGAAAGTATATGGTGGCTGAAGATAAACCTTTAATCAAGTTTTAGGCTGCAATAAATGATTTTTAAAAAGCTATTTCCCATCTCAACTCTACCAGAGAGCATCGTCTCTCCTTGTCATAATGCTCCATGAAACTCTAGGACTCTGGAGGAGGGGATGGGAAAGTTAACCATGCTCATCTATTGTCTTCTGAAATATAATAATAATAATAAAAAAAAAACCAAATACACCCCAAAACGCATGTTTGGGCCAGCCGCCTCCCCCTTCCAAAGTTATGCCTTCTTTGCCAGATTATCCCAAGAGGCGAAAGTGTGGGGATTAGTGTGAATCCCTCACTAAATCACAACCTTCCTGGGAACTTACCCAGCATGCCTTTATTGGAGTCGGACAAGCACATGTCTTTCTCTGCACTGGGGAGGACAAAGCCGACCACAAAAATCTCCACTCCGTCAGCCATGAGAGCCAGTCCAAGCACAAAGTAGAGTGTCCACTGGAATTTCCCATGTCCACACTCTTGTAGAATGAGCTCATACTGTTGAGAAAGCTCCTCCTTCTCCTTCTTCTTCTCTCCTTCCAGGTCATCAAAGTCTCTGAACTCACTGGCTACCTCCAGGCCAGCTGTCAGCCGCTCTCCACCTTTCAGGGAATCGTTCCGGGGGATTCCCTGGTACTCCCCCTCGTAGATCTCATCATCTTCATCGTGGCCTTCCGTAGCATCGCTGGAGGCCCCTTCGTCGTCAATCGAGGGCTCCCCATGGTAGTATCCGTCTTGGGGCTGATAGTCGTCATCATCCTCTTCCTCAAAGCGAGCGTAGGAGCGCTTGGTGTACTCGTCTTGCATGCGGTCCACCCCTTTGCCCACTTTCTTGGTTGCGTGCTTCTTCACCTCCTTGGCGATGTCTTTGGCGCCACGGATGAAGGCGGTCCGGTCTCTAAAGCCTTCGTCCATGGCTCCCACCAGCCCTTTGGGCCTTGAGATGAAAGGAGGAGGAAGGTGCTGGGGACTGGGTGGGGGGCGCTATATTCAGCACCGGCAGGGCAGACAGCTCCTTTTTTTGCCAAAGGCTCTCCCTTGGAGGACCAGCTCTTCAAGGGTGGGGACCCATCTGCCTGAGCCCTGGCTTCTGCTTCGGAGGAGGAGACAGTGCCTGCCAAGAGGAGCAAGGCAGAGGGGGCTCTGCTGGATTGACTGAGGGTGGCCCTGTAAAGGAAGGAAATGGATGGGTTGGTAAAAAAAAAAAAAAAGACAGAAGGTCAGGCAGAAGCCCAGCGGCTCAGGGAGGTTCAGATGACCAAAGGGACCAGATGGGTAGATGGTGCCCTCGCTCAGCCCTGGGAAGGTGGGGGCAAAGGGGAAATATTATTTTTTAAATGGTGCCAAGGAAACTGCAGAGGTTTCTCCAGGTGCTGCCAGGAATCAAGAATGACTTGAAGGTGCACATTTAAATAAATACATTAAATAAAGGGCACTGATTGAAACTCTTTTCAATACAGGTAATATAAAGGCGAAAGGAACTGCCTCCCTCCAGCCTGGGAACCCTTCAGCCACAGCCGGCGCTTTGGCTCCCTAAAGGCCCCTGATTTCCGCCAGGTTTCTGGTTGCCTGCAGTTTGACCGAGAGGGTCGGGAACGGAGCCGGTCATTTGCATAGCTCCACCCCTCCATCTGAACAGCTTCCCCAGGTGAGCAGATTTTTCCAAAAGGGGGAAAGGGAGGAACCATTTCTATCAATGCCATTACCACCCGACCGACCCCCTCCCCCTTCCAGTACCACACCGGGACTTATTTGAACGAGTAGCCGCTTTCTGAGCTTTTACAGAGCGCCGTTGCCTACACGACGCAGGCCGGATTCCAGGGGCCGCTCCTAAGCTAAGAGGAACGGTCATTCGGCCTTGTGCGGGACTCAGGATCGCTCCTCGTTCGCGCAAAGTGAAGCCCGCGGACCCGGGCAAGGTCACCTCCCGTCCCAGCATTTTCGCGGCCTCCTTCAAATATTTGCGCCCAACATTGATCCAAACACACGCTCTGTGCGCGGAGGAACTCTGTTGTACCAACTGGCAGGGAAAGACCCCCCCCCCTCGAAAATGCAGCCCTAGAGCTGAGGAAGCCGCGCCCGCGTTCCTCGCCGGCAGCCCCGGCAAAGGCCTCTCCCGCCTCAGCCCGGCCAAAGAGGAACCCCTCGTCGCCAGCCCAGGCAGAGCCCGAGCAGCTGCCCCACCAGTCTGGCGGGGAGCCCTTGCCCGGTCGATTAGCCCATTAGATCTATCTAAATACGCAGAGACGTCGGGCTACGTCTCGGATCCCATGATTCCGAAGGGGAATCACGCCGGCTGGGAGCGATGGGGTGTGTAGTCCAGTGGATTGTGGACTGGGGTCCTTTCGCGGTGAGCAAACGAGGAAATTTGGGACTCCTGAGCCAACCTTTTCTTTCCAGCGGCTTCCCCTTCGACGCCGCCCTTCGGGTGGGGGCCTTGAACACCAGGGAGACGCTTCTTTCACAACCATCACACCCCCTCCCGGCGCAAGGACCTAGTTTTAATTTGCAGCACCGACGGAACCCATCAGGTCCTCCGCGCTGGCTGCTCCGCAGAGACCACAGACTTCGTGCGCTTTGCGATCTCGGAGGCCGCTTGCCCCCTCCCAATTATTCAGTCGGCCTAAAAAAACCCGGCTACACGGCGGTGATGAGCGAAAGGTGAAGAGCCCCAGCCCCTCCCCGGGTTCGCCCCCGCCCCAGCCTCCAAGGTCATTTTCTCTCCGCCACCGCCACCCCCTCACGGCTTTCTTTCTCCGCGCAGCCCCGGCCGTGGCGGAGCATCGCCTCAGCATCGTCCCGCAATCCTGCAGCAGCCAAGGCCGGACCGCTCCCGGCCGGCAAAGCGAGCCCGCAGGGGGAAGGGGCTCCCAAGATGCGGGCGGAGGAAGGCCAAGGTTTCTCAGGACAAAATGGCCACACGAAGGGAGAAACGGTGCTGGCATCCACCGCGGCCGGCCTGCAAGCCCCCAGCTCACCTCTCTCCCGCGGTACCTGGCCCGTTCGCAGGCAGGCAGGCGCTCGCTCGCTCGCTCCCGCCGCCGCACGCTGCTGCTGCTGCTGCTGCTGCTGCAACCGCCAGAGAGACGCAGGGGAGCAGCGGCGGCGGCGGCGGAGCCAGAGCGCTAAGACTGCTGCGCCCCTCCAGTCACGGGAGAGTCCATTGTGGCACGGAGGGGACGGGGACGACAGCCCGCCCGGGGACGAGCGAGCCGGAGCAGGACCTGGCTCCGCGAGGAGGGGGCTGCCCCGAGGTCCCGCTTCCCTCGCATCCCAGCTGAGCCCCTTTCAGCACAGCGCACCGAGAGAGGGGAAGCGGTCCCAGGGACGCAAAAGCGGCGGCTTACCAAGTCCCCGCTCGCGCTCTTTCCTCTTTTGCGCTCGCTCCAAGCAGGCTTTTCAGAAAAGCAGCCGCCAGGCGAGTGGCTGGAGGACGAACCCGAGTCACACCAGCAAGCCTGGAACAGCAGCGATGCTCTCCCCTGCGGGGGTCTCCCCCTCCCGCCTCTGTCGTGACCCTCTTTTTCTTTACATCACGTTTCTGGTCAAAGAACAATTCAAACCCCACTCCCCCAACGGCCCCCTGGTTTCTTGGCTCTGTAACCACAACCCAGCAGTGTAGAAGGGCTTTCCCAGGCCAGGCTCCCTTCCCTTCGCCTGGAGCACCCAAAAGGGCCTTCTGCTGCAGAAGTGCCAGAGGGTACCTGGCCTTTGTCTGGAGTAGGTCACAGCTCCCAACTCAGGGGGGTGGGTGGGGGGCGCACCTTTGATAATGGTGCCAGGAGAGGACCAAGACTGGCTAAGGATCTCGGAGGAGTCCTGGTTGGAGGTGCTCTGATGGCAAAACTCTGGGAGAGCAAGGCCTTGCGTCTCCTAGAGGTGGTGGGTGTCTTGGTACCCAGAAGTGAAGTGCAGCTTAGTGGGAGATGCCCCAAGATGGCGGGGGGGGGGAGAGGAGTGAGCTGGTCAGAAGGCAGGTGGGAGGGGGATGCTATCCTCTGGCTTTAATTCCTTTGATGTCATTCCCAAACTACGGCCAAAGGAAAACCAGCCCTGAACTTCCAGAGAGAGATTCTGGGATGCCAGCCACCTGAAGCTGGTGTTTTTTTTGTTTTTGTTTTTTTTTTTTAATCTAGGAAAGGGCTTTCCTTTTCTCTCTTGGAGACTCCCCCTGCCCTTCCCTCTTTGCCTTCCAAGGCATCGCTGGCCCAGGCCCAACCCAAGAAAAGGGCCACCCGGGAGGTCCTGACTGGATGCTCCCCCCTCTTGGCCTCTCCCACCCTTAGGAGCCCCAGGGGGCCTAACCCTTTACAAGGCAGCAGAGTCCGCTTCTTTCATCTTCCAGGACAAACCTAATTCACACACAAAATATTGTTCAGCGTTGGTTGTGATGAGCCCACCTGAAGAGTTTCCTCCAACAGAAGGCCCAGAAGTTGCCATTTTGCTCCCCCAGGGATCCCTCTGTGCCTGCTGCCCAAATGCGCCTGCTGCTCAGTACGTGTGCTGCTGGTGGGCACACCAAATGCTCTGAAGAAACTGCCTCGGCGTGCGCTGCAGAATTTGTGATCTCTAGTGGCGGCAAGATTCTAACATTCTGCCCTTGGCTTGGCTTTTTCAATGAGATGTGGCTCAGAGCAAAGAGGAATTTGCGGGATGTTATTCCATGTTAGTTTGGGTATCTAAGCAGCATTCTCCCAGTTAACTGAAGACAAAGGTTTATTATTGAATTGAATTCTTTATTGTCATTGTCTGTATATACACAGTATACATATAATGAAATACTGTAGCTAATCAAGCTTTCAGCACACTGGGTTGAAACAGGCAAGTTTTATCTAACTGAGCCTCAGACCATCCCTTTATCTTTCTGGCTGGGGAGCTTAAGAAAAGGAAGGTGAACTATTCAGAAAACCACCCCTTGGAAATGTTTTTCACAGAGGTCTAAGTCCATTTCTCACATCAACACTCTTCCTGTATCCAGTTTACAATCATACATTCCCCTCAATAAATGCTATTAAAAACATGTACTTTTCATAAAGAAATCATCTTTACTATTATATATTAGCAGGCCACTCCTTTAACATTTTCCAAAAGTATGTCAGATCTTTGTAAAAAAAAATCCTGAAACTTAGGAATCCTGCAAAAATAGAATGTGTCCTGGTCTCATTTCCAAAGACACAACAACTAGGGATTAAAATATGTGCTGCGAGTTTTATCTGCTTGGAAAGGGATGTGTGACAGCACGAAGAGACAGCTTTAAGTCTGAACGCAGCACTGTTGTGAGGTGTTGAATTTTCCTTAACAGGATATTTTTTAACATTCAGAATGTAGGATAATTATCAGTTCTTTGCCTGTGATCACACCAGCTATGTGGAAACCAGGAAGCTTCATAGATTTTACACTCTTCTTTCTGAGTACGTGATTGGAACTCACCACTATCCTTCGGCCTCACTCAAACCCAGCAGGCTACTTCCATGATCCCATTCTTACTCTCAGGAAAGAGGGACTTCTGCATCTTGTCAACTAGGTCAATCCCTGTTATTTTTGTATCAACAGCTTTATCTGTCTCTGTGGGGGAGAAATTCAGAGTTTGGCATCTTGGTTGAGGCCTTCTGGAAGATAGCCTATGGTTGGATTCAAGTGGTAATGTCAGGTTCCAAGAAATGCAACCATTAAAAAACAAACTCCGAGGCATTTCAATTCCTCAAAGAACAAGTTTATTAAGATACACCATCTTGGCACTAACTCGTGGAAAGCCAGTACTGAAAGTTTCCCAGCTTTCCACGTCACTGTAACTAGAATTTTCTCAATTTTCCAAAACAATATGTCACATTGACCCCACTGGGGCATGGAACGGTTGCCTGACAACTTCATTCCTCCTTCCTCTGCGGCTGACTCATCATCCAGCTATGTTGTTTTAGCTGGAACTCCATCCACCTCAGTTCTTCCCCTTCAGCTCCCAAGTGTGTCAAACCGAATTCATATGAATAACCCAGATATAAACCAACCCACCATCTAACCCAATTCAGGCTTGACAGATAATTCATAGCTACTTGTGGGAAGGGATGTCACTCAGCAAACTGACTCGGGGCACACAAGATCTAGTTGCAGACAATGAGGAATTCCCAGGTATGGCATCTCACTTGATACACTGGTTTCTCACCCAGCTTATGATGGGGATCACGCTGGCTTTCACCTCCTTTCTTGAAATCTCTCATGGTTATTGTGCCTGGAGAACATTTATATCTGGGCATCAAGCAACCCCATCCCCCTTCAATAAGGTAATAGCAGCAAAGTAATCTGATAGCTGGGAGGGGTCTGAAACTTGGAAAGTCCAACCTATCCTACTAAATTGGATGCTTAAGTCCCTGAGTGACTCCCCCTACCCAATACACTTACCTCCCTGCTGGAAGGAGCAGATCTTTGGAACTAACCCTAACCCTTCTAACTCTGTGAGGGCAAGAGGACCGCAAACAAAGAAAGCCATTATAGAAAACCTTCTCATTTTTTAAATTTCAAAACAGCAGTTTTTCAATTGGATTTTACAAACAGGATCATTAAAAAAGAGAAAAGTGAAAAACCAACTTTTATTTAAGGGAACACAGGTAATAATCAGGATGAGCAAACCCTCAATGCTGCCAAATACATGGCCATGTTTTTCATCATTAAAGAAGAGGGAGATGCTGCTTGCTGGAATGTTTGTCTCCCCCGCACCCCCCCCAAAAAAAAACCAAAAAAAGGGAGACCAGCAGGAGGTGGCTGTTTTTTCAGGCAGGCCGGTGACCTATTGTGGCCTAGGGAGGGAGAGGCCCCCGCATAGGTCCCCGTGGAGGCACCATGGGCCGTTGGGCAGGACGAGGCGGCAGAGGGATGCGCTGGTAGCTGTAGGGAGGGGGCCGAGGGGGGCCATTGTATCCATGGGGGGGCATCAAGGGAGGCGGCCCACGCATCCCATGAGGTGGCATGGGACCAGGATGACCTGGAGAAATAAAACATGTGGACATCAGATGGCACCCAGAAGATGCCCAAGATCGCATCAAGCTGTGAAGGTAGTTGCTTTTTGGCACTAAGCCAGAAAAGAAGAGAGAGTACCCCAGACCTTTCCACTTACCCATTGGTGATCCAAAGTGAGGGCCCCTGGGTGGCATGCCCATGGGGGGCGGTCCAGGATGGGGCATGCCTGGAGGTGGGCGCGGAGGTGGCTGCCCCCCTGCCCCTGGGGGTCCAGGGTGATGTGGGCCCATTCCAGGCATTCCATGATGGACCTGCATTTGCGGCATCCCTGGGAGGGCAACAAAAGGCAGGGATTTCTCATGCATGCATTCACACAGTTCCAAAGACAAAGATCAACAAAGTTTGTGTCAGGAAGACTTCACCCACATCATACAGCTGATTTACAGGGGCCACAGCTGGATCGCACTGTTCTCAAACTCTCCCACAGCCCCTAGTACTGACATGCCTTACGGTGACAAAGGCAGAGCCGGACTTCTGCTAAGAAGAAAGTTGTTCAAATCATAGAATGTACCTGGATGCATCCCACCAGGAGGGAAAGGATGTGGGTGGGGAGGATGAGCTCCCCCGGGGGCTCCTGTGGAAGGAGGTCCTGGAGCACCAGCCCCCGGTGGCATGGGTGGAGGTGGCATGGCTGGAGGCAATCCTGGTGGCAAAGCTCCCGGAGGGGGCACTGGTGGAGGAAATGATCCAGGTGGGGGGATGCCTAGAATGGAAAAACACAGAACACCTTGAAATATTGGAGAAAGCACCCAACAACCCCCTGGTTGCATCACTCATTTTCAGAACTCAAGCGGTGAGAAAAAACAATTGTTGGAAGCTATCAACCCCAACACTGGTGTACCTGGAGGAGTAACCCCTGGTCCCAAGGTGGTAACCACTGGCGTGGGCACTGAAGGTGGCGGTGGAGCATCTGCAAAGAGTTGATGCGGCCGGTCGGCCTGGGAGAGGGGGTTCTGTGCAGCGAGGAGGCGCTCAGCCGCTGAGCCATGCCTTTCCCCCTTAGAATCCTTCTTGAAGGCATAGGAGACGGTTATGGGGCGGTTGCACAGGTATTGTCCATTCATCGCCTCTATGGCAGCATCTGAAGCATCAAAGCTGGCAAAATTGATGAAGGCGTAACCCTTGGAGTTGCCCGTGTCGGGGTCACGCATGATCTTCGGAGTCTGCAGGATAACCCCAAAAGCGCTAAACGTGTCATACAGCAGCTTCTCGTCAATCTCCGGGTCCAGGTTGCCAATGAAGATGTTGGCACCCACGTCCAGGTTCTTGTTGTGGGCCGAGGCCTTGTTGACCCGGATGGGCTTCCCATAGAGCTTGATCATGTTCATGATCTTGATGGCGTAGTCAGCGTCCTCCTCGCTGAGAAATTCCACGAAGCCATAGCCTGGAAGGACACAACCCGGAGAGGGCCCGCGATTCCGCTGTGCACTGGGCCCCGCGCTTGCCCCAGCAGCCCAAGCAAGCCTCCCCGGGCTCTCCTGCCCAAGGAGACGCCGCCCGCTTACCTTGGTGCTGGCCCGTGACGCGGTCTTTGGGCATGTGGGTGTTGACCACGGGGCCCGCCTGGAGGAAGAGCTCCCACAGGAGCGGCTCGCTGACCTTCTCGTCCAGGCCGCCCACGTAAACGGTGGCATCTGGGGGGCGAGACGGCGGTCAGAGGGCGCGGCGCCGGACGGCCTCCTGCCCGTCCTCCGACCCGCGCCCCTGCCGAGCCTTTCGGAGGCTGGCACCCAGCCCGCGTCTCCGCCGGGCGTCTCGCCCCGCGCCACCCCGAGCACCGCGCCGTTACCTTGGTTCCGCTCCGAGATGGGGCCCGCCGCCATCTTGCTGCGGGAGCTTCCCGGCTTTCACTCGCACTTCCGATCCTAGCCGGAAATTACGTTAAGGGCGCAGCGTGGCCGCCGCGGCCATCGTGTTCCCGGGCGGACGCTGTGGAAGGCAGCTGGCTTTAAGGGCTATACCAGGCAATTCACGCGCATAATCATCTCCTCGCGGAAGTCGGCCTTCAGATTAAATACTAAATCACATGAAGTGCCCGGCACTATATCACAACAACGCGCCTGCGTACGTGCGTCATTTTGACAGCAATAATGTGGCATAAAACCAGAATTTCCGGTTCCACCAGTTTCCGCCCAGAAGAGGGAAACTGCGCCTGGCCAATCAGCGCGAGTCTATCCCAAACTCCTCCTCTTCGCCCTTTCCCGCTTTTTTCTTTCGCCGCGCAGTCGCGCTCAGCCTTTTCTTCTTTTCTTTTGTTCATTCGCGCGCCATTCCTGAGGGGAGAATCGTTGCCTTTTAAAAGAAGGCAGAAAAAGAGAAAAAACTTGAGTAACCCGAAGCTTTGTGGGAGCCTCCTTTCCAAATAGAACGGCAGCCATTGGCGCCTCTGCCTCTTCTAGCCAAGCCGTGTTGGGCTCGCGAGGTGATCGAGGCCCAGCAAGGGTAGGAATAAGTCAGGGAATGGGAATGATGGGTCCTGTGGTCTTACTGCCGTCGTCTCGGCCTCTTCAGGCAGGGAAGAAAGTGCAAAGTAATTGCTTCCCGCACATTGAGGGTTGGATAGAGTAGGAAATGCTTCTGAGCATAGGCAGAGTGCGCCCGAGGCTGAGCAAAGGGAAGAAAGGTCTGGGGGGCCCTCAAGGACTGCCCCCCTTCCCCGGAGGGAACGGGGTAGAGCCTTAAATCGAAACCACCTTCAGGCAAACATGCCCAGGAGGGGCAAGTGGCTGATGTGCTTCATGCTAAATTGGCAGAGAGTTTTATTTAGACCCCAAATACTCCTGTGGCAGGCCTTTAGATAGATAGTAACCCTTTACTTTTGTTTTTTTCCAGCTATCACACTTAATGTGTTTTTACAGTGCCAGTCTGGGCAAGGAAAAGCCACTGGCAGAGGAGATGAAGGCTCTGCAGTTGGTTCAAAAGCTGGTTAAGAAAGGCAACTTCAGGCAGTAAATCGTGATTTAGCCCAAGGTGGGTGAAACAAGGTTTGCCCTTTCTTTTTGGTCTAGGTGAGAAGAAAGGCAAAGTAAATAGCAAAAGGTTTATATAGCACACATGCAAACAAATGAAGTGAGCATGAAATAATGGCGTGAATCCTATATATTCTGGATTTCAGTTTGACACATATAAAGGAAAATTTACATAAAGGTCTGTTGTGGTTGTGGCAAGCCAATTCGTCTTTGTAACATTGTGACAGAGAAAAACCATCCCATTTCATCAAATGCACAAATGTCCTTGACCCAGTTTGTATGCTGTTTACAGAGATTTTTATTTTATTTAAAAAGCCATTAGCTTAAAATTGGCAATTTCCTGTTTGCTGTTAAGAACCAAAGCATATGAAATAGTATAAAATTGAAATGGCAAGCTTTTGCCTTTATGGAAGGTTACACACACACAAACTTGCATATACAGTACATACAGGGGTGGGATTGTACCGGTTCCGATCGGATCGGGCGAACCCCTTGTTCCCATGTTCGATTCTCTGAACTGGTTCACTGTGACGAAGTGGGCCCGCTTGCCCACCCCTGCTCTTTCCTGTGCTTTATGCCTTTGTTTAGAGCACAGCTGATGCACGCGGCAGAGTGGTTTGCTGCGCCTCAGCTGTTTTCTTCATAGAGGCTGCAGTTGAAGGGCTTGCCTTTTTTAAATGCGGAGCACGCATGCGGTTGCTATACTAGTGGAATTCCACCCCTGAGTACATATATACTCAAGCAAATACAGCGGCTAGTACACATTGAGTGAATAAATAGTAAACTTGACATATGAAGAGGGAAGCTAAAAGGATTAGATTTTTGTGCACCAGTGTATCATACATATTGAGTCGGTGGCTCCAGGGTTGATGATTTCTGTCTACTGAATGTATAGTCAGCTTTTGATGCTACTTAATACATTTACAGGTTACTTCTTGGGCAATAAGAACAAAAGTTCTTATTGATCCTTTGCTGTATTCCAGGGCTGTAAATATATAGCATGCCGTTGTCTGCAGCATAAGAACATCAGTTCATTTGGAAAAATGTTCATTTTAGAAAATTATGCATGAGAATATATAAATTACAATGCCTCGTTTAAGAAGTTTCTAAAACCCAGCTTGTTGCAGGTGGTTTATATGAAGGAGAAGCAATAGCTTTTGCCATGAATGTTCAAGAAGCCTGTCCATCACCAATGGGAGGACAAAACTGAGCTTTGTATTTTTAATGAGCTGTTGTGGCCTTCTTACTCATTTTCCAGAGCTATGCTATAGCTTCCTCTTGCTTGCAAATAGGTTAGCCGCTTTTGAAGAAGATCCAGTTCTTCGGTGAGTTTAACAATGTTGGAAGCAAAGAGGCCAACCTGAAGGGTGACATACATTGATATTAAAAACTCAAGTTACAAAATAGTTGCTGCTGCTATATATGCCATTTTTAATCATCTTTTGCATTTATACTCCATGTGTGTGTTCAACCGTACAGGACACAAATTCCTCACCAAGAGGATGCAACATTAAAGATTTTTAGAAGTATGCTTTTAATCCAAATACTGCAATCAGAAAATTAAAATTTCTGCAGCTTGAAATTTCATAAGACAGAAAATCTACTTTAAAATATTTTCCACAATTGAGGATGCTGCTGGCCCTGTCCTTGACTTTTACAAAAATCCCCTTATCCCAACCAAATACAAAAGGAAAAGATGATAGTATTTCCTCACCCACCAACATTTTTGCGGGGTGGGGGAATTGTTACCCATAGAGCAGTTTCTATGGGGAAGCTGCTTAAGAAAAACCATGTCAGGAAGTAGGATGAGGCAAGAGCAATAGTTTGCCCACAAACTCTTTGGAGCTTCAGTGTATCAAATGGAATGGGCACTTTTACCATATTTCCAGTTCACCAGAATCAGAAGAGAAGGCAGTGTATAACCTTTAATAAATACTTTTCATATAAAGGCTGAACCAGAAATAAATTGGCTCATCTGCTGAGCCAGGGGATACCAGGAGAATATACATGTCTGGAGCAGATTGTGGGTGGCACCAAGACATTGTATGCAAGTGCAAGAAGAGAAATGATTCCTGCAGCACACGCCTGTCATTTTTTAAACATTGTTCAAGGTCTTTGAGGCCTTAGTGCATGTTTAGATTTTAAAATGCTTTTGGCATACAACTGAATGGGCTAAAATGATTTAGGAACAATGTGCAAATTAATAACACTGCCCACTTGAAAAATAATTTTCATTACTGTGCAGTGTTTGGAATCAAGACAGTAAATATGAGGTGCTGAACAGGCTTTTACAGACTCCATCAATATACAGTTCAAAAGCTATATTTGGCAATTGGTTATTTCAGCTGAGGCTTTTTTCTATTGGATATTTTTTGTACCTGAACTTCTGGATTCCCCCGAAGATAACACCTTTTCCATAAACGTATTGAAGTCCCTGTATGTGATGGGTGAAGCAGCAAATCATTATGATAAATGAAGCTGCCGTTGGATTTGGCCATCCAAGACCTTTCTTCTCTAGAAGTCTCCAGTGCCTGAACACGATGAAAACTCTTTTTGGAAAGGATCCCATTTTTCCAAGGAAAAATGTGTGATTGCAAACTGAGACAGCCTTTTGAAAAAATGTACAAGGTCTGTTTTTCTGAAGAACTGTTTTCCATCTAGAGGAAAAAGAATGTAGAAAAGATAGCTGCCTTTGAATCTAGCAAGTCAAATGTTTAAAAAAAACCTTATGTTTGTTAATACGCACCTTGTCACCATTTTTGAACAGGAAATTTTTGTTTAAAGTGCCTCCATTGCTGAGTTTGTTCTCATTGTACCAGGGGTTCCTGAACTGTGCTATCTGCCAGGGGTTGGATCTGAGTAGCCAGTTCCAAACTGTAGACAAATTTGTGTGCCCTACATTTTTGATAGGATAACCTTTTTGTAGGATTTCTGAGCAGAGATTTTCTTGCCAGCCATTGATAGGAGTGTAAATTTGATTGAGAAAACGATTCTGGATACAAAGAAAGAGAAACTAATAATTTCCAATATGTGTTTCTCTCCCCCATTTTCATAGATTTTAATATTCAAGGAATTAGGACAACAATCTTTACCCCATTATTTTTCACAACCGCCAGTCTTGGCTCACCTGATTCTTTCGACTTCGTTCCCACTGACAGTTGAATAGGAAACTGCTAGAAAATGGGATGAAGCAGCTATCATATATGGCCATCAAGTAGGCCTCTGTAAACTCAAAAGATTGTGGGAATTGCTGCAGCAGTTGCCATATGGAATCCAGGAAGAGGAAAAATACCGGTGACTACACACACACACCAAAAAAAAAGGGGATTACAACGGATTAAACAAATGATTCCCACCTCTTCCTCCTCCTCTAATCCTTATCTCTTTTATAGTATGTAACTTTTTTCTAAAAAGAGGATGAATTTTAAACTAAAACGAATGCTTAATAGTGGGTGCTAACGCCATGTTTTTTAAAGGCAGAAAGTGGTGTCTCCCATTCTTTGGGTTCCTTGCAAATCCATTTATTTTTATTAGATTTGATCCTGTTTTATTGACTGATTGGTCCACTGAAGGCTACAAACCTACTTGATATTCCTGCCTCCTGTTTTTCCTACACTGCCAGTCCTGTGAGGTGGGTAGGACTGAGAGAGTGACTACCAAAGTCACTCAGGTGGCTTTCATGCCTAAGAAAGGCCTAGAACTCAGTTTCCTGGTTTCTAGGCCAGCATCTTAACCACTACACCAAAACAACTCTCATTTTACTTTATATATACACATTTTATTTCAAATAGCTAAAAGCACAATTTCATTCTAGTTCATAAAACAAGAAACTGACCTCATCCTGGTCATTTTTCTTGAGTACATTGAGACGCTGCAGGAAAGGATGGCCGGCTGCTACCCATTCTTTTTGTATCAGATTCTGGAATCCATGTATTGTCCTATTATATGGATCTGAAAGAATTTGCACTAGGGAAGCCAGCAAACAGTTCAAATCTCTGTCATCTGATTCTGGGAGGAAATGAAACAGATAAAAAGAATTTGTGAGCTGTGGTATTTTTGCATAATTATTAATATGCAGAGAAGTGATTTTACTTACTAGAAATATTCACAAAGATGTAATAGGAAACATACCATAGATCCTGTTTAAATGCTTGTGGATAAACAAAAATAATATAGTGAAATCTGATTGAAGGTACTTCCATCAGATTCCATCCATGGGATTTTGGCACTGCTTCCAAATCAGTATCATGACCCTGGGAAAGGGTTACTTTCCTGTCAACAGGATTTCTCATTAAAGCCTTATCTCCTTGGTTTTAATCTCCTTGCGCTGAGCTTTGTAGCTAGAGACTTGTTTTGTTTTTAACTTTATTATAGGGCTGTGGAGAATATTGGTCAGCTTATTTGAATAATTTTTGTTGTAGATTCACTTGGACTCTAGCCATCCAGCTATCTCATCCTATTTGTAAGAGGAATCGCATGGATGGGAAGTGTGTTTTCTCAAAAGTCGCAGTTCTGTTTAGTTGTATTGCAACACTGCCACTGGGAAAAGAAACCACTCCCCACAAAGTTATGTTGTGCTTATGAATAGATGCTGCATAAGATTGTGGATAGCAAAGAGTGATAAATTAACTGAAATCAGAAAAGTCTTATTTCAGCTTTTATAGAAGACAGAGAATTACTCTGGTCCTTGGAGACTTCTGTCTAGCTCCCATACTGACACATTAGTGATATAAATACCACTAATGAAAATCTAGAACAGCGTGGTTTTCTTGGTTATCTTCAATAAAATTGTAGCATGATTTGTGAAATTATGATTTAGCATATTGTGTGAACCCATGTATTACAGTTTGCAAACAATGGTCAAACAATTTTTAAGCAAGTATTTGAAAATGGAATTAAGGACCAAGGAACTTACTTTACCTTGCAGTACAACTGATCGACTCCTCTCTGTTAGCAGAAGAGTCACTTCACTGGCTTTCTTCAAACATAATCTAGACAGACGAGGAAGATAGCACTTCTCAAGATGTTGGAAGCAAAAAGTACAAGTCTCACATAGCCTTTCCTATTTTTCTAATTGTACTCCTGCCTTTGAAGAATACGCTTTGTGTGACAGTTTCTTTAATATATTGAATAACTAGTCATGTTTAATATAAATCATTTGAAAGGTATTCTTATCTGCATGCTAACATTGGTCTTTAAAAAAATTAAATAAAAATGGCTGCATTGTGAATCAAACAGTAGGTTCTTCCCTGCAGTCTCTTCATATCATATTTTTGGCCAATCTAAAATCATCTTTCTTAACTAAAATCAGCCTTTAAAACACAAGATTAATTAGGAGGATTCATCTTGTAACTAGTTCTCAAATCATAAGGAAGCTAGAAGCCATTTTGTAAACAATCTTCTACATTTTCAAAAGAGACAGGCCTCCTTATTTCATTGAAGGAGAGCAAGAAACAGAGCCAGAGCTTTTTCACCATAATTTCCGTATATATAGGGTTTGCATTTGAAAATAAAATATTTATTTGAATTAATGTCTTAAATTAACCTGTTTCTTAATTCATCTTATTAATCAGTGATTGAGAGAGGGATAACTAGTGCCAGCCCAGGCAACTATCATAGAAGTCTGAGACCTCTTACCTTACATGATCCAGCCACCGTGTATTTTCCAGACTCGAGAACCATTTCTCATCAGATGGTGCAACAGATGTATCTAGGAGAAGCAAGAAGTGTCACTGAAGTTAAATTTGACACCTTTTTGTGAAAATTGGATATATTTTACACCTTTCTATAATAGAAGTCTCATTAAAAGCCTAGGATTTTATTCCTAGGCTTCCAAACCTAGCGAATCAGCTGTATCATAATCCTAAAAATAAAACCAAAACATAAACAGATAAAAGAGGTAAATTGTAAACTTCTAGAAAGCAGAAAGGGGCCCTCCAGATCATTCTGAAGGGCGAACACTGTTGTACAGAAGGCGTCCTTCTATGTTCCTCCTGAGAGACATTCTTTATTTGAAGAAACCTGGAGCACTTCAACCCTGTGGAATCAAATCAACTGGTCAGATGTTATAGGAGATTCCTCAGACGCTATGCCATGTATTATTTTTGTAAGTTCAAAGTGCTTTGCATAGATTTTAAAATATGTCAACATGCTTGGAGTAATTTTACTGACGTTTTGTAGGAAATTCTCAAATTAGATGAGAATTGAAGGTAAGAATAGCTTTCTTAAGGCCAGGCATTGTATTTGAACCAATGATTTCCTGATCCTTAACTCAATATATTGCCTCTTATCCACATAGGTATTTCTGGGTTTCCTAGCGGTTGAATTGAATTTCTGACTTCATTTAAGTGTGTTTACATTTAAATTAATGCAGTCGAATATGGGAGTTTTGTTTCTATCCTTAGACCTGTTTTTGATGTTCAAAATTATCTGGTTGCTTATGCCATCTTGTTGCTGACAAAATTGCTTAATGATCTGATGTAAGAAGAGCACTTGTCATTTCGTATCTTTCATTCACTTATACAGGCATTCTGACATAATGATTGGGCTGAGAGATCTCTTGGTCTGTCCTTGCTAGTGCTAAAATTTGTGTGTGGCACAATTCTTAGAAGGAGAGTTGTTTTCTAATTCTGCTTACCAGTCAGGCAAAGGCTCAGATTCCACAGTTTGGAGTAAGACTGATGGATCTCAGGAAGGCTGGGAAGGTCAGCAGTTGCTTCTACAATTACACACTGAGAATGTCCAGCAAACAATAGTATTTCTATTGCCCTTCAGAGAGGAATAGGGAGGGTGAAGGTAATATTCCAGAAAATGAGACTTTTTAAAAAAAAGTAGTCTAAGGTACTGCACAAATTTGACATTGCCAAAATTTAACAGATTTTTGAGCTTTGGCTGTGTGAAAACGCAACTCTCAAGCTGCTGAGATTATATCATTCTGGATCCTTTGTGTCTGTAATTCACGTATGGTTCCCATGTAAAAGATGAAATGGAATTCAGTTCCATATTGAATTGGAAGCCTTGGTTTTGTTTTGTTCTTTTTGATAAGACCTACCCAAGATTAACCGAGTGATACATACATTAGGAGGATCGGGGGTCTTTTTGAATAAAAGTAATAATGTCTCCAGGTTTTTGCTGATGTCCTGACCCCTTTTTCCACCTCCCCATAAGCTGTCCCACAGTGTTTGGTAATCCACACTTTAGCATCATTCCCATCCACCCCTCCCAGTCATCCCTATCTTTCAACCAATTGGTTTCTCAACAGCAGAAAATTCCATGGCTTACTGTTAGCTATGAGTTTCATTCTTTGGCATTTACCTTATATCTTCCTTCTCTGGATCTGAGTTAGTGTGGAAGTTAGCTGCTCTAAGAAGATCACTGCCATTCGTGTGATGCCAGCACAACCTCTGGTCATGATAACAGAGAGACAAAACTTGAGTTCTAAGCAAGATTTTTCTGATCTTCAAATTCAGACTTCCCTTTCTCTTCTAAATGGTTTTACATTATTTAGGCAGGTATTCCAACATGGAAACATTTCCTCTTTCATGCTCACAGACTGGCTTTGCATATGATGCTAAATGCAGGTTAATAAAGCACAATTCTTAATTTTTATAGAGCATGCTATGCTCTTTGAAATAAACCCTATTGTGGTTTAATGTTAGCATGATTCACACAATATACTAATATAGAAGGTGAGTTTCCTCATTATACTGAATCACTAATTACTTGGCTCCATTTTAACCTAGCCTTTCAGGTTGTGGGAACTTGGAAACATGCTATATTGAGCCATTGTGGGGGATAAATGTCCCTCCCCACAGCTCCTCTGCTTGCAGCTTAACAGTAAGGCTCCCTCCCTCATTTGGCCCTCTTGCTCTTGTGCGTGGCTAGCACAGCACATCCCTAATCGCAGCCTTATACTCAACTGGTATTCGTCTTTCATTGAAATGCACAAACGCTCTTTTCAGCTCATTGTCGAGAAATCGATTGGGGACCCACAAGTATTTGGGAAGGCTGTTAAAAGGAAACAAATATTTTTGAAATCAAACCTTACCAAGTATTTCTCTGCAACCTGGTACCCTTTAGTTACACTCCACCATGCCCAGCTAGTATAGGCAGGGTATGACTTAGTCTAACACATCTGAAAGGAACCCGGCTGCCAAATATAGATTTTTAATCTATGTTCAGAAAGGACAATCTAGTGTTCACTTCTATACCCTTAGTTAATTCCATGCCTGATTCTTGATGCAGCAAGATAGCATCAGATAATAATTTATTAGAATCTGACTGCATACTTTTAAAATGCCTGGGTTTTAAGAAGATTCTACCTAAAAAAAGAGACAAATACATATGTTAACTGGCTACACAGCACAAACACTAACTAACTTTTTACCTTTGCAAGAGCTTCCAGATCTAGGCTCCTTGGCTTAAGCCTTAAATGTCAGAAGGACTCCAACTTCTCTCTCCCATTCATCCTGACTTCACCTCTTTCCATTGTTACTTCTCCATTAGCATATCTGCCCCCAATGCAACATTTAGTATTGATGGGAAAGCACCTCCCATTCTCCTGAAAATGATCTTTACCTGGTAGACATATCGAAGCGTTCATTGACTGGGCTGACTCGCCAGCCAGCTGCACCGAGCCGCTTCAACTCCTTCTCCCAGTCACAGAGAGTCTCAAAAAGCACTACTGAGAATCCTTCCTGCAGCTGAATATCCTGTCTGGCCAGGCAGCTGTTCTCTGCAACACAGGTCAATGTTGAGATGCGTATTTCAATAAAAAATATCCCTGTTTCTTTGATGTTGCAAGTGCTCCATCGCTGGAGGTTTTCAAGAAAAGAGTGGGTAACAGTTTATATCTGAGATCGTGCAGAAGACTCCTGCTTTGGGCAGGGGGTTGGACTTGAAGACCTCTTTCCAACCTTAAGGTTCTATGTCTACTTACCCAAATTCTTCAGAGCTAAGTATTCATAGCAGGTATCCCTGCCACTGTTCTCCTGAGCTTGTGCAATGGCCATTGTCACCTGGAAAGTAAAGTTATGGAAGAGCAAGGTCATCTAGCTGGCTTCCTGTCTAAGGCAGACTGAGGGTGAAAAAAAAAAAAGGAATCTTTTTAAAAAGAAAAGGCTTTTCTGCCTTTAAGGAGAAGTTAATAAAATATGCCAATGAATGAGGCCAATGATTCTCATATCTAAAATATTGTTTACCATGATGGGAAGAATTAGTCTGTGCCATCTTGCATTTTCCAGTGCCGGAATTAGGAAGGGGGAATGAATTGCATATTCTCTTAATTGCAGAAAAGGTCGGTCATACAAGTATTTGATTTCTGAATGGAGAGTGAGAATATCTTTTGGCAGAAGGACTGTGTTTAGACTCACCATTTACTAGATATCTTTCTGCTGAATTCACCGCCATAACTTACCCGGAAGGCCTGAGGTTCGAAGCCATTTTCATGGAACTGGAACCTTAGCACCCGGAAATCCCGGCAGTAGATGATCAGTTCCTCAGGAATGAACTTCAGTGTAGATGTGCTCGTTAGCACCTTGGCTTTTGTGAAACTATTCACTGGGGTGAGAACACAAATCATGTTTTTAGGAGGAGGAAGGCTGTTGCGAGGGAAATACTGTTTATTAGAATGACCAACAGTGTCAATTTACAGAGCAATAAGGCAACAGTTTCCTGCCTTGGACAGTTTACAAGTCTAAAACTGGATGAAGTCCTTCCCAACTGTTACATTCTGATTCTGTCTCTGATCTTCAGAGAAAAATAAGATTCCATGGAAAATATTACAGATTTTAAGAGGTATTTCAAATGGAAATGGAAAAGAAGCATTGATTGATTTATTGCATCCTGAGCAAAATTATCTAAGAACAAAATAGTTGGCTATTATAAACCCAAAGATTAAATAGGCATTTTTTCCTCTGAACCTACCAGCCACCAGTTTTCCAATACCTGGTAGGGCCACTTCATAGTCACTGCACATAAACAGATAGCAAGAGTCATTCTAGAAGGAAAAGAAATTGGTATTTTATATTTCTGATCTCTTCCCTTAGTCACACAGTTTGAGCAGAAGCCACTTACATATGCTTGGAATACTGTACTGAATCTCCTTGTCACAGGTACACCCACAACAATAGGTTTCACCCAGGGGTGGGATTCAACCAGTGTTACTACCAGGTCAGTGATTACGTTTTGCACTTGCGCGCGTGTAATACACCTTGAGCTGTGCGTGCGAGTGCACAGCATTTGAAAAACCACTTTTTTACTGCTTTTTCAACCTCAGTTGTGCCGCACAAAGCAGCTGAGGTTGAAAAAGCAGGAAATAAAGGTCAGGTAACAGCCCGGGCGGGCAGGTGGGCCAAACAGCAGCAGATACAGAACCGGTTCTGTGTCTGCTGTTCTTCAGAGCTACTGGTTCTATAGAGCCGGGCAGAACCGATAGCATCCCACCCCTGGTTTCACCACGTTTTCTTGTCATAAGAGATACTGGTCAGGATTCTTTACTGTTTTAAAAGAACTGAACAACCTCATGGTGGAGTTACTGGGACGGAGGGATGATTAGTTGGAGGGACTAGTGTTCTTTTCTCACCGGATTTCAACTGATTCTATAGACTGAATCTAGAAGGGAAATGTAACTCAAACCCAAAGCAGAAATACAACAGAAAATATTCCTTCTGTGAAGGCAGGTCTAAAACTCTGTGACTGAGCAAGCCCCAAGAATCCTTGCGTTTTATGTTCCTCTTCTGAGTTCCATGCCTTCACAACTTCCAAACCATCTTTTCCTCCTACCTTTCCATTCCTGTTGCTCACTTGCTGCTCTCTGCTTTTAGGCATAACCTGAATTGCTATTAGTGGCCATGAATCAGTTGCCAAACGCACCTCATTGTTTGGAGAGGAATCTGGTAAGAAGGCCACTCTCAGATTAGTACAGTAAAGTGTGCCAGGAATATGGCCTTCTCCATCTCGGGAAGAACTGCTTTTTTTAACATGATCTGCTACTTCTTGGATATATTCACCTGAAATAAACAGTTAACTGTTAATTAACAGTTGAAGGATGACCACAAGGATTTTGTATTTCATTTTTAAGTGCCACAGTGGGATATATGAAGGTAGTATGTGAAGTATTTAATGAGTTACATGCATTAAGTATGTAATTAAGGATCACATATTTTATATGTGAGAAATAATGTAGCAGAGGTTGGGTAGAAATTCTTCCTGCAAGATCCAGAATAGTAATTTGTGCAGGGAGGCAGTGCGCAGCATCTATTGATGAATGATATCCCAGCATCCCAGCATTTACTCAAATTATACTGATGCAATAAGAAGGTAGAAATTTATCACAGATAGTTCTTGCCAGCAGAAAAGATAAGAACAATCTTTTGCATACCACAAAGTCTTTAATTGGTTGGGATTCGTGAATCAAAGAAATCAGCAAAATTTGTCCAGTTCACCAACCATTCCACCATAGTGAGTATTTCAGAGTCTTCACAAGTACTCTCTGATAATTATCTCAAGCTACGGCAACATTTGAGAGCCTACTGATTGGAAAGAACTAACATTGTAACTTGAACTTGGAAGTTCAGATGCACTTTTTCCTGCATATTATTGGAGAATATGTTGACAAGCTAAAGTTAATGCCAAGTTATATTAAGTTGAAGATATAAAAAGGAAAATCTCATCTTGTTTTATGCATTTAACTCTTTTCATTCCATAGTGATAAGCGGGTTGATTCATTTCCAGGCATATCAGTGCCTCTAAGGCAGTTACATTACTTGGAATCTAAGCAAATGAAGCATCTTCTGTGCAAGGATCTCACAACTTAAACCTGTATGTACTCTTTTGCATAGCATTATATTTGGTAAAAAGGTTCATGCTTTGCATCTCTGCTTTGGTTTCATAGACCTTGCTGCTGTATTATATAGAATTTAGTGAACAGAATCTATTTATTAGCCTTATTTTGCATAAAGGACTTACCTTCTGCTGCAGCAAAACAGCTCAGAGAATCCCTTCCCTCAAATCTTAATAGGAGGAGGTTTTTTTCCCCCCTATAATGATGTATCATGCCTTCACCCCCACCCTGTAAGGGTGTCCTCCATCACCATTGGGCTTGGCTGCTTACTTAAGCTGAACCATGTGACCCTGCAGAGGCAGCCTGGGAATGATCTGCTCTATTGGTGTCTGCTTTTTTAGGCACCCCAGCCTCCCATCAGTGTGACTTCAAGTGAAACATTGTACAGTAATAACCCTTCATATCCTTGCAAGAAAAAGTTTGACTCCATTTTTAATAGCATTCTAGCTCTGGTTTTTCCTCTCCATGCAATCTCAGCATGCTTGAGAAATGTAGCCCAAGTCTGACATCCATGTGCATGCATGCCCACATTGGCCCATTTCCCCCATTACCTTCAATGCACTGGAGAGAGTGAAAATTCCCATTCCTCTTTCTGCTCATGTGGGGGGACTTTGGACTCCTGGGCTGCAGAGAAGGAAATAAAGATAGTCACCAGTGCAGCACAAATTGCGTTTCCTGGAAGCAAAGGATCTGGACTTGCAATATCTTTAGTCTGAACTAGTAAGACCTATCTGGATATTCTTAAAGTAATACCAAGCAGAGATGAAACAGACAACACTTTTTGTCTTGTCAGTGCTAGTGAAAAAAGGGACAAGGGGCTATTTTGCATATTTTCATAATTTTAGGGAGGAGGGGAGGTTTGCACAAGATACTGGCAGTTTACAAGACTGTACTCTTATACACTACACTACACCAACATTTCAAGGCCAAGTATAATTTAACAAATCAGTAAATCACCTTGCAAAATGATTTTCTCCCTTGCCTTCTTTAACAGTGCTAGTAAAAGGAAGCTTGTGTCTGTCCTACCATTTCTTTTACATTCTAAACTTTAGATTGAGGATTGTCAATCTAAAATAACAAGCAAGCTCAGAGAGCACCACAGACCCTAACCCTGAGCTACAAATATTCTCCTTTATTAATAAAGGAGATTAATTAGATCGATTATGCCTTCCTGTATCTTCAGCTCCAGTGATCGTAACAGCACTTGGACTGGCTGACTTCAGCCATGCATACTTCTGCCTCAATTTGGAAAACATTGCTTGATTATGCAAAGAATGTCAGAAAGGAAAGAGAAAGAGAATGCTTGTAATAGTAAGGAAAAAAAAACAGATCTTTCTTGGAAAAGCAAAGACAGTTGAGCAGAAAAATATACATAAACTATTAATTAGACAAATTGAAACAAGCACTAGAATCACAGACTTTAACCTGTTTTAATTGGCCTTATTACTTTCCCTGGCTGTTCTAAAGAAACCGCCTGAGATCAGCTGCCTGGTCATAGCAGGAACCCTGGAATGAAGCACTCAGGCCAAGAGGCTGGGTTCCCTAGCTACCAGCTCAAAAGCCAAAGAAGCGTTAAAGCCAGGCGGCAGGATATTTTAAAAACATTCTAAATGTTTGTGAATCATTAACGGGAAAGTTGCCCTGCTGAAACGCTCCATAGCCAAGTACATAATGTACAGAAACAAACACCCATTTCTAAAATTATCGCTGCTTTAAACAAAAAGGGAGATTAGTGCTTTGAATCAACTTAAGAGTTTGGGTGCAGAACTCCTGTAGATCTTTAGACAAAATAATTTTAGAAATGTTGCTTTGAAATTGCAGCAGTATTTTAAATCTTCTGAAAGGAGACAAAAACAAACAGTTGGCTGCATTGAAATTATTTCCCAGTATAATGCCATGGATATCCAGTCATTACACCTAGTTTTGTTTTTCCATCCCTACTTCCTAACATCTATTTACAAGTGGTGCTGCTCATGCATTATGTTGTGCAAGAGAAAACACATTGATGTTAGTGGCTGTCTTGCCCTTGAGAGTAGTGTGGTTTAAAAAGGGAGTTTAAAAATCCAAAGTTTTCACTGGTGGCAGGGACACAGTTGACACAGTTTGCATCCCAATGATTTCAGTACACATTATTTTTGAAGGGCTCCTGGATAACACGGGTGCCACTTTGAAACGTTCTTAAATTTGCACAAAATATAGAATTAACTTCCCTATATGCATACTACTACCACCAAGTGTAATAACTGTATAATGTACCCAGACCTTTAGATCCTTGCACCAGACCTCACACATCTCCCTCTTTATACTAGAAGGATCTTACAGAGTAATCCTCTGCTGCATTTGAGAATATTACAGTAGAAAACCGGAAGATTTATTTATAGCCATATTCCCCCTCCTCCCTCAGTTTCCCCAAATCGCTGGCAAAAAAGTTACTCAACCTTCATTCACACATCAAAACAATAGGCAGATTCACTACTTACCCCTGTATCCGGAAGAGGGTGTTTAATTTTAAAAGAGTTCTTGGACATAGAAAGCATTGTAGTGTCTTTGTGTGCCTCATAAAAAAGGGCAAGAGCAACACCAGTTTGTGTAATAAAAAATTCTTGAGTGTAGTAGGAGAAATACAGGAAGGAGGAAAAGAAGTCTGTGTCCTAAATCCCCCCTCTGATTATCCTGGAATCTGAAATGCAGGCTAGGACTGGGGGTGACAGAGTGGAAGCATGGTAGGACGGGGGGTCTTGGTGATCAGATACCTCCAAGTCTCTCCTTCCTGCGAGGCAAGATAAACTGAAGCAGCTCTTCTGCAAATGCTGGAAGTCTTCCTTGGAGAGGGCAGAAGCAGAGAGAATGGATACATTTAATCAGATTCCTTTCTAAAAAAAATAAAATGCTGCTGTTTGGAGAGGACATCTGGAAAAGCTGGCCAGCAGCTGTGCATGTAGGAGGGCTGCTAGCTACTGCAAGGCGCGGCTTTTGGCTTTTCCTTGGAGGCCTCCCCACCCCCCTGCTGCAACGGGCCCTTTGGAAAGGAGCAGCCGCAGGAGGGCCATTCAGTCCTCTGTGAAACTGACACCTTCCTCCTCCTGTGGAATAAGCAGGGCGGGTGAAACTGACGCCCTGGCAATGGCTGTATGCTGCATGCAGCTACCAGCAACAGCTCCCCTTCCCTGGTGGTAGCTGCTGTTTTCACAGAGCACTCACTCTGCTGTTCTAGGATGGGGTCTTGTTGCCAAGCTGCTTTAGTCATAACACAAATCCAGAGACCTCGATTTGCAGTTGACAGGCTAACGAGCAGAATCCTGTCATTTAAAAAAAAAAAAAAAAAGATCACACATTAGTTTTTGCAAGTTAATGGTATGTGTGGTTAATGCAAGGACAGGCAAAGTCCTCTGTTTAAATTTCCAGAAGGAAATTCCCTCTGAACATAGGGCAAACTTGGCAATCATTTTGGAAAGAGCTAGACTAGAGTGTTGAAGAACTGAAGGCAGAAATCATAAATTGTGATAAGAGGATGTAAAGCAACCCCCACCTATAGTGGAAGCTAGTGCTTTTTTAGCATGTGGTCTGGCATTTGTAAGCAGCAAGATTTTTCAGCTTTACTGACAACAGCAAATTAAGAGTGATTAAAAAAAAGGATAATGGACATTAAAAAAAATAAAAGTCCATTGTGAGCAAGTTTCAAACTATATACAGTGAAACAAAACATCTAATTTTTATACAAACTGGTGTTGCTGTTATATATGAAAAAATAAAGACTACATACTTGTTGCAGAAAATATATTTGTGGAAAGTGGGGGGGGGGGGAGTTGTCATGTAAATGCTGCAGCTTAGATACAAATAAATCCCAATTCTTTTAGAAGTGTGGGAAAGCTGAAAACTGAGTTATTCTGTAACCTTCATTAATCTCCAGAATTGTTGGTTAACAACACTAATTAAAACTAGGTCCTGTGGTCTTTGGACCTGCTTGCTGTAATAACTGTTGCAATCCAAAACATCTGAAGAGCACTAGGATAGGAATATGACTCCAAGATCTTGGCCAAATCTTGTTTCCTTCTCCAAGAAAACAAGTAGCAGCAGCCTCAGGAAATTTGGCTAATGATTACAAAATGAGGTCTTGCTGGAAAGGTCAAAGGGTAGCCTGCCATAAAGTCTCTGATAAGGACATCCTCTGAAGCTCAATAGCTTTGAGTTAGACATGTCAGGTCAAGGTCTCGGAATGGTGGAAATGTTATTCTCAGTTAATTCTCTATAATATGTCACCTTTTTTTCAACTTGAAACAGCAAACTACAGTTCCAGTTATTGCCAGTAAATATATAAATTGGGATCGATGAACAACACCCTCCAACATTGCTAGAGGACGTTAGTTTGAAATGGCAACTATGCATACTTTGGTGCACTAGCCCTCTTAGACTCCAGCAGGCATTCCCCACACAGAAGCCAAAAGCTGTCTTCAGTATGCCTGAGCAGGGATGGTGTAATGAGGTCACCGCTCCATGCCTGGGGGCTTTTATAATATAAGAGGAAGATTAAATAGAGAAAAGGAATGCAAGCTGAAGCAGAGGCTGGCAGAATTGCTGTCGTGCCTTCTTCATTGTACTTTGCAGTCCAAAGAAATAACAGAGACAATGAAACTCTTCTAGCTGCTAGAGGATTTATTCCTATCTTAGGAAGCTTCTTGGTTAATCTTGAAAAGATGCAAATAAAAATACTGCCCGCCTGTAACCTCTGTCAGCCTTATAAGGTAGGCCGGACCAGGAAACCAACACCATAGAGGCCTAAAACTACTTTTATTGGAACCATTGTAGTGAAAGAATCTTGCAAAGCCTGAATGTAATTTTCTCCCTCTTACTTTATGCTCCCCCCATCTTTGTGGAAAAATCCCCACTCCCTGAGTCATTCCCACTTTCCCTATCAAAACAGGAGACTGTCCGGCCTAGACGTTCTAAGTGATCATTTCCCAATCAAGAGAAAATGTTCTGATCTGCTTCTAATAGATAAATATAGCTCTTTTTTATATATCTTATTACAAAACTGTTAAACTGTTTAACATTCAGTCACAAATACATTCATATTTCCCTTTCCAATTCTGAGCACTTAATAAAAATCACTATTGCTCCTAATAACAAAAAACATGAACCAGTTTTGTTCCAAACTGTCTTAAGGTGACTTAAATCCCTTCAAAATTGACTTCAGTTCTTTTAATTTGGAACAATTTTGTTTTATACTTTCATTGCTATTTAGAATAATTTAGAGTAGAATAGAATAACAGAGTTGGAAGGGACCTTGGAGGTCTTCAGGTCTAGCCCTCTGCTTATTTAACATAGTGCATTTGTTTACCAACTTGAGAACTCTTGAAATAAGGATACTTAATAAGCAAACGCAGGAAAACACAAAATGACCTAACTTGAAACAAATTGTTTTTTCAATTGCATCTAAACCTATAAAATGCTACAATAGGGCAGAGAGATCCTATTGGGGGATCTCCTAAAACCAATAATTAGCTGAAAAGTGTCAGAATAACTTTGGAATTTGGTATGGTGCATCGTAAGCCAAACACAGCAGTGAAATCCCCCGCTTTTTAAAAGGGCTTATCTACTTCAAAGAAGCCTCCCTCCTTTGTTCAATATCCGATTCTTGGAGGGCAAGTCCTTGCAGTTTTCTTGGGAAGTTTTTTTAGAAGTAGTTTGCCATTACCTCCTTCCGATGGCTGAGAGAAAGTTTGTGCCCAAGACAAGACTGGAATTCATGGTCTCCTAGTTTCTTGCCTGACGCCTTAACCACACCACCGAACTGGCTCTGAAGGCAGCAAATTGAGCTTACATCCCTTTTATTCTTCCAAAGGGATTTTCAGATTCACTAACCTAGAGAGGAAGGTGCCCTTTGAACAGTTGCAGGTATTATTTTTTTTCTGCCTCTCTTCCAGAAATTCATTTCCATTCCACTCCCAGTTAGAGGATAAATTTAACTCCACAGCAAAACAAAAAACTGCACTGAATGTTTTGCTTCACCAGTCTCCCTACCTCGGGGCATCTTTGGTCAAGCGGAAGAGAGTTATTTTTGGAGGCCACAGTGCCAGTCTTGAAAGCAGCTTATTATATATGAGAGCGACAAAGACTCAGCATGGGGCTTGATGGTTGAGGCAGAGCCAACAGTGATGCTTGTGGGAAAACAGAAACAAACTTCATTGGCACTTCAGATACAAAATAGGAAACTGCAATTCTGTCTGTCAAGTAACCCAACCAGAAATCAAACCAGCAGATGCGGTTTCGGTTTCCCTTTGCCAAACAGAAGTATTGTAAAGCTTCCATCCTAAACCTAAGCTCATTGTGCACTGGGTCCACCCAAAGATTCACCTTGCCTGGCATCCAGGTATTCCTGGCCTGGTCACAATCAGCAGCAGAATAAGCAGAATGACAGAGTTGGAAAGGACCTTGGAAGTTTTCTCGTCCAACCCCTGCTTGAGCAGGAGACCCTGTACTATTTCAGACAGACGACATATGGTTCAGCAGTCCTCGCTGCATAAACAAGCCTTTTCCAAGAGTGTTGTTAAAAAATCTGCTCCATTAATAAATTATGTTCAGATGGATTAAAATTTCTAGATCCATATTGAGTGATTAGGAGTGACACAATGCAGCTTCCTGGCTAATATGAACTCTTTTACCATTTAGTAGAACCAGCTGATTCATTCCTTGAGAAAGAAAAGTGAACACCTCTAACACAGGGCAAGGGAACCCCTGATTCAAGTTCCTCGAAGCCTCAAGATTTCTCTGTGTGAAAAGGCTTGTTATGGTACAAAGAATTCTAGGAAAAGTTCCAATACAGCATTTAGAAAAGCTGCTTGCCTGGAACCAGGTTAGAGAATATAGGAATGCGAGCAATATTCAGCTTGGGAACCAATTTCCTTTTGTCCCTCAACCAGGAGTGGCAGAGATCAAAGAGAACAGCCACTACCAATGTTTTAATGTAATTGAGGCACAAGGGAAGCATTTCACACACATGACCAAGGACAGTTTGAATTGGGAGAGCGGTACCTGGAATGTCCACTTTTAAGGCAATGGTGAGATGAGACAAGAAAGCAGGGGGTGTGTGTGGGAGAGCAGCCTCCTGCTCAATTGACTTGGAGCATCTTCAGAGGGTCCAAGCCACCTCCGCCCTGTGTTTTAGTTCTATTTTGTTCCTAATGCTGAAAGTGACACATTTTCTCTACCAAGGGAGGATGAATCTATGAAACTGCAAAACTCTACATACGTGTATGTATGTATATAAATAGAGCATTTTATTTTAAAGCATTTTAAAGCATCCAAATAAAGCATTTGGAAGATGAAAATTATTCCTATATACCGGTATATATTCCTTTAAAAATAATTGAAATAAACAAAACACCAATAAATGGTGCATTCACAAAGATAAAATGTTCTCAGTTGTTGTTTTAAAGCAGATCCCAGTCATTCTTCAACTGCAGAGAAGGAAGAAACTTGTTTCCAAAGAGGCTCACCAGTAGAAAATAACCTGAAAAGCACCAGCTTACCCTCCTGCTTAAAAAACTACAGCAAAACATAGTCAAACTAATTTTCAGAAAAATTATTACCTAGTAACACATATCGAAGGCATTTCTGGAGCAAAGTAAACAGAAAATACAACAATATATTTAAATAACTTTTTTACAAATAATTTTTATTGTCGACAACAGAATTAAATCAGGTCAATTAATTCTTAGACAACTAGCAGAAAAAAACTAACAAAAACCTTTCTATAGAGTTTCTACATGCTGGTTAAAGTTATACCCTGGACATTTTTATTTAAGGTCATTCTATTTTTGTCAAACTAAAAAAACAAATTGAGACATAATGTCAGAATTAATCATAAAGGAACTGAAGCCAAAATGAGGCCTTTTCTTTTGTTGTGCAAAACATTGTGCATCAAATGGGAAAAAGTTATTTTGATTCTTGGAATATTAAAATAATTTTAACTATTTGTAGAGTCCCACAAGTGTCTGTCAGAAGCCACAGTCACATCACTAATAATGCATTCTCACTCGACTTGCCTCAATCTGTGGTCTCTCTCCCTCCCTCCCTCCTCTCCGTATCCATAGGGAAGGAAGGTGGGAATAAACCAATTGTTAAATTTCTCAGAATATGCCATAAACTTCTTCCTCCAGCAGAGGGAGCAAGACCACAAACATCTCCCCCTACTTGCTCTTCTATAAAAAATTGTTTACTCTAGTGTCTCTACTCAATTAAAAGTGCTTGGGAAACTCATCTGCTTATATTTCTGCTCAAGAAAATAATGATTAAAAAGGTACCTTAAAATATATCCACTGCTTTCAATTTATAGCTGCATAGACAATGAATAAAAAGGGGAAGGTTTTATTTTTTCAATAAATAGTATTTTTAACTTTTGCTTTTTTAATGAAAAAAAGATTACTGTTTCACCATAAAGGAAACAAACCTACACTTCTCAGAAAAATAGAAGGAGGGTCTGGAAAGGGAAAGTCAGTGAACAACTATACCAATTCAAACTTGATCTGGTAGGCAGAAGTTAAATAATTAGAATTCACTGTTACTAAGGCGGAAAGGTTTTGGACTTAAAATTCTGGAGTTCATAGAAAAATACTTTTCAAATAGAGGTTTTTAAAGTGTTCACTTTGTTTTGATGTACAAAAATGCTACAATCTATTAACCCAATTGCTATAATAATTATAATAATAGTTATAATTAAAAAGTGATCAGCAACAAACTGTCAAGGTACAATCTCAAAATTACTAGTTACAGTTTGGAAAAGCAAAAAAAGAAAGCATACAGATCTCTAGAAAGAGGCTTCACTACTTGGAAAAAATTATATGGGAAGGGGGAATTCTGCATGTATCATGTCTTCCAGATAGCATGTGTGCATTTCCAAACAAAAATTTTGGAGGTGACATTCAATTTAGCCAAAGTGATCAAATAAAAAATAGTCCAATGTCACTTATAGGAATTCTTGCGATAACATCTTAAGCAACCAGCACTGAAAAGAGACACAGAGAATCATAAAAAATGCAACTACCACTGCTGCTGCCACCCTCATAAAAATAGATTTAGGATAGTTAATTTTTGAAGAAATGTGTAATTTTTTTAAAAAGGCTACTTTGAGCTCAGCTACTCTATACAGCCACAAACCAACTGAATAAGCTTTTCCTCAAATTAGTTTTTAGTCTATCAAACCCCAAAACTGCTTGAAATGTCAAAATTGAACATCCCGAGTTGGATTTTCAGATCAAATGAATTATAATCTGCAGACGTCCACCTACTGTCAAATTTTAAGACTGAAATTATTCTTCTGAACACAGTGTAAACATTTATGTTGCCTAACAAGACAAATACATGGTTTTATTTTTCTTTTGCTCCTGATTTTATTCCTCTGCACATCCTGGTTAAAAACACACACATTTCCCCCATTGTAGGGCTCTGAAATTAAGTGGTCTATAATCTTCCACGACAGTATTTAGCAAGAGGGGTGGATGGACTACCTATCAGTTGTGAGTGCAAATCCATCTTGTATGTCTCAGGAGCATTTTCTGCAAGCCCCGTTTTAATTTTATATCACGCAGCAGATCCTGACAAATTTAACATAGCAATACATATTTGCCTCTTAATAGTACCCCTTTCTCAAATAAAATTATCTAGGAAAGAAACAAGAAAGTGCCTGTTATTTCATATTGGGCTACTGTCCATGTTAAGGCAGTGTAAGGAGTATTAAAGAAAGCCATGAGTGTTGGGTTATTGTTTAAAATATTAAGTACACTTGCAGTTCTCTGTCCCAACTCAGCAGCTCTTGATGGAAAATAATTGCATAGTTTTAGACTCCCAAATGAGCCAAAAGAAGGAAAAAAAGACCCTTATCCACCATTCAAAATTCAGTCAAAACATAACTGGCATATGTCTTTGTGAAATATCTGATTAGGAGGGAGTTCCTAGCCATCAAACATGTTTTATTTGTTGAAAAAATATTTGCAACAAATGCTGCAACACCAAAAGTGGGAATAATCAGGTGCTTTTAAAATATACCAATATTTCTAAAGGCTGGAGTTGATGGGAATTAATGTACTGCATTAGAAAACCCACAAGGAACAAAGAATAATAACTATGTTCCCCCAAAGTCAGATTTTTTTCTATACAGAACAGAGGTAGTCTGGGAAAAATAGCTTGCACAAAAAGTAGGTTGTTCTCTGCAGACCGAAAATATTATATAGGTTTATCTTCTGATGCTTTTAAAAGTAGCTGGAGCAAAATCAGATAGCAAAGGATTCTTGCTGTGATGCCTCATTACCACCTTTCATCTCTCCATGTTTAAAGCTGCCTGCAATGGTTTATTGCTCTTATTAAAGCCCCACTGATTTCCCTCCTGGTCTCCAAAATTCTACTCAAGTAGTTTGATTCCATCAAGAACAGCTTCATTTTTTTTTTCAGTTAAAACTTTATCTCAATACACAACACCGTGACTTGATTCCTTCCCACCTAGCACATTCAGCTCCTGACAAGTATTTTAAAATATATACTTCAAAAAAAAAATCTCTGAAGCTCATCTCTAACTGAAGCTAACCCTAGCTAGAACAAGCATGCTCAGAAGACCAGACAATTGTGGGAAAAGATGGGTGGATTTGGAAGGAGGCAGCATCAGAAGAACAGGGAGGTAACTGAACTTGATTCACTCTTCAGAATACTTCCTTTCCAACTCAGTCCCTGTGCAGTATCAGAATACCCCAGAGACATAAAAATAGTCATAAAAAAGACATGAAACTGTTAAAGAGCCTCGACGCTTCAGGCATTAAGACAAAACTGAGTGATACTAATTTTAATCCCTTTGAAATAAAAATTTAAAAAAATATGTTGGAGGGTGATCAAATAAGAACAGGCCTTTGTCATTGTTTTTCTCTAATCTTGGAATTCAAAGCTTTGGTCTAGAGGATTTGCTTGATTCAACAACTACAGTCCTGCACAAAATGCAACCTCCCTGAATTCTACCCCCACCTTCCAGGGAACTGTCCCCATCACATTACACTAGCAGCCCTTGCTCTTTAATGGAGTTTTCTTCCATGCTTCTAGGAAGTAAGGGGCTTTGGTTCCCCCACTCCCGTAAGCAGCTTACCAACCCCCACTGGCCAACTCCTCCCCTTAATGAAAGGGGAACAGGGGTAGAAAAAATTATTGCATTCCCCATATCCCATGGGTCCAGATAGGAAACGTACATATTTGTTTCTTCAGAACCGATGTATCAGTGTCTCCTTCTCCTGTTCTTTGCGTTTCAGTTCTTCTTTGTAACAGCATGAACAGAAATTCCCAGTCTCTGGATGTCCATAAAAACTGCAGTTGGGCTGTTTGCATTTGGTTTGCTGTACATTGTACAGCAGCCATGTTTTTCTTCGATCACCCTGCACTACTTTTGTAGAGCTACCATCTGGCTCTGTGCAATCTTGATAGCCATTGCTGGATAGAACTGGGTAGGAAGAGCCCTCACAATCCACCTCCGCATAACTAGGTGGCATATCCATCTCTGTGGTACAGAAGTGTCCCACCTGCTGGGACAGGTGGGAACGGCTTTGTGCACACTGCCTGGGCAGTGTAGCGTAAGAGGGAAAAGGAGCACAGAGGCCTCCAGCAACTTGTCTTCGGCCATCTTGGTAAGTAGGAGGATAGGTGCTTTCCACATTGCTCATCATAGAAGGCCGGGGAATGGTGAAGACTCCTGAGTGGCCAGTGGAAAAACTGGATATTTTAGTACCCACCGTGGCCAGATCTGAGCTCTGGAGACTATATGGCGACAGTCCTGGGTGGTCCATGGAGTTCCGTGGAGTCTCTTCTCCTTTGAGAGGATTGCCTTCTAAGTCCATCTTTTTGGCAGCTCCCCCATTGCCCAGTGCCACCATCTTCTTCTCAGCTTCCTTTTGTTTCTGCTCTGCAGAATAGCGCTCCTCAGCATCCAGGAGATACCGCTGGATCATCTCCTCTTGGTACTGGTGCCGGTGACTGGTCTTCAGCTGACCAGCAAAGATGGACTTGCGCTCCCCTTGCATGGCAGCTCGTAGGATGCTCAAACTCAGCTTGACATCACTGCTGTATTTGCAGTGATCGGGCTGCTTTTCTGAAGATGTCGTCTTAGCTAGACCGGACTTCTCTGGAAGAGCTGAAAAATCTCCAGAAGGAGCCTCCTCTTTGCTGCCCTTTCTTATTTTTATGGAGCCTTTCTTTTTCTTCTCCAAGGTCTCCCCTTGTCCATTGCTCATTCCGCCTTTGACTGTTCGGCTATGCATCAGCCCGCCCATATTTTTTTTTAGCTTGCTCCCCAGTGTTTTGCCAAAACTTCCAAGTTTATTGGCTACAGAGTCAGCCCGTTTCTTCTCCTTGTCCTTTTCCCGCTCTTTTTTTGGTTTTTCTTTACTGCTGGTCTTGCTGCTGCCACTATTGCTTGCTGAGCTGCTACAAACTGATTCCTTATCTGAATCCCCCGAGTCTGCAGCCGATCGGATCTCATCACCTGCAGAAGCCGTTGGAGACTCTGGCTGAGCAAGAGGTGCCTAGAGAAAGAAGGGAGAGACAGGTACAGGAAAAGGCAGCTGTGCGCAATCAAAGGAAACCTTTCCACTGCCAGGGAAAGGGGAGGCTGGGGTTGGGTATGATAGGCTGTTCCATTGTGATTATTTCTACATTAAAATGGATCTGCCTTAAGAGTGGAGCACCTTATAAAACACATTATAGTTGTATGGGTATCCTCAGTATATAAAACTCTTTAAATCATAGTAGACTGAATGTAAGTTGAACAGCTCATATCACTTGCTAAACAAGTCACCTTTGCAACATTAGCACAAAGGCCTGTTTCATCCAATTCTGCTTAGCACAATTATTTTGTCTTCTTGAGAATAATGGATTTAAATTACAGAAAGGTAGAGTTCTCATTGGGGGAAAAAAAACTTCCTAAAATTAGTAACTGTTGGGGCGGGAGGTATATTTAAGCAGAGGCTGAGTAGCCATTAGTTGAGGATTGTTTTAAGGTGGACCCTTGAGCTGAGCAAGGGTTGGACTCAACACCTGAAATAATCCAAATCTAGAATTCCATTATTCTAGAGCGAACAGGAAAATCACCTGAAGTATCCCTCCCTTCCATACATAGAATGTGATTCCCTTAACATTTTTTACCTGCATTTCACAAGACAAAGGGATCCACTTTACATTCATGTAGCTGTGCAGCAAATGCAACTTGGCCTCCAGTGAAAGAGTCACACTAAACAGGTAGGGCCATGTCAGAAACAAAAACAAAATTATGCCACTGAGTTAAATTGGAGCTCCTGTCCCTGGATCTTATAGAAATTCCAAGTATGAAATAACATTTCAAATAAGTAATACCCTGGGTAAATTATTGTAGATTTCAAAACAGGAGTATTGGATTTCCTCACATTTTTCACTCCAATTCCTATTTCAAAAGACTGCCTCTCTGTTGCTAGCAATTTCCCCTTTCCCAGCTTAAAGACAAGTGCAGAAAATCAGGAGTCAAGGTGGTTCAAATGGTTTTTTCTCCGCTAACCCTCTCTAGGAGAATCTGAACTGCCAGCAGTCAAAGGAGATAGGCAGCAGACAGGAGGGCACGGAATTTAAGGTGGGCTGGACTTGGATCCCTGGTGGGCGCTAAGTGCCAGAGGCTTAGGATGTGCTTGGCCCCTCCTCCCTGGGGCTCAGCCTGGTCATCTCCTGCACCTAGCCTGTCTCTTGCGTGATTCTTTACACCTTCCATTTCTTACTGTTTTTTACCAAGACCTATTTCTCTGGAGGTTTCTTTGTCCTCCCTTACTCCTTTCAAGCTCCAATATGAAATCCAAAAATGTAGAAACTCAACATTTCCTCCACACTGAGCTCTCCTTTTATTTACCTTGCCAATTTGACGTTATCATTGTCATCTTTACCCCACTCCCACTCTTTCCCAGGATCCACTGCGAAGTGTACCGGAAGCAGTTTGTGTTCAGAGTCTGTCAGAGGGATCACAGCTAGGTTGGGAAAAAAAAGGGAAAAAATAATTTCCTTAAGGTCCCTAAAAACAGAATTTGGAGTTGGGAAAGTAGAAAACTACCAGCAAAAGGAAGCCATGCATTTGATAGAAAGGGCTGTGAGGGGATCATAGAACTCTCCTCTGCCGGATGTTTTTACAGGATCCAAGACAGACAGCAAGGACAGAAGGAAGGTCAACAACAGAGCAGCAACCCGTTTTGTGCACACCTTGTTCCTTGATGGGCTCCTTTTGCTCCATGGACACCAGGGCAGAGAAATGGGCTTGATCGTAGGCCAGAACCAATGGGGAACGATGGCACTTGCTGGCAGGAACTTCCAGAGGCAAATAGATGCCACCAAAGGGGATAGGAGCAAATGCTGGAAAGGAGAAAGAAGCCTCTTGTGAAACCATGTTCCTCAGTTACCAGCACTATCATCGTCATCAGCAGCAGCAGCAGGAGCAGAATGGGTGCAGCCAGCAGGGAGTTGCTGGGGAAAGTTGGTAAAAAAGGTCAAGAGAGGGAAGGATTTACATTTTGTTTGTTCATCTGAATGATATAGAGACAGGAGAAACTGCTTTTGTGATCTATTTGGTGTTTGTGCTTTTCCTGGAAGAGTCTAAGAGTGATACATGTGCTACATGCAGGCTGGTGCCTTCCCTGGGAGAAAAGCAAAACTGCCCACCCCGTAAGCTCCTCAGAAATGACAAGGAACTCCTGGAACCGATGCAGGAAGCACTTTGCAGGTTCAGTGGTGGTACCAGGAAACCTCTCAGAACACAAAAGAAAAGTAGATGGTGGGTGGGGACAGAGAGAGGGAGGAGTGAGATGTAAAGTTTCAAGGTCTTCAGAAACAGTACTTATTCCTTGGAAGACTGTGTGGAAACATAATAGCTGTCTTCTTCAAGTATCTGAAGGGCTGAGATGGAAAAGACGGGACAGAACTATACAGAATTGCTCCAGGAGGCCAGACAGAAACCGGGGAGTTCAAATTTCAAGGAACCTGTTCAGGAGACTGCCAGGGAAGGAGTGGACTCTCTTTTGCTGGAGACCCTGGATGACCACTTGTAAGGGATATTGCTATACTGGATTTCTACACTGCGCAGAAGCTTAAGGGATCTGTAAGATCTCTTCCAAACCTTATATTCAATGACTAAGTAAACTACGGACACTGAGAAAGCTCTCAACTTTTACCATGAAACCAAAAGTAACCGCTGAGACTACTCTGCACGAATGACTCTTCCTTGTCTACTTGGGGCACTTTTCTTTCCAAATAAGCATGCTGAAAACAGCAACTGACAGAACTGCCAAGGCAGATCACAGCCGCACTTTCTTAATGCACCTCACTGCACTCTTACCTTCTCCTCCAGAATCTCGCAACATTGTGTCTGCCACAACCACAATGGGCCTCTTCAATACATGGGAAAGGACAAAAACATGGAATTCTTCCAGGCTCTCATACACCGGCTCCTCAGATCCTTCAACCCTGAAGAAAACAAATCAAAAAGCGTTTGGGGGAGAGATGACTAAATGTTTAACATTCTGCATGCTGAATCACTGTATCCATGCACCCCTTTCCTGTGTCACTCAGAAGAAGGCGGTCACCCTGTGGATTGGAGCCAACATCCCTGGGAACAAGGATTGGCCTATTATACACACACTGCCAAGACAGGCATAAATTGCCATTCCATGGGAATTAGCCTTGGTGGCATGAGCAGATGCAGATTTCTGCTGAATGCGGCTTCAAAGACAAGGGTGTTTATTTTTCATTGAGCATCTTTTTAAGGACTCAAAGTATCACACACACACACACACACACAGCTAAAGTCCTGGGCATTGCAATATCTTGCTTAATGAAAAATCCTACTTACCCTCCACAGTTCCCACTGTTGGTGCTGTAATGCATACGTGGTTCACTTGAAGCCAATTTGGTCAGCTCATTCCACTCTTTTTGCCATTCTTCTTCTGTGTATACGAGGCCAGACTATAATATTGGCAGAGAGACAGTAAAGACAATAAGAAATCTATATGCAAACAAAATATCTCCTCTCAATCATCCTATTTTAGAGGGTGATTTTTTAAGATTATTCTCCAAGACTGATCTGGGAGGAGCTGCTGTGTTTAGGTGTTTAGAAAAGATACACCACATTTGACAGTTGAGGGAGTTAGGATTCAGAAGGGATGTAAGGTTGAATTTCGGACTAAAGAATCCCCTTTTCTGAACAAAGCAGAGAGCCAAGACTGGCCTCACCAGTTCTCAGAGACCGCTCCAAATCATTACCTCTTTGTTTTGCTGGGTCTGCTGCCACCTCCAGCGCCTTTTCAGAGCCTCCCTCTCCACCCCTCTATCCATCAGGGCGTAAAGGCATTTGCGGAGCATCAGATCCCTGTCGTGGAAACCCCACATACCTGAAGGTGGTAAGGAAAAAACAAAGAACAGCCTCCTTTTAAGGCATTTTTAATTGGACCGATTGGGCCTATGTCATAACATGCTTGCTTTGATTTTGGTTTACAGTATTGGTGGCTTACAGTAGTCAGGAAGCCCAGCTGACTGAGGAGAAAGAAGAGAATTATTTGGGACATACAGCCTGAGAGGAGGGCCCAAAAGGTCAAACTGACTCTGTGGTAACTGAGGTATTTGTCATTTTTACCAGGAAACTAAACATCATAAGCAGTTGCTTATGAAAGGAAGGAAGGAACAAGAAAGGGAGCCAGGGCCCAGCTGCCTAGCAACAGAAGGAATGCACAGAATAAATGTGTACTTTACGACCGAAAGTTCTTACCTAGGGATGCAGCATGAAGCAGGCAATTTCCATCACCCGTTGTTGCCAAGGGAAGCAGCCTTTGACAGCTGGGATCTACGTTGGCCCACCAGTTCAGACGACCTGGGCAAGGGGAGAACAGATGTGTGTATATACTAAATACAAACACATGTTCCGCATTTGAGAGTTTATGGATCGGAGCATTTCAAGTACAGACTGCTATCTTCATTTGGCCTAATTTCTGCATTTAATGAGCTGTTCCTTGCCTATTATGGAAAGAAAGAATCCTTTCTTAGAGATTCACAACTTTGATTCTTACCAGAGGTGGTATTCAGCCGGTTTGGACCGGTTCTGGTGTATCGGTAGTGAACATTTTGAGTAGTTCGGAGAACTGGCAAATACCACCTTGGGTTGGCTCCCCCACCCCCACCGTTTCCTGTCCCCTCTCATAGAACCGATACCACACAATTTTGAATCCCACCACTGATTCTTACCTACTATATACTACAACAGCTACTTGAGGTGACATAAAAGAAAGGCTCCGCTGGACCTTAAAAACAAACTGGAAATGAAGATTACTGTACTCTGTATTAATGAGTTTGTTGCCGAGTCCACTGCCATATAGAGCCAAACAGAAGAGGGAGAGGGTTAGCAGCAAACCAGCCAAAGCAATCTTTGCCTTATAACTAGAGCAAAATTTTTTGCTCTTGCCTTAAATATGGCAATAACTGTCCCCCAGCTTACTTTAAAAAAAGGGATTAAAGAAGTATCAAAATGTCAGGGTTGCCCAGCAAGACAGGCAAAACAACATTTCTCAAGAACAACTCAATCCTACCAGAAGGCTCAGAACAAGAGGACTTTTTGATTAGAATAATTAATCCCTTGCTTTCCCTGGAATGGCATATTTAACAGGCTGGAAATCGGCAACCGTTCCTCCGTCCTCCAAGAGAAAGGATCTGACTCTGTGATGGAAACAGACAGGATTGGCCCTGAGCCAGCCTTTGGAAACAGACCAGCCACTTCCCATTTTGGCACAGGCAGCACAGCCAAGAAGGTCACTGAGCGCAGAATTCCAAAGAGCAACAGAGATAAAACCCAATCTGAGGAAAGCTAAAACACGGTTTACTGCAAAAAGATTATTTTGTCTATCTTTTGAATATATCCTTTTTCTGCTGTGTGTGCGCACGTGCACACATACACACACACACACACACACACTTGCATGGGTGCTAGACGCTTACATCATTGTCTTCCTAAGCAATAGCAGATTATGTCTGAAAGCAACATAAAAGTATTCCTTTTGCAAGACCTCCCAAGTCTCACAGCCAAGAAACTGCTTGAACATCTTTTCCTAGTTGGACAATTTTAAAGTCCAAGTAACCTTAAATCTTGTCACCTTAAGGGGGTGGAAGACATTGTGATGAAAGCCCCAAATAATTCAGGAGATTGGAGGGAGGGAGGGAGGGAGGGAGTCATTATTTTGAGGGGAAAAATTACCGTTCTGCAGTTACTCACCAGGAGTAGGGGAGGGTTTACATTAATCCTTGAACCAGTCTGCAGCATTAAGCAATATAAATTTTGTTGGGAAAATGCACTGATTCCCCAAATTATATGAGTATTTTAGCAAAGAGATGGTTCCCTTATATTCCAGGAAGAAATATAAGATGCGATGCTGGCCATTGACATATGAGAGATTGTGGAATTTCCAGAATGTGTATTTTTCCTCTTCTTAGTTCTGAGAATGCTGCAGTGTGCTGCAATGTTCCAACTCCAACCCCAGAAAACACATCCTAACAGTTCAAAGGAAGAGGACCCCGAGTGAGCATACCAGGCCAATGCCAAATGCTAAACTCTGAACCTTCATAGAATGTAGGAGGGTTCAAGTCAGCAGGGACTGAAAATCAAAGCAGCTCTTTGATATAGGAAGTTATGGGGAATTTTGAATCAAAGCGCCCTGGGGCTTGGCTCTAAAAAAAATAGGCCCAGGAAGCAATAGCACAGAGGCGATACCTAAGCAGCTTGGTAATCGAGCACAATCATCAGGTGGGCCCAGGAGAGTCTCAGCCTTTCTGAAAAGCGGCAACTCTCTACTCACCAGCCTGCTCCAGGGCCACCAGCATCGATTGCTCAATGAGATCCCGTTCGATGAAGTTCCGGAAGTCTTCACTGTAAACATTCAGGTCAGGGAGCTGGAAGGTACAGATCGGCATCTCCAAGAGTTGCTCGCTGCCGCCACCGCTGCCGCCATTGCTGGAGACGTGGGAGCGAGCCAAGGAGATGATGGTGGAGCTGGCGTGGGAAATGCCTCGGGACAAGCGCTTCTCTGAAAACAAGAGGAAGGGGAGCAGCTGCAGAGGCAGCATCCTTGTCCTCTCCTGACTGGGACAGGAACTCAAAATTCATCACGTTCCACCAGGTGCCGACTCGCTTTCCTTGGAATGCAAATAGTGCTTCTATCCGTAAACCAGCCATTTTCAGCACCAGGAGAGGCTCTTACCTTGAATTATATCATCTTGGCGCTGCAGCTGTGGCCGGGCACTGTGGGCAATCTCCTTCTCCACAAATTTAAAAGTATGACCGTCATTGAAGGAACGGGGCAGGACCCCGGCATGAACCTGCCTCAGCTGCTCAAAATCATTCAGTGCAGCGTTCAAGTCCCAGTTTTTCCCTAGGAAAAGGAAACAAGTCTAAGCAGGTTTTAAAAAGCCAACCCAGCCTCCTCTTTTCCTTTGTAAGGAAATTTGGGGATCACCACCACCACTATCTAAAGGAAATTTCCCCAATCTCAGCCTTTTATCTCTGCTTTCTCTAAATTTCTAGAAATAGATGCGCTCTTCCCTTTCTGCCAATTCAGGGAATCATCCTAAGCGTAAGTATTTCACAAGAGGCCAACTGTCATGGACGGAGATTTAGGAGATGCACCCAACTACAGAATAAAATCCTAAGGCAAAACCCCCACCTTAAGATGGGGAGCTGTAGATAATCATAAATAGCCAGATGTGGCATTTTCTGAGATGACCGTATTATTTTGCAACTCAGAAATGGATAACTAAAAGGCAAGAATTGAAGGTGGCAGAAAAAAGTCAAAGCCATCTTCAAACTGAAGTTTTTACCTTCAAGCAAGTCTCTTGCCAATCCTGGCTCTGCCCCCGTTGAGCGAACAAAATCCGAGAGGACGACATCCATATCCAGGGTCATGTGATCATGAATTCCTTGAAGGTGACCGGAACTGCAGGGACATCAAGCCGGGACAGTTTTTCATTCTAGAGAAGAAGAAAAGCAGGTGCAGTCCGGCTGATTGCCACAAAGGTCATCAGAGAGATTTGCCCATCTGATTCATTGGGAGGCCAGTTAAGTCGCTTCCTCATAGCTGAGCCCCATCCACAAAGACAGAAGCCCCGCCTGGCAGCATGAGATTGGAACAAGGGGATGGCTGGAATACTCCGCCTTTGAAGGTGTGAGGCCTTCCACATGGGCCTTCCGGACCTGGCTCTCCTGGCCGGCCTAGGGCTTTGATGGGGGTGGCTTATGCTGGGCCTGGTCAGCAGGCTAGATTCCACCCTCTTAGCCTTCACTTTCTAGCTAATCTTCCTTAATTTTAAGTGTTTGTGTATTACCTTTTCTCTTTTTGTAAGCTGCCCAGAGTTATTTCAATAGTTAAGTGTGCAGCATGGAAGTACAATCAATCAATACATAAGCAAACAACTCTGCTGCACCTCGCAACTGATGATGGCTTTAGGTAGAGTTGCCTGACCCAGCTCACTCCAGATAAAGGGCCACTGTTTCCACTTCTGGGCAAGACTTTGCTTTTGGCACAAGTAACCTGCCAAAGAACAGGTGGCAGAATGGTCAGTATGCACATCCCATCATGAAATACAGGTTCTCATTTAATGATAGGCAACCTTAAGCAAAGCAGTTGCTAAGTGTAACTGCAACTATGTTTGTCCTTATTCCACTTACTCCAGCTTTCTTTTTCTTTACTGACCTGCGAAGGTGGTAAATGGAAATTGCAAAGTTACTTTTTAATTATTGTCATAATTAAACAGTCACTAAATAAATCAATGCTAAATGGCTATCTGTAGTTCTCAAGACTTTATGCTTGACACTGCAAAACAAGTACTGTAAAAATAATTTTACAAGCACCGAGTAAAAACACCCTTGTATTCTCAATTTTCCTGGGCAAGAATAACTTTGGCATCTGAAAGAGTTTCAAAAGGTCAAGAATGCTAATTAAAATGAACACAAATGGACATTTCCGTAAAATATAAATTGAATTTCAATAATCAAACGTGAATCTAAACTAGGAGAAAGAGGAGGCTTCTTCAGCCAGAATGACAGAAAGGCAAATGGATATTTGTTTCAAATGGATTGAAAGTTCTCTAGAACTTCTGTCTTTATTTACCAAAAGGATCATTCTTCCTATAGTGGAATTTCCAAGGCCATTCACACCAGAAAGAAGTTTAATAATATTTCTGCATGTTTTAATCCAGATTTCTACTGGGCTTGCTACATTCATCTGCATCCGTTCTTTTCGCTATGAAAAAGATTAACAATGCTGCTATAAGGAGACCTTCAACTCTTCACAAGTCACCACCCAATTAGGCAGCTTGCAAATTGCACTATAAGTGGTCTACGGCTGATCAGGTCTGCCAAGAAAGAAAGACTCACCCTTGCCCTGGAAGTAGTAGACAAGAGGAAGGGAGGGAGGAAGTCCTTGTTAATTTCTTGTTCTTGTCCAGCCAATTGCCAAACTTCACTCTCAAATTTTCCCCCCAGACAATGTAATCCTTGATAGAAGGTAGTTTGCTCCCCAGACTTTATAATCAGCATTTTCCTGCCCTCCACTGCTCTGCCTCAAATACACACCCACATACCCAAAACATGTTACATTATTCTATTCCCTCTTACAAAAGTTCCAAAGTAATTGGAAATTAATTTTTTCCTGTCTGCTGCCAAGCGCAACAAAAGTGAGAAGTACTGAAAGATTCAGGGGTGGAATAATAAGAGGACTAGACTGTGACTGATATCTCCCATTAGCGATATTGTTGCTTTTATTAACTATTGCTGCAATGTGCCCTCAGCCTTCAAATTGGGGAACAAACCCTAACGAAATTCTAAGAATCTTGATTTTGGGTACTTCCCCCTCCCCACTCCAAGCAGATGAGCAAAAGAAGTGCTCCTGCCAAGAAGCATCTCTTGCATTAGTCCCTAAAGACCACGCTGACAAGTCCAAACTTTGTTCTTCAACCAGGCCCAGCAGTAAACTGTTCCGCTGTTTCAGAGAGTTGAAAACAAGAGGGCAGAGATTCCTTTGCAAAGAATCTGCTGGGTTGGCCTTTGTCACGCCTGACCTGCTGCATCCCTGCATCAAAAATAATGCCTCAAATAACTAATAGGGGTTTTTTGGGGGGATGTGTGGTAGGTACACAGAGGAGATAGAACCCTGCCAAAACTTTTAGATCTATAAACACAATAATATGAAAAGGGCAGTTCCTTTTCTTGACTTTCTTTAATTTGCACGTGCACAATAATTATATTTTAATCTCATCTGTAGGAGGTAAACAAACCACCAGGCACCATTCCCAATGACTTAGCAGGGGAGAAAGCCATTCTTCAGAAGCTTCTAGCAATTTGTTGTTTTGAATGCTGATGCTAAGATAGCAAGAACGCTACCTGTGCCCCCATCCAGATAACGCTACAGTTCTTTTGCTACTTACTGAGAACATACACAATGGTTTAAAAAAAAAGTGCTACATAGAACAGAGCAGCAGATTGTGGTGGATGTAGGAGAGTTAGCTGGGCCACTCCCCGTATTACTTTTGAATTGAGGAAAAGGAATTGTTATCAATATGAAGCATGGAGCTCTATCTTTTAGGCTGGATAATAGAGGAGTAAAAGGAAAGTAGAATTGGGTCACCTTGCCTTAGAAGCTGGTTAGACGGAGCATCAAATTGACTTTTAAACAGAAGACAGTCCAAGAGGCTAGGATAAAGGAGAAGTTTTTAATATTAGATAATTTCACCACCCTTAAAACCTGGTATTACTATCCATGGGAAATTCAAGAAGAATGATCTGCTATTGAAAGGAATATATCTTTTTGTTATTGTACTAAAATACACCTTCCAATCAGAAACAAAGCCACCAAAGCAAGGAGGAATTCTTCCAATAACCTGTTTGAAAGCTGTATAAGCATGTTAAGTGACAGTATTTATCTACCAGTCACATCTGAAAAAAGGTGACAAAAAATCAAGTAACTGCATACAAAGTGAGTCCTGTTTGTAAATTTATCCTTTGCTGCAGGCAAGCTTGGAAACTCAATGTGTGCATGATATGCATCATAAGTCCTGTACTGATGTAATAAATCTTCCTTCCTTCCTTCCTTCCTCTGCTAGTCTGATTTTAAGTATGGTTCCAGTTACTACGAGCAGTTCCATCAATCCTGAAGCCCCCCCCCCTTCTCCAAAACACATAACCAAATCATTGCAGTCCTTGCTATTATCTTGCAGTAACTATCTCTATGCATGAGGAACTATTTTATAAGAGCATACCTGAGTAAATATTCTTTTCAGATTTACTCATATGATGGTACTCTGAAACAATTCTGGGTTCTAAAAACCAAAATTACAGTTCATATATAGTAGTAAGTCAAGGTCTATTTAGGGTAATTAGTTTAAAATAGGCCACCTCTGACAAAAGGAATAGAAGAGAAAGAATACAGGAAGCCAACCTAGAAGGAATGAAACTGAATTTCATAGAAATTCCACAATGCTCCTTTATTTCTAGGGAACGAACAAGGGAAAAGAAAATGAGAACATAAGCAGTGACGAGTAATATTTTCCTTTAAACATATATGACTGTGTGCCAACTACAGCCTGACCCTGGGGTGTCAGGAATTCAAAACTTCAGTTATGATGCAGCCTCCAAAATAGGCCTGCAGAACCACTGAAGGAGTCTTGCTGGTGGTAGGACAGGGCCATCTTGGTGCAAGGGAGGGAGGAACGGCCCTCCGGGTAAGCAACTAGCAACGCATTACCCTAATTCCCAGCCATTTCATACTTTCATTTACCACAAACTGCCCCCCCCCAATACATGTTTTAAAAAATCCTAAAAGGAGTGGGGATCCAATCCACAGGGCAGTACAACTACTAATATCAAAATATTCCAAAATGGTACCTTGGAAAATTAGGTTAGCATTACTTGTTCCATATCGCTGATAGGAAAACCAGCACCCTAAGATTAATCTGTGATTTTTCCTGAACTTTAACCTCAGAAAGAACTGATAAGAATGTAATTAAGTTGGCTGTTTCTTTTTCTCCATATCTGCCAAAGCTGAACTCGAGTAAGAGAAATGGCAAATGCCCACTTTACGATACATTCTTCCAAAGAACTCCTTGAAACAGCGGGCTTCCCAAACGGAAAAATAAGCAAAGTGACATATATTAACAGCACTGTCACCAGCACGGCAAGGGCCGTGCATTTGCACATTCATGTCCAGGATGTAACGGATATCATCCCCGCTATAAATAGCCTCCTCTGAACAGGTCTTTTGGGTGCTCCGTCATGCCGAAAAGAAACGAGAGGAGGAGTGTCTGTACCTGGTTCAGAGAGAGGTGATGCCAAACACTTCCCAAAAACCAATTACATCAACCCTCTCAGGCAGCCAGGCTTTTGCAAACCAAAGCTTCCTGGTGCCTATTTTTAACAGAAGAAAACTTGAAGCACAGAAACAGTGTATAACTGGCATAGTAGAGGACAAAATTTGCCATTTCTATGAGCAAGACCAGGAAAGCATCTGGCAGCCTTTCTGGGCCTCTTGGCACAGCCTGTACAAAACTCCAGAGCACATTATTCACCTCACATGACACTTTTTCCTAGACTCAGAGCTTCAGGAGACCTGCCATGACTTTGCCAACTACACCTTGTAGGCCCATCAGCCCACACGAAAAGAAATGTGCATCAAGACACATGGGAGATTGTCCTCACCTATTCCAAGGAAGAAACACTTTCATATCAATAGAAAAGGTTAGATTCTGTACTTTGGAATACCACATGACAGAGACAAAGAAAAGGACTATTATTCTTTGTAATAAGAACGAGATACACATCATTTCTCGCCAGCAATTGCAGTTTTAAGCAGAAGCTGTGCCAAAGAAGTATTAAATACTTTTTTTAAGTCAGTGATTAAAGGCCACCTATATAATAAAAGAATTTTAATGGGTGCAGGAATGTTTGCACATGGAATTCCAGCTGCATATTCCAACCTACCTGTGACTATATAAATCAGTATACTGTTAAATGATTCATGGATCACATTTTATGACTTCATATGGGGTGGAGAAGTCCACACCCCATTGGGTCCAACTCCATACCTGCATGCATTACAACAGGGAAACAATATACATTTTTCAGGCCATTTTCAGCTTGGCCAAAATTATGTATAAATTGTGAATATTTCTCCTCACCTTTCATGTCAAAAAGTTCACAACGTAAAATGGAAAAATAGTTAGGAGGCACAACGTAAAATGGAAAGTACTGCCAAATGTTTTCCATTTAGTTCTCTGCAATTCCAGTTACTGGATGTTAGGTTTTTAATAACAAAAATAGATTTACTTGTTTGATCTGAGCAGGAGGAGGAGGAGGATGGCAACAATGTCATGGGTGAGATCCAGCAAAGGCTAAGGAGAGCTTAGCATCTTAAGCAGCAGTCACGGCACAAGATCAAATGAAGTCTCAAATCTTGAATGCTACTCAGAAATCAATTTCTTGGTAAGTCCACAAATCATTTTGCCTTCTCCCTTCCTTATTCCAGTACATCAGATATAGCCTAGCCAAATGTGGGGGTTCCATTTACAGCCCCTTGCTATGAAGTGGCCTCTATTTTTAAACCCATCCTCCAGCAGGGAATTGCAAATTTAATTGATCCCTTGCAAATAATTTAGCAATGCACTGTGCAGCCCTCTCAATATAAACATTCACCTTTCTTGTAATCCCACTGGTATCCAACCTTCACCCACAAAAAATGTTCCCAGTCGTGCAGCACTTTAATTCCAATCCATGTGTAATCCAATAGCCAAACAGGATACACTTTTATAAACCAGAAGATCTTTAACTGTGAAATATGTTTATAAAAGTTCCAGAAGGCTACTAACTTCCTGAGGACCTAATTGTGAGGCTTGCTAACTCCCCTCTTTCACAGTAGCTATTTCTGAGCTTTGAAAAGATTCTTGACAGGCAGAAAACTAATTACTGTTTTTTTTTTTCCTCTTACTTTTCTGCAGGAAAAATGACTGCAGAGATTGTATCTTATCCCAAATTCCTGTGCATCAAATGTAGAAGAGGCTCTTTGATAGAGGAGAATTCTAGAGAAATTCACTTTTGCTGTTTAAAAAGGTGAGGAAGAATTCCCCCCCTCCCTGCTACATTATAGCTTTATCAATAATTGACGTTGGGGGGGAAAGACCATTGGTTCCTTCTTTTGCTGCCAATCACATGCCACGTTAAAGGAAAAGGGGTATGAAGAAGGATAGGTCCATTTATCTGATTTCGATAACCACTCTTCTCAACAAATGACCCTGAGTGGCATACGTTATAAAACAAAAACAATTTAATTACTATAAAATAAATATAAATGCACCAAATAAAATAGTTACTATGGAGGATAATACAGCTAGGAAACGGGGCCCTTAACTTTATATTTCCTACTTGCTACAATCCAAACTTCCCCAGCAGAGAAGAGGCAGGAAAACCTCAGATTTGCTGGTTGGGGTTAAAGCAAATTATTGAGTATCATGCAGCACTCCAAGGTATAAATATACACCAAGACACAAGTATGATCACTGTGCAGCCGTGTTATCCTACAGCAGCCCCGATCTTAGAAGAAGCAAGGGCAGAAGCTTGTATTCCCCAAAACAAGTTCCATTAAGTTCATCATGGCTTCTACACACACACACACACCCCTGCATTGGGCCTAGCCTTGAAAGAATGTTGCTTGAGAAAGGAAAGAGAACACACAAAGTTGTATCATAAAGATGTGCCAAATAATTTCAGATGTACTATAGCTCAGGTCTAGCCAGTGTTAAAATAGTTGGACCAGGAGAGGCTAAGGACTGCCATTCATAGGTTGCAAATCATTTTGGTTTAATATGTTTGTCAACATCCTAAGCTAACCCATTGCCTAAATTCCGATCTTCAGGCATTAACTTTACCATACCAATTTGAACATAAAAACAAGTGTTTCTTTGTTTTATGCATTCAGTTATTCACAACTATAATTTGTAAGGAAGATAGCAAGCAGCATGGATAAAAATACTTAAAATACTTAAAACTAGATGACTAGGCTAAAATATGCAGATATTTGGAACAGTACCTATGAAAGAGAACATCACTAATGCAACCAATGCACAGAAGGCAGCAGTAAAAGTATGTAACAAATCTTTAAATGGATATGCATATTTATCAGCCAGATTCTTGAATGCTTAATGTAAGCCAAATTAGCTTAAAAACAAAAAGTAATGCCTTTATTAAAACCTTAGTGAATACCTACCAGTATCTAATCTAATCTAATCTAATCTATCTATCTATCTATCTATCTATCTATCTATCTATCTATCTATCTATTATCTATCTATCTATCTATCTATCTATCTATCTATCTATCTATCTATCTATCTATCTATCTATCATCTATCTATCTATCTTTCTTTCTTTCTTTCTTTCTTTCTTTCTTTCTTTCTTTCTTTCTTTCTTTCTTTCTTTATGATTGCATTTTATGATTATGATCATGATTTATCGCTTGCTGTTTGTATGTACACTGAGAGCTTAGGCACCAGAGACAAATTCCTTGTGTGTCCAATCACACTTGGCCAAGAAAGAATTCTATTCTGCTCCTGCTTCCATTCCATTCCAGGCATCCATTCAGCCTGGAAAATAGGAAATGCTTTCTGGAAAGCCCAATCAATCTAAGACTAAGTAAAATCCCTGTGTTCCATCAGAGAGGGAGTTTTATGATGAGGGCACCCTCATAGACAAAAGCCTTGTTTTCTTGCCTCCGTAAAGAAAAGGATGGAGCAAATGAGGCAGCTCCTCTCCTGGAAACAGAAGGCCTGGTCCCTCATCAGATTTGCTGGGGAATGGGAGCAGAAGGTGCTGTTGCCCCCCTTTCCTGCTCGAGGTGCTTCCTGGATGCACTGGATTGCATGCTGAGGGGTAGAAGCCTGGATGCCATGAGGGGCTGGGCTCTCAGGACCCCTAATAACAAAGGTTCTTCTATGAAAGCACAGAGACTGGACCCCCTTCATTCAAGTGGCAGTGGGAGAAAGCTAGCTGGGCCCAGGGACTTCGCAGGACAAGAGGGATTCCAAGATAGGAGCTATTACCCAGCTGGATCCACAGACTTCTTCCCATTTGCCTCTGGCATATGGTACACAAAAATGTGCCATTCATCTTAAGTGGCCATCTGTACCAGACATTCCTCTTCCACAAAATAAGCACTAAGCTTGAAATTATTTACACATCTGCCTCAGCATTAATAGATGTTTTTTTAAAAATCCAGATACTTATACAACCTTCATTGATTGCTGCTAGGAATTTTAAACAGTAATTCTTAACTCTGTACAGTACCGCTATTTTACAAAACATGTATGAAAGTTCTCACTGCTTGTAGACATTTCTATTCTATAAGGTGGAGGAGTTAGCACAGAAATGGCTGCAATTCTTGAGATTCCAAAGAAGCCCTACCAAATTCTCATCCTCCACAGTTAGTTGTAGCGATGCCTCCCACTTCAGCGTTTATTCTGTTTTGAACGGTAGAATTAAGTAGCAAATGCTTTCAGCCTTTAAGTTTAAACTGTTTAAGGTAGAGGAGAGAGAGAATAGAGCAGTTTCTCTGTCGTACTGTATCATCATCCACATGATTGAAGCTTATCTGTACACAGCTGCTTTCTTGTACTCTTAGCAGATTATTTCAGTGTCTTTTCTCAAGCCTCAGCCAGAGGCTGGATCAAAAATATACTAAAGGGTTCAATGAGAAGACGGAAACATGAAAGAGGGCAAGATCAGAGTGCCAATGGGACCAAGCAAATATTGAGAACGGAGGGTTTACAGATAAGGCAGGTAGAAGCTAGTCTACAAGCAAGATCAGAGGTTAAAGTGAAGTTACCAGGTCACCTCAACTGCTCCAGAAATCATCACAGAAATGGGGAAGAAGAAGACGAACTGACCCAGAATCCACATCTGAATGAAACAAGGAGAAAGGAGAAAGGAATTCAGACCATCCAGGGTTTCCATGGAATCCCTCGTGGGGAAGTTAACTTAAGGACAGAGGACTCATCCCAGTTCTGGCTCTGCCCTGTCCTGCCTGCCTGTGGACTCACCAGACAGCTGGAAAGGCCTGCAGTGGGCCCAAGGATCAGTTTTCAGCACTGCAGGGTCAGCAGAGGTTGGAGCTGGCGTGTCCTGGTGCAAGGAAGCTGCTTAAGTCTCTAGGAGAATGAACGGTTGTCATCATTCAGTAGCAGCAGGGCACAGAATGCACAAGCGCCCAACCCTGTTTCTAGGTATGGGTGGGAAAGACTGCACTACCCCAAACCCCAAGAGCAGCCACTACTGTTAGCCGCCAAGGCCAGGCTGAACTGGCTAGATCCGCCACATGACTCACTATAAGGAAATTCCTGGCATGGCCCTTTCCTTTCAGAAGGGCCCCTTGGATGCTGCTAAGCTGAAGAACAAGCCCCGTGTAAAGATTTGCTTCTCTTTGGCACCTCTCCCACAACCAGGTCTTTCCTCAGCAGCCTTTGTTTGGATGGGCGTGTTCTCTTCAGAGGAACAGGGCTGGGCTGGTAGGTGCTCATCTGCCAAAGGCACAGAAATCTTTCTAGCCAAGCCCCACGATTTCATCACATGAAGTTGATGACATCCCTCATTATCAAAGACTGCAGGAGCCAAGAGCACAACTCCTTGCCCAGAAGACTCGTGCTTTGCTCCCAGGAAGACGGAGGCAGACGAGAGAGAAAGGCCAACTGCCTAGACAGGAACTGGGCACATCCAGAGTTTCATTTCCCTCCCTCCCTCCTTTGAAGGCAAAAGGAAAGAGACTTTTCCACTTCCAGTAGCAACAACATTTGAGGGACTTGTCTTCTAGGAGTCAGCAGAGCGGCATTTACACACCACACAGTGAAAATCAGTCACAGGTCCAAGGACCGTACTGTCGCTAAAGCCTGTTCTCCAGGACTCTCATCTCCAAGAGCACCTACTTCTGTGAGGAAGGATAAAACACTCACTTCTGGAAAAGCCCAGCTCAATTTAGACCTCATATCCAACCAGTTGCACAGGCAGGAAACCAATCACTTTCTCCTTGTCCTCTGACATCACGTCAACTGCAATGGACCCTGTTGGGTGTCCATACCCGGCAAGCTGGTTAAGGTTTGCTGCAGTGGGAAAGACCTTTACGGTATCCTCCAAATAGAGCCGGTGGAGGAAAAATTGGAAGAGAGGCTCACTCCCTGCTGCCAAATAGGCAGGACCCACTTGCTGGAGGTATTACGAGGCTGCATCCAAAGCACGCCAAAGGCTCCCAACAAGCCTTTTGAAACACCCACCCGCTGGAAATCACCTTCTCTAGACAGGCAGCTGCTGGCGCACCACAGGAAACAGCCCTGCTCCTGTGGCACCTAAGGGGTGCCAACCAAGGACTGCCGCCCCAAAGGATTCCCAGCCTGCCAAGGAGCTGGGCGGCCTGGCAGGAGTGGAAGGGATGCCAAAAGAAAGGAACCGGGGCCCGAGGGGGCTCGTTTCCTCCAGCAGCAGAGGGCCACAGAGGGAGGGAGGGATGGGGAAGGCCGCCCAGAGTTCGGCTGGGCAGGAAGGAAGTTTCTCTCCCAAAGAAAGACAAAGCCTCTGGAGCAGCCAGGCTCCTGAAGAAGGGGACGCTTTCCGCCCAGGAGGAGGAGGAGGCCTTTGCCAGGCGCTCCTTGTTCCCATCGCCCCTTTTCAAGCCAGGGAGAGGCCTTGTTCCCTGGGAGCCCACTGGGCCCCGGAGCAAAGGCTGCCGCCTCCTCCTCGCGTTTCCAAGCCGGCCGGGAAGCAGCTCTGGGTCCCCCGCAGCCGCCCTTCTCGTTCCCGGCCCTCAGCCAGTCGCTTCGCCCTCGCGCGCCCCCCCCCCTTCCCCGGGAACCGCGGCGGCGGCTGTCATCGCGCCCTGCGGAGGAGGCCAGGCGAGGGAGGGCTTGGGAAGGCCAGGAGCCCCCCGGCCCTTCTGGACCCGCGCAGCGCCTCTGCTCAAAATAGCCCGGGAGGATTCCGGGGGCGGCGGCCGCCCTTCGGCGGGGACTTCCCGGCTGGCCCGAAGCCAAAGCGCGGAGAGGCAGTCGAGCCCGGAGGAAGGAGGGAGAGAAAGGCCACGGGGGGAAACGTCAAATCACGAGCGGCCCGCAGGCGCCCCGTCCCCGTCCAAGCCGCAGGCAGGGGAGGCTTCGGCCAACAAGTGGGCAGAGGCCGGGGACGCCCCGTCCCATCGACCGGGGTCGCAGAGGAGGGAAGCGGCGTTTACGGGCCACTTACCCTGCTCCTCGGCCGCCGCCATCCCGGCTCCGAGGAGGCCAGACCGAGAGGCGAGACCTCGGCCGGATGGCCTCCCGGAGAGCGACCGGAAGGAGCGGAGGAGAGGGGGCGCGGCGGCGGCAGTCCTTTTCCGCCCGCTCCAGGCCCCGCTCGCCCCCTTTTCGCCCTCTGCGCGTGTCCGCCGCTGGAACGTCCCCTGCTCTTTCTCCCCGGAACTCCGGTGCGCTGGATCCTCTTTTCCGGCCGGAGGTGTTTCTCAGCTGCTCCGGGGCGGGGTCGAGGCACCGGCCAATCTCGTTTGCTCGGGCCCTGGATGGTGGGGGGGTTCCCGCAGCCGGGAGGGATGGGCTGGGGGCGGCGGGCGGCGGGCGGCTGCTGCAAATAAGCGGGAGGCTTCGCTTCATCTGCTGGCCCCCGCCTCCCTCCTCGCTCGCTCGCTCGCTCTCTTTGGAGGCCCAGATGCCTCCCGGCTTTGGAGACGCGCTTTTTCCGCGAGAGCGGTGCCCAAGGCACAACGAACCAGGACAGAGAAGGGAAGGGGGCCGTAGAGAAAAATACCGCTCGAGAAGGCTTTAAAGAGGGGGCTGCAGTCTGCATCCTAACCCAGTGAATTCCTCCACAAATGCCCTTTCCCACTTTAAGTCTGGCCAGTTTAACCAAAAATAACCCCGTCTGCCTATTCAGCAGGAAGACCTGCTCTCAGGGATGCGTATTGAATAGGCTAATCTGCTAATCGGTTCCCTGGGAGTGAAGTCTGGAATTCATAGGCCGTGTTGCAAAGTTTATGTAGACTTGTGGCTGCTTTTCCAGAAGCGCTGGATGCAGCGTAATACAACTGACTAGCACCGCTGAGGTTACCTAGTTTGGATAATGAAATGCCTGCAAGAAAACAGCCAAGCTAAGAGAGCACCAGGAACCACTGATTCCTTCCTCTTTGTTTCCTCTCTTTTAATGCAAAAACGTTGGCTGACACACAGTGATGCAAAGTGCAGATCCACTAACCAAACTCCATAGATTTTGTAAGTGCTGTATTATTGCCGAGCAACTGGCTGAAAGCGAGCTTTCACGTAATATAGTGCTGTATGGATAAGAATGTATCTGCCCTTTATAAAAACCTATTGCAGTTTGCACTTTTATTAAATAAAGACATGTTCCTAGAACAGGGCATAAGGATGTCATTTGGCCTGGAATAATATTCAGACATAAAGATGTTCCTGTGAAGTAATAATGCATGATGAACAATCCCATAGTCCAGGATTTTGAACTTGTTTTTATTTCTAGCCAGCCTTTTTGGTGTGGGCCAAGCTACCATCAAAATAAATCCAAAGTACTATTAGCTCTTGTTCTTTTAATAATTTGACTACAAATGGCCTCTCTTCTGGAACTGAAAAGGACCACTGTGTCTAAATCTTGCTGCTATCTGGTAGGATTGAAAATAGCCACACGTATCTTTTCCTTCATGAAGGAGTGCACAGACATTGTAACTGAGGAGAACATTTGGTCACTTGTCAAAAAGATATACAACATAATATGTGGAGTCATATCCCATGACTAATATTACATTGCTTTAAAATAGTGAAAATGTACATTACAAATATATTCATATTCACAGTCAAATTCTTCCCCAAGCATTCAGAAAAATAATTAAAATGCTTACTTTATTCCCTGAAAACAGCCAGGCCTCAACTTGGGTGAATCTCCAGAAAAAGAAAGTTCCAAAACAGAGGGTTCTTTGCTATTTCACACAGCTCTTCCCAAGAAGAAGAAATAAATCTTGGTTTGAAGAGCTCAGTGCTTATTTTCCCATTCAGCTTGAAAGGCTAACCTTCACCCTTGAAAATTGTTGCTGCTATGAAATGATAAGATATTTGTCCCTGCCAACATTTTCTTGGAAACGACAACACAGCAGTGGGCAGAGCCCTTGGGCACTTGAGACCCCTGTAAGGAGAGGGACGGCATGTCCTATGGGGCCCGAAGTGCTTGGCATTCTCCTGATCGTAGGCTGTCCATAGTACTGACAGATCAAGCAGGCAGGATATGTATGGGTTCAGCTCTTCAGTTTGGGCTGTCTTTCTTGAAGGCTGGGAGGATGGGTCTCCTTGAAGAAAAATAATAACAGTTGTGTGTTTCTCAGCCCCTTAAAAAAGCCTACACGGGGCTCAAAGATATCCAGAGCTTTTTTTGATGATGTTTCCAACTTTCCCACTGGTGTGGATCATCATGTGACCAGCAGAGTTCAAGGCAGGCCTGCTTTCAGGAGTGGGAGGCTGAACGGGTATCGGAATCCATTCCCAGTGGGAACTTGACAGCACAAGCTCTGAAAGTGACTAAAAGGAAACTGACAACATGCAGTAGATGTAGATATCTGTGTTGTAGTTTTCAGCACCTGTGCATACCTGCCATGTTGTTCTCTTTCAGAATAAGAAAGGTCGTAGAAGTGCAGAAAAGGAATAGAAAATACACCAAAATAAGATAGATAGATAGATAGATAGATAGATAGATAGATAGATAGATAGATAGATAGATAGATAGATAGATAGATGATAGATAGATTCTTAAGTTTTCCTGGGTACTTACATGTATGGTATTCAGCTTTGTTCGGGTATTTTCCCACGTCATTGTAGTTGTACTTTTAAAGTTGTAGCAACGTTTCGGCAGAATCTCATCTGCCATCATCAGGCTTCTGTATTGCAATACAGAAGCCTGATGATGGCAGATGAGATTCTGCTGAAACGTTGCTACAACTTTAAAAGTACAACTACAATGACGTGGGAAAATACCCGAACAAAGCTGAATACCATATATATATATGTTCTCCCATTCCTAAATCACAAAAATGAAGAGGCATGAACCTGTCTCTAGTCAAAGTAGAGAGCCTAAGAGGGACTGGTCACGTGGCCACCTCAGCTGATCCAGAGAGTGAATTGTTGCCTTTGTTTTTCCCAGCCATTGTTTATGTCCTGGACAAAAAGATTGATTGTCATCTCTGTGGACACAGAAAAGTCTAGCAAAGAAAGGAGAGCCTGTGCAAGGCTGATTGCCCTGAGATGGGCCCAAATTTTGTTTTCTTTGCTTTTTAAAAACTAAATGCTGGGTTTTTGTTTCTGATGCGATGTTTGTGCAAAAGACAGCTGGTGGGGTGGTGAGAAAGTCTTCTTGGCAGCTTATCAGCCATTTGCACAGATCAATAGGAAAATAGTTGTTTGCACTTTGTTGTGGATGAAGCCGAAGGACTCTGGAGAGGGAGGGAGGGAGGAACACATTATGCTGTGTTTAAATATCCGTATCTAAATTAAGGGATCATTTCAAAAACGAAAACAAAAGATTCATGGATTAAATGTAGGATATCAAAAAGGCTGTAAGAATGACTGAGCCAACTGAGTGAGTGGATTTCCACAGGCCAGAATTCATTCCCTTCCTTTTCTTTTTGCAAATCAAGAAGCAGCAGAAGGGCAGCTCTTTGGTAAATAAAACCCAGGCTATGGAGAGTTGCATCAGTGCTGCCCTGCTAGGCTCCGGCTCCCTTGCCCCTGTGCCAGACTTCAGGGTCCTTTTCCCAGCCAAACGGCTGAGCCCGCTCACGGCCGGGGTGGGGGGTGGGGGTCTTTCTCAAGTTCCTATGGGCTTCAGAGCAGAGAAGGAAGCAGGGGGACCTCAGGCCCCTAAATGGGGTCATGGGCGGGTGGGTGTGAGTGAATTGTTCCTGGCTCAGTCCCCAAAGCGGTGGGCCTCCCTGGCCAGCTCTCTGGCAATGGGCACGCCGAACGTCTGATGGGGCTGCCCATTGATTTGGGACATCGGTGGCGGCGACTTTTATTTCTTATTTATTTATTTGCCAAACTAGCAGGCAGCTCATCTCGCCAAAAGCGACTCTCTCCAGTCCCCGGCCCGAGTCTTGGCTGGAGAAGATTGGAATCGTAGTCCAAGGTAGGCAACACCGGCGGGGCTCTCTGCCAGCCGGCCAGCTGCCCCTAAGCAGGAGGAGGCTGAGCTGGTCCCCCCGGCGCTGGGCTGCATCTTGCAGCCCGCCGGCAGGAATCCCCCGGCTGGCGGCATCCCAAGCGGAGCTGTCCGGTGTACCGCCGGGACTGGGATGTTGCCTCGTCGGCCTTCGCGTCTTCCCACCAGGCCTCTGCCTCGCCCGGGACCCTTTTGCTTGTCCCGGGGCAGATTTTCATTGGGAGACGGCAGACGCTGCCCAGCGCCCCACTCCTGCTGCAGACGGGCCCTGCGGAGAGAGGCTTCGTGAAGCCGAAGGGCGGATGAACTGGGAAGAAGGGAGGGAGGGTCCGGGCTGTGCCGGCTTCAGGGCGCCCTCTCGCGGGAGCCGACGGCGGTTCAGCGGGACGCGGCCGCTCCGCCTGGACGAGGAGCGCAGCAGGGCCGAAGGGAGCCAGCCCGTGTAGCGCAGGCGCGCTCCGGCTGGCTGGCCAGGGGGCTGCTGGGGGTTGTAGTTTAAGGCGGCGCGAGACTGCGGCTCCCAGGCCGGCGGAAGGGTGGGGCGGGCTCTTCCCCGCGCGAGGAAAACGGAGAAGGCGCTGAGGGTCCCGGCGAGGCCGGAGGGGAGCCGGCAAAATGAACGTGGTGCTGGCGGTGAAGCAGTACGTCTCCAGGATGATCGGCGACAGCGGGGCCGGCATGAAGGTCCTGTTGATGGATAAAGAGACGGTGAGCTGCAGCGGAGGGTCGGAGGTGGGGGGCGGGTTTCGTGGCGCCCCGGTGCTCCCCGCCGTGCTCGGCGGCGCCGGCGTTCAATTCCGAGCAGGCGGGGACGAGCCCTCCCTGCCCTGACTCGCTTGTCCTAGACCAGCATCGTGAGCATGGTGTACACGCAGTCGGAGATTCTGCAGAAGGAGGTCTACCTCTTCGAGCGCATCGATTCGGCCAACCGGGAGAGCATGAAGCACCTGAAAGCCATCTGCTTCCTCCGGCCCAGCAAGGTGACCCCCCCTCCTGCTCCCCCCTCAAGGCTCTGCCCCCGACCCCCGTGGCTCGGGCCTCGGAGGCAGCTGCCATGACTCTGCTCCCCCAAGTGCCAGAGAAGCCTCTCCAGGGTGGGTGCTTCCTCAGACCACCTCCCCCCACCTCACCCCCCAGTTTGCAACTGTACCTGACATCTTGACTCGCGGCCTCCAGAAGGGGTATATGATTCTCTGGGTAGATTTTTGCTGAATAAACTCAGTTATACTTTCTCCTTAACTGGTTTGCTGCTAAATTGCTGATCTTTCCACTTTTTTTCTCTTTGGATTTGTTTCTTCCCTAGGAAAATGTGGAGTATCTTATCCAGGAGTTGCGGAGACCCAAATACAGCTCTTATTTTATTTGTGAGTACACCAGGCCTTTGCCCTCATTTCCTTTCTGCATTGTGTTCTCTCGTGTACAACCTATGGCAGGACTGAGGGTTTGGGTGCCCTCATCCCTGGGGCTGCTTCTCCTGGAGACAAAGGTTCTGACCGGCTCATCCTGTTTTCATGGGGCCGTATTGGAACAGCAAGCAAGCAGGGGGGCGGGGCGGAGGCAAGACATGTTGCAGTGGCTTTTCTCCTTTGGACTTTTCCTCCTCTGAAATGCCACTGTTATTCATCCTGGCTGAGTCAGGAGGAGATGGGACTTTTAGTTTGCTCACCCTGAGTGTGGAAGCTGTGCCGGTGAAGTATTCAGTTCAGTTAATGCTTAAGTGTACTCAGTGTGCAGCTGGCCTCACTACCCACGAATTAGCTTTAGGCTTTGCTGTTTCAAGAATCTGCCATACTTACAATCTAATAAATTTTAATATACCATAGTCTTGATATTATATAGGCTTCTGCTTTATTTATTTTTAATTTGAACTTCAGTTGGGTTTTGGTAGCCCAGATTAAATTTTCTGTATGCAAGAAAGGGGTGTGGCTAAATTGATATATTATTAATACTCCAAGTACCCAACCTGAGCCTGCAACAAGGACCCAAAGCTTGGCCTCTAGGAGTCACACTCTTTGCTTAAGTGGCCACATTGATCTGGCCAGGGGCTTTTGGCCTCAATGGTCATAAAACCTCCAATACTCACCCACGGAGGCTTTGAAATAGATAATTATTACTTTGGTTATATTCATGCCCAAAGTTTATTGATAGGATGGTTTAAAATCTTTATAAAAAGTAAACTAACTATAAAAAAGACTAGAAAACGGATACACAAATGACTGTATGTATGTATATGTATATATATAATCTGATTTTCAATTGCAGCGATTGATTAAATGATGGTTTACGGATGCGTTATGTCTCATAATGAGGTCTCCCAAGTCAGGTGATCTGTTTTGGCCAAGCAGGAGCCGATGGGAGGAGAATTGCAGCTAGTGCTAAAGTCCCAGGTTAAATGCCAGCACCCGTAAGTGGGACTAGGAAACGGTTCCTGCTTTTTGCCTGCACTCATCCCTCTCTTCTTTTTGCACTTCAATATTTTGATGAGCTTTCAAAAGATCCTTTTTCCCTGCTGGTTTCTTACCAATTTCAGATTTCAGCAATGTGATCAGCAAGAGCAACGTCAAGTCTTTGGCAGAAGCTGATGAGCAGGAAGTGGTAGCTGAAGTGCAGGTATGAAGTGCTGCCCCCCTGGCATCCTGCACAGTCGAGATATTTTATTTTATTTTTTTATTAAGAATTTTTATTTTTAAACAAACATACACAAACAAAACATAACACATAAAACCATCTTCCAGTTACATACAGTGTGTCAGTTGGTTACAAGTCTTTTGTGCTTCATCTCCGTAGTCCTCACTTATAGTTTGTATAAATTCTCATATCCATCTCGTGTGTGTGTGTGTATTGGGAGTCAGACTCTCAACCAATCAGGATGAAGAAAAAACCATTCTAACACAGCAGTAGGCTAGCACCAAATTTAAAACAGAAATGGTTGTGAAAGCCTGACTCACAGAGGAACACAATACACAAGCCTGATGATGGCAGATGAGATTCAGAAGCCTGATGATGGCAGATGAGATTCTGCTGAAACGTTGCTACAACTTTAAAAGCACAACCATAATAACGTGGGAAAATACCCGAACAAAGCTGAATACCATACATGTAAGTACCCGTGAAAACTTAAGAAAACAAATATGTATGTATGTATGTTTGTATGTATGTATGCTATTCAGCTTTGTTCGGGTATTTTCCCATGTCATTATAGTTGTGCTTTTAAAATTGTAGCAACGTTTCGTCAGAATCTCATCTGCCATCATCAGGCTTCTGTATTGTGTTCGTAATATAATATAATCATTGTTAATCATTTATTTGACTATAACTATTATTCCATCATTTTATGCGAGATATTCAACATTTTAAATTATATTATAACATTCCTTATCTCATCATAAATCCATCTAATAATAATACGTTATGTTGTATTCTCTATAATTCTATTATCCTTATAAAATTATCTAAATTATTTTGTTTCTATATTTTTTATTTAACATTGATAAAATAAATCCCATATCTTGTAATATTGTTTGTCTTCTTGTTCTCTAATTTCAAATGTCAATGTACTCATTTTAGCACATTCCATTATTTTCTTAATAACTTCTTCCTGCATTGGTATTTTCTAATTTTTCCAATTTTTAGCAAATACAATTCTAGCTGCTGTTAACACATTTACACACACACACACACACACACACACACACACACACACACACACACACAGAGTCGAGGTATTTTAGAAGCAGAGGACCAATCCCATAGTCGGGCAAAAGCCTTTGAACAAAATTCCCCGGTGTGCAGAAGGCCAGGCCTACAGCTGCCTGCTTCCAGGGACTGGACTGATCACAAGGTCTTCAATGAGTTTGTTGCTAGCACAGCAGTGGATCCTTTCTACTTTTCTTTTGGCAGGAATTCTATGGAGATTACATTGCTGTGAATCCACATGTGTTTTCTCTCAACCTCCCTGCTTGCTGTCAGGTAAGGTGGTCGTTGCCGGGGCAGGAGTGTGTGTTTGAGAGCGGGGGAGAGAACCTCTAGTGCCACCCCTTTTCAGGTGTCAATTCTTTTGGGCTGACTGGGCAGAAAGACAAGGAGACCTTGCTGAACATTGCACTCCCTAAAGACTTTAGCTGGTGCTCTGCCATTTTGAGCTTCCGTGGCTCTTAGATATTTTAAGAGATTTTTAAGGCATGAGCGATGGATTTTCTTCAGTGAGAATATGAAGCAGTATTTAGGTAACAAAATGATCTTTACAGGAGCAGTTTTGCTCTTCAATAGTGAAAAGTGTAACGCTGGGAGGAGGTTTCTTTCCCCCCCTGCAGCCTAATGCTCTTTTTGTATATACTGCAGTCACGTGACAGATACATCGAGGAAGTTTGTTTTGTAAGTCAAGGCTTGCATCATTGCTGTCTTTACTTAAAGCTTAAATCAAAGAGGAGAGTGACAACGTAATAGCTGAAATTGAGCCAAAGATAATTTCCTTTAGGAAAGGAGAATTCTCTTCCAAATTGCAGCTAGAGTGGCGTTTGCGCTTGGAAGGGGGGAAATGCCTGTCGTACGGACACCCCACATTAGCCTGCTCCTAAAGAGCCAGAGCTCCACAGAATCTCTCCCTGATACTTGCTTGGGGGCCGAGCCTAGGCAGTTCTTTTGCAACTCTCGGCCATTTTCTGTTTCCAGGGCCGCAACTGGGACTCAGCCCATTTGTGCAGGACTACTCAGGGCCTCACCGCCTTGCTTCTTTCCCTGAAGAAGTGCCCCATGATTCGTTACCAGCTCTCTTCCGACTTGGCGAAGAGGCTGGCTGAAGGCGTCAAGGTGTAGTTTTATCTTCCTATTTAGGCTTTGGTATTCACGCCGCTTATTTCTGTGTTTTTAGAGCACTGATATCTGCTGCCCCCTCTAACAGAGGAACTTCTTTTGCCCCAAACAGCAAGTGATCACGAAAGAGTACGAGCTCTTCGACTTCCGTCGCACCGAAGTCCCTCCGCTGCTGCTGCTCCTGGACCGCTCGGACGATGCCATCACTCCGCTGCTGAACCAGGTGAGTTAAGAGCCTTAAGAGCCGCAGAGGCTTTGAAGGATCAGCTGAGTCTTCGGGGCAATTGGGGGAGGGAGGGGCTTTCCTTTCTTCCTCAATTGGCCCCTCCAGGGAAATGACTGTGCCATCCCTCTCCGCTTGCCTCCCTCTCTGTCCAGTGGACGTACCAAGCCATGGTTCACGAACTGCTGGGCATTAACAACAACCGCATTGATCTCTCACGGGTCCCAGGCATCAGCAAAGACCTGCGGGAGGTGGTTTTGTCTGCTGAGAACGATGAGTTTTATGCCAATGTAAGAAGCTGCCAATCTTTATTTAAGATTTTGGATTCCAGTTCCGCCACGGGGTTCTCTTTCCCTGCCACCAGTTGAGGCTTTGAATGAAAACTTGGTTTATTGGCTCTGCCAGGGCCGCGTGGTGGACCCTGGACTATTCATCCTCTAGCTGGATTTATGCATCATCCTTAATATGGTTGTTTGGAGCCTGAACACACCGTGATTTAACACACCGTGGCTTACTGTGATGTGTACCATCAGCCAGGTTTAGCCAAATGTCAGGTCCCTGCAACATGCAAATGCGGCACATATGGCTGCACGGAAAGTGCTTTTAATTAGGCGCTTCCAGTCCCACCTTTCCAACTGCCCTGCCTCGCTGCCTGGGATCCTTTTATTCAGGAGTGTGTGATCCTGCTTCTCCTGAGAATCAGCGGGCCAATTGCAGCGCTCCTCTGTGGCAGCTGGGGTTGGAGACGGGTTGGGCTCTCTCTGGGCAGCTTTTCCAATTTGGGAGGGGTTGGGGCTCCCCCTCTTCAAATGGGTCCCTTCGCCTCTCCTCAGAACATGTACCTGAACTTTGCGGAAATTGGCAGCAATATCAAGAACCTGATGGAGGACTTCCAGAAGAAGAAGCCCAAAGAGCAGCAGAAACTAGAATCGATTGCAGACATGAAGGTTGGGCGGGGGGCGGGTCAGCTGTGGGCACAGGAGTGGGGGCAGCTGCTTGCACCCGAGTGTTGAGGCGGGGAGGGGGCGGAAGCCTGTTTTCAATGCAGGAGCTCTCGCGATGAGCTGGCTTGGTGGAGGCCTTCGCCAGGAGCCTCCCCCAAAGCTCTCCCTTCCCCTTCCAGGCCTTTGTGGAGAACTATCCCCAGTTCAAGAAGATGTCTGGCACCGTCTCCAAGCACGTGACAGTGGTGGGGGAGCTCTCCAGGCTGGTGAGCGAGAGGAACTTGCTGGAGGTGTCCGAGGCCGAGCAGGAGCTGGCCTGTCAGAATGACCACTCCGGGGCTCTCCAGGTACCTCCGGGGCCCTGTTCCCACAGGCCAAAGGGCGCGGGTGTGTGTGTCGGAGCAACTACGAGAGCGGGAAGGAAACGAGACTCGAGACTCCCACGCTGCTGCTTCCAACGCCCTTAAGGGAAGTCAGTGTGGCCCCTCGTTGTGATAAGCCAAGATGTGTTAGCCATGAATGGGCTGTTTCATACCGTCCTTATGCGTAAGACCTCAGGCTGTGTTTAACTTCTGACTTAGGATAGGATGGGAATGCTGGTAGCCATCATTTTGAACTAATGACCCAAGCCAGTTAATAGCAGCTCAGTGAACTAACCTGAAGGGGCTGAGAGAGACGATCCCTGCCTCCTAAGAGATTCAAGCCACGCCCCCCCCACCCCCCACCCCCAAAAAAGCGTCCCATTTGGGCTTCCTTTTCACTGGGTGTTTCTAAGAGCAATTCCGTTCTGTCGACTGGCTGAAAAGAATTGGGTCCCTTTTAGTTGAAGGAAGCCCAGAGATCACCTGGAGGCCATTAGGGAAGCCGCCTTCTCTGAATTCCGCCATCCCAGGATGTGGGAGGGAGGATTTGTCCCACGAGGAGAGACGGGTTTGAGGGCGTCTGGTATGGGGCAGGCAGAAAATCTGTCCTTTTGCTGCTTCAAAGGCACAATCTCCTGGCCTTGGTCCAGTGGCCATGGGACTCAGCGGCCCACCACTAACAATGCTGCCCCTTCCAGAGGAGCTATGAGGGAGGAGTGTGAGGGTCAAGGAATGAGGAGCCCCACGGTTGAAGAAAAGCCGGGGAGCTTGCCGGGGCTCCCCCCAGCGGTCTTCCCAGGGAAGGGGCTCTTTTCTTTGGGTGCCTCCGTGGCCATTCAGGGATGAGAGAAACGTGTATCCTGACGTTTGCCTGAATCACCCCCCCCTGTGTGTGTGTGTCTCTCTCTCTCTCTCTCCTCCCTCCCTCCCTCTCTCTCTCTCTCCTCCCTCCCTCCCTCTCTCTCTCTCTCCTCCCTCCTCTCCCTCTCTCTCCCTCTCTCCCTCTCTCTCTCTCTCTCTCTCTCCATAGAGCATTCGGCAGCTCTTGCAGAATCCCAGAGTGAGCGAGCTGGATGCTGTCCGGCTGGTGATGCTCTACGCCCTCCATTACGAGCGACACAGCAGCAACAGCCTTCCGGGGCTCATGCTGGACCTCAAGAACCGGGGGGTTTCCGAGAGGCTTCGCAAGGTAAAGAGCCTAAGGGTGGAAGCTCACCTTTCTGGCTGGTTTAATTCCGCTTTCTGGATTCGATGGTTCTGGGTTTGGCTAAAGTCAGCAACGTCTTGAAATCTCTGTGGAAACTTGCAGGTCAGAATGTCCCGCTGGAGGGTCCTGTTCAAGCCTTACACAAGTCTTAAAAGTGATACCCCCCTCCCCTTTCTTACATAGTTGGTGCCTGCCATTACGGAATACGGAGGGAAACGGGTTCAATCAAGTGACCTCTTCAGCCCAAAGGATGCAGTGGCCATTACCAAGCAGTTCCTCAAAGGGCTGAAGGTACTTTTCTTTCTGTTATTCTTAGCTCTATCCATATTATTGTTTGGTTCTTACTGGGCATGGGGTCAAGGGCCAAGTAAAATAGATGCATGTATAATGAATGCAGCAAAGAGAATTATGTTGGTATATGAAAAGCACAAAAATGCAAGTGAGTTTCGTAAGTACCTGAGATGGGGGCTGAAATCTCTTCCGTCGTTCTAAATGTCTCCTTCTGATCAGGGGGTTGAGAATGTGTACACGCAGCACCAGCCTTTATTGCACGAGACTCTGGATCAGCTCATCAAGGGGAAACTGAAAGACAACCAGTATCCGTACCTGGGCCCCAGCAGCCTGCGTGATAGGTAACAGGACATTAGGAGTCTGGTGGTGGTGGTGGTGGTGGTGGTGGTGGTGGTGGTGGTGGTGGTAGAGAATGCTTTTGCTCATGTGGCTAATTTAGACCCTCTAGAGGGCTACATTTGATAGGGCAGGTAGCGAATTTGCCATTTGCAATGATCATTGAGGTTCTCTTAATGAATGAAATGTTAATGGTCCCTTAATTGAGATGCTGTTGTTAGAAACCGCCTTAAAGGCTCTGAGGTAGTAGAGTGAGGGCTGAATAACAAAATCTTCCCAGGGAAGGTGGCATTCTCTCGACGTGAGGGGCTACTACGCCCACCTTACCTGCCTGCCTGCCTTGCAGGAAGGAAGTCTTAATGGAGTAAGCGCAGAGCAGCCTGCAGGAACAGGTTAAGGAGAAGGGGTGTTGCCTCCGACAGATGAGAGTCCACCTTAGTTTGAGGCAGGAGATTCAGAAGGATGGTGGGTCAGTCTCTAAGACAAGACAAGATCGCAGATCATCAAACGGGGCTCCAGAGCACCCTCGTAAAATATATGGGATCCCCAAATTCAGGCAAACCAACATCTACAGCGCAGTGTGCCACTCATTGTAGGAGTTGAAGAAAAAATAAAACTTACTTATTGATGTGGTAATTCTGTATTGCACTGAAGGAGCTCAAAAGAAAAAGGAAAAGATTGTAAAATACTGGTTTTTGACAACTGAAATATCAAGGTTATGGAATAAACTGGCAAAATTTTCTCCCATAATTATTGGACCATTAGGGGTTATAACAATGGCATTGTTAAAATGGCTGACAAAATTAGAATTATATCATTGTATAATATTAAGTTTACAAGATACAGCTTTGCTTCGGTATACATTTCAGCGGCATTTGAAACAAAGCTGGAATTGCCCCCAAATGAGTAGTGTTGATCGCAAGAAGTGACCTTCAAAAGAAGCCCCGTGACACTGCTAGGCAAGGCCCCGTGAAGACGGCTTTGTCCACCAAGTTTTGCCTGGTCAGAGGGCAGGAAGATGTGCAGCTGCCGGAGGGGCAGCTCTTCCAAAGGAGTCTGTCGGGTCAGGGTGATGCTCTCCAGCCTCTGGCCCCTTTTCTGCCCTTTCCCGAGCTCTCTGTTCATGTTTGTTCCAGGCCACAAGATATTATCGTCTTCATCATTGGTGGGGCAACGTATGAGGAGGCACTGACTGTTTACAACCTGAATCGCACTACCCCTGGCATCCGGATCGTGCTGGGCGGGACGACGGTGCACAACACCAGGAGGTGGGTTGAAGGTGGGGCAGAGCTGTGGCCGTCCTTTTTAACCGGCTGTCTTTTCCCTTCTCCTTAACAAGGGAATGCTGGCGAAGCTCTGGTTTTCGTTGCCCTGGAGTAAATCTTCCCTGGGGAGGGAGGGAGCGGGGGTGCAAGGGGTTTACAGAGTTGAACAGTTCTGCTCCAGATTCACTTGTGGGTGGGCGGTGCCTCCTGGTGCACGCACGGAGCCAGTTCCGAGAAGAGGTGCTGCTGCTGCTGGGTTTCACCTGATTTCCCCCCACCTGCGACTTCCAGGGGGCCTCATGCTGAATCCTGCGGAAGGGGGTGGGGTTTGTAGCTGACTTCTCTAGGGAGAGTTTCCTGGGTGGGAAAGACAGACGCAGCCTTTTCCCAGTAGGCAGCCTAACGTAACTGTTCCTCCTCCTTCAAGGAGGGGGCACAGAGAAGTGCCTCCCCCACCCCTTTATTGAGTGCAGGCCTGGTCAGGAAGAGCCTAGCTATTGGCCCGTGGACCAGCTGCCGCCTTCACAAGGGCACCCTGCGGGAGAAAGGGCGTTTCCCTCTGTGGGGTCAGCTGGGGGTGCGCGTTCTTGCACCGGGTTAACCCTGATCCCCAGTCCAGCAGACTCCCCTCTCCCGGTGATTGTGCAGAGAGGATCACGAAGGTGGGGGAAGCCCCACGGATTGGGAATGCTTCCCCAGGATCCCCAAAATAGTTCCTTTAGCATCTCTTGTGGTGGAGAAAAGGCTTTGAACTCTCAGAAGTCAGCAGGCAGTTTTTGGCTTGGGTGTGCTTTTGAATTACAGGTGTGATTTGGGGGTGAAAAATTGCACTGGGGCACAACCAGCCGGCTTAAAGTGAGTGAGCTAGTTCCTAGTGGTAGAAGTTGGTGAAAAGCAGCTGAGGTCAGCAGTGGGTGGTCAGAGCTGCCGGCCCTGCTGCTTTCAGGGCAAAAGGTCCCCCGCGGCTTCGGCCTTTGCCTCCTGGCGACTCCTTTCCAGGGGGAGTTTCCTGAGGAGTGAGAATGGTGGGGAGAGGGGGAGCAAAGGGGCTTCCTGCCTGCGTCCTGGAGAGAGTGGCAGGCAAGCGGAGGGCTGGCTGCTCTCCTGTGCACCAGAGGGAAAGCTCAGGAACGGGGCATGGGGGGCTCTCTCGCCTTCCCTCCCTCCCTGGAGCTTATTTGGGTTCTCTTGTGTTCAGAGGGAGTTCCCAAAAATTGTTGACATCCACAAAGATGAATTAAGTCCGTGTGGGATGTTCCTAGAATGCGTCTAACTGGGGAGCTGCAGGCAGGGAGGCCACATCCAGGGGAGACATTCAGGTGGAGGCTTGGTTTTTATTCCGAGTCAAATGCCTGCCTTGCCTTCCGTTGCTCTGCAGGTTTTAGACAGGAAAACTCTGGGGTTGGTGGGTGAAAGAGGAAGAGGTGCCTAGTTGGATCCCACCCCGCCTCCATTCCTGCACCGAAAGGCTTGGTTTCCATTATCTGTTGGGGATGTGGCCGCCTTTCTAGAGCCAGGCTGAAAAAGCAGTTGAGGTTGGAATAGGGAGACTCAGCCGTGGAAATCCCTCCTGGATCCCTCTTTGCTCTCTCAATTTAACTACCTCACATAGCTGATGTTACAAAGGTAGAATCAAGGTGAGATGTAAATCTTACCAATCATTAGGGAAATTCAAACTCTGTGCAAGGGTGTGTGTGCCTGTTTCCAAGTCAGTCCGGGCTTCTAGGAAGTGCCTGGATGGGTCTGTGCCGTTTTTCTGGCACTGTTTCTGGAAGCGGTTTGCCCTTGCTGCTGCTTTCTCCTCCTCCCCTTCCTCCATGGGGCTGATGGTCCCCCAGTTTCTAGCCTGGAGCCTCAGCCAGCGGACCAGAGAGGATCTCTCAGGCTGAAAGCCCTGTCCCCTTTCAGCGGCAGTCTGTAGCAGGAGCATTGCTGAACTTAGCAAATCTGAGGCATTTCAGATATTCTTTTTGCAAAGTGGCCTCAGACGTCATTTCTGAAGCCTACAAGTTTCTTCTCGTCATCTTTTGGAACTCGGGGGGGGGGTGGTGGCTCCTGCTCTGCTCCTTATCCCTTTGCCCAAGTCTGCTGTGCTCACTATGCCCCACGCAGAGTCCCCAGGCGAGGGGAAGGGGCTTGGAGAAGGGCACGGAAGCACTTTGTCTGCGGTCCCTTTAGCAGGTCCTACTTTCCTTGCTTGGTTCTCAGCTTCAGGGGTGTCGAGGCGGGGATGCTTTCAAAGCCTCGATGCAAATGCGCCCTTGTTCCTGCTTTCTGTCCACTTGCCTTTGGCCCCCATCTGCCCTCTCTGGCCCAAACCCTGCCCCCTTGGCCCAACCCAGACATTGGCCTTTGGAGCCAGCTGGTGAGAAACAGCTCGTTTTCTTCTAATTCTCCCTTGGTGTCTTTCTGTCTTCCCCAGCTTCCTGGAAGAAGTGTCTGCTGCTGGCTTCCGAGGACGAGGCGCCGAGGGTTCTCAGGGGATGGCCCAGGCTGCAGCCAGGCGGCTGAACTGAGGTGGCGGCAGCACTGCCACTGGCTCTTTCTTAGCCGTCTCAGACCGAAATCTGTCCGATGTGGTTCAGTGCTTGCTGAGCTCCATGTTTGGCCATGGTCTCCTGGATAAGTGCTGCAGAAGATCGCCTTGAGGTCTCCCTTCACCTATTACAGCCAGGCAGCACAGATGGGATGGAAACGGTGGTTCTTTTCCCTCCCTCCCTCTCTGGTGTATCTCCCTTTCGTGGTCAGTTCTCAGCTTGTTGTCTGCCTCCTGGGCTGGGAGCTACCAAGTGAGCCTCCGAGTCCCCCCAGGTGAATAAAAGGTCACTGTGGCAGAGACCATCTGGGTTTCTTCTTTGAAATGAGTGAATATCTCTGGAAGTGCTGCTGGCTGGCCGGCCAGAAAATGGGGTTGCTTGTGGAGGCCTCCTGGAGAGCTGGCTGTGGGCTGCAAGAGGGCCCAGGATATTCTTGGCACCCTCTCAAATGCAGGGCTGGATTTTTCACATACTCGTTTGTATTTCAGACTTGCTCCTGTTGGGGGTTTCTGATTTCTTGCTCTTAAGTTTTGTGTCGGTGTGTGTGTGTGTGTGGGGGGGTGTGTGTAATTAGAAGCTCTGTATTAGCTCTGGCACCAGCAGGGGGCATTGGAGGGTTTTTAAGCCTTCCAGTGTTTGGCCCTGGGTGGGAGGGAGTTGGTCCTTCTGGTCTCCTTGGACAGGAACTTCCAGGACAGCCAGAGGTGAGGGGTGTGGAGGTCCCAGTCCAGGGACCAAAGCTTGACCAGAATTCTTGTTAACTATTTGTCATTGAGTATGAGGGAGTGGGGAGGGGTGGGGTGGGGTAAAACACCTGTCTCCTGAGAAGGAGAAACCACCAATGGCCCACGGCCAGCCTGTCTTCTGCGGCCCACTTTCCGCCTGCGCAGGGCTCTGCTGCCAGTCAAGAGAAGGCATTTCCATCCTTTTTACTGGCAGTTCCCTGAAGCTTTTGCCTATTTAATGACGGGCGTTCCTAATGGCAGCCTCTTTGTGCCGGGCTAGCAATAGGACAATAGGACTTTCCTTGGGGCACCTGCTGGGCTGCGTCGTCTTCCTTGCCTATGATAGTGGCTGGCAACAAGGACTTCTGCCATGGAGCACCTGCTCAGGGGCCCCTGTTCCAGGGCGGAGGGCAACCTCTGCAGTTGCCTCCCTCCCCACCTCCCAGGAGCTCCGGGGTTTCTTTCCCTGGCAAGAGGAAAGGCCGTGTCTATGCCAGGACTCTGGGAGGGGCGTCAGGACAGGTAAAAAGACGCTGCTGGTGCGCCGGGAGTCTGGATCTCATGGACGCCAAGCAGGCTCCCCAAGCGCTTCCCCCGAGGCTGCTCTGCACAAGTCAAGATGGCTGCCGTCCTGCTCTGAATCAGACCGGGGTTTCCCTCTGGCCTCAGTTTCCCTCCGGCTCAGATACGCAGAAGGGGGTTTGTGGAGCTGATGGCCGTAATAATTGCAACCCAGATGATGTGGCTGTCCAGGATAAAAAACCCAAGGAGGGGATTGCCTATCCTCCTCCTCAAGGTCACTCGTCTGTCACCCGACTGCCCCTCCTCTGGCTTCAGCACCCTTGATGCAACTGGGTGCAATCAGGCGGGGGGTGGTGGTTCTCCCCATTTCTTTTTCCATCCTGTTGTTGGGTGTGAGCTGCTTCCACACACTTCGCTCGCTTTTGCTGTTGCTTTAGTGCTAGTGCTGGTCAAGGCTCCAAACAAGGCAGGAAGCTGTTTATGGGTTAAAAACAAGGCTGCAATGTCTACAGTTCGAAGAGCAGGTGGATTATGGCAAGGTGTATGTGTTTGTGTGCCTGCCTTCAAGTCAGTGCAGACTCCTGGCCACTGCCTGGAGAGGTCCCTGCAGTCTTCTTGGCAAGATTTTAGAAGCAATTTGCCATTGCCTGCTTCCTGGGACAGAGAGAGTTGACTGGCTCCGAGATCCCCAGCTGGCGCCTTACCTAAAGTGGGACTAAAACTCAGGGTCTCTGGTTTCTACCTGATGCTTTAACCACTACACCAGGCTGGCATTGTGGGCCTGCCTCTTGTGACAGTGCCAGCCACTCTTAACCAGAGATCAGCTGCTAAGCAGGAGGATCAGGCGCTGTGTGTGTGCGTGCGCGCGCACGCGTGTCTCCTTCCCCAAAGCTGCATCCAGCCAGGGGAGGCCAGCAGGCTCCAAGGGTTGTCAGCCTGTGCATTGGCAGGCAAGATACACCAATGGATGGCTTAAATAAGTCAGCCACAGTGGGAAAGGGGAAAGGGCGGCATGTTGGCAAGTTGGTGGTGGACATAGAAAAAGGAGAGTCCTTTGCCATTTTGGCAAATCACGCTAAGCCAGAAATGGGTCCGAGATGTGCCTTGCTTGGAGAGAGGGTGCTTGGTCGTCCCCCGTCCCCCCCCCCCGTGGGGCGCAGGTCTTGGCTACGGTGGGTTTGTGCACGGGGGTCCGTGCCCGACTGCATGGGCAGCTCTAGAAAGCTGTAAACTTCTGCCTGTCGAGGCGACCCTGCTCCCAGCTCCTGTGAGTCAGGCAAAGAGCCAGCCCTTCGTGCGGGATCTTTTCTTGCTTTACATGATGGACTCCCCCAAGCTCTCCACTCCCAACCGCCTGGCACTTCTGCCCAGCACCCTTGAAGCCCCCCAAGCGGCTGCCTGCCTCTTTTGCTCAGGGTGTCTTTGGCACCATGTTGGGAGCAGCGGGCTGCCATCTTCTCCCAGGCCTGCTGGAGTCCCGGTGTCCTTTGTCCTTTGCCGCTTCGTTCTCTCTCCTCCTTTGTCATTTTCTTGAACCTGTTGCCTGCTGAAGACCTTGGTTAGATGTGGCAGCTGGGGTGCCGTTTTCGCTCCTAACCAAGTTCACCAAATGGAGGTGTTTCTCTCAGCAGGGCCACTTTGGTCTCCTTCCGGGGGGGCCGTGCCAGGTCCCTGAGTGAGCATAAACTCATTTCAGGAAGGACTGTGCAAAAAAGAGGGCGTCCGTGCCTGGGCTGCTTTGCTTGCGCCTCTGCTAATTCCCTGGGCCCGGCTCCTTGGGCCTTTCTGGCCCTGCTGCCTCTCCCCCCCCCCCCCCCCCCACCTCTCTCCTCTCTTCCCAGCCAACTGACACAAAAGGGTCTCTTTCCCTCCCTCCTTCCCTCCTCCCAGCTTCACTTGCCTCTTTCCTTGTGAAAAACGTCACGGCTTGTTTGGCTATAGGTGGTGCTGTGGAGCCCAGGCGAACCCCGTCCCTCGATGCCCAGGCGAGAGAAAGGAAGAGGAGGAGGAGAAGACCGAGCAGGGGAGGGGGTTTCTGGGGGTCCCTCTGCCTGCAGAGATGTGTGGGCATCGCAGGGGCAAATTCTGCCTCCAGGTCATGGGAAGTCCCTTGTGCTTTCCTTAAGGCGGAGAGATTTATTTTTCTCCCCCTTCCCAATAACTGCACAGATTTTAGGGTTCTCTGCCCGGCAAAGACCCACTCCGGGTTTTTTCCTGCCCCCCCAGCATACTCTCTCTCCCCTTCCCTTTCCCTCTTCTGGACAGCTGCATTGAGGAATGATGAAAAAACCAATTCGGCTAAACGGGTGAGTCTCTTCTGCTTTCTGGGTAGCTTCCCCCGGGCCTTTTCCTGGCATTGTTTATTGTCCACTTTCTCTGTTGGGTCTGTGGGCGATGGGGGCCCTCAGTCTTGTTCCAACTTTCCTGCCCTCCCCTCCCCCACCCCAAAATGTACTTGTCTTTGCTTTCTGATCATTCATCCTTTCCAGCGATGCCATCGCCAAACGGAGGGTCTCCATTATTAAGGCTCTGCTTGCATTAATTTAGAAACATGCCTCGTGTTATTTGTGTGGATTTCCTTTTCACTTCCCTAGATGAAGAGAGAGAGAGATTAGAAACGTAGGGAGAAATTGGAAAACATTTGCTTGCGAAACATAGATACGGTTTTAGTCTGAATTTCTGAGAGAGAAGGCTCCATCATCGCAATTATTAAATGCCGACTGGGCCACGAGCAGATTGATTCCAGCCTACTTCTCACAGAAAGCAGGTGGCAGCATCGTTTTCATTCTATTTATTTATTCGCCTTACATCATTTTGTCTCCTTTGTAATTGTGGTAGTGTTTTTTTTTTTAAAGCCAACACTCTGTCAGGCTGATCTACGTGTGCAGTTCCCAGGTGCTTTGGGGAAAGGATGGGGGCCAGCGGGGGGACGGGGGGACGGACGGACGGACGGACGGTAGGGCTTTCTGAGCCAGGGGAAAGGTGCTGGCAGGGGGCAGGCCAGAGACCCCCCCCCATCAATCCTCCTCTTAACCGCTTCTCTCCCGCCCTCCTCCTCCTCCCCCGCTTGTCTCCCCCTCCCCCCTTCGTTCCCTTTATTTTTGGATTGCAGGGGTTCCAGGAGGGGAACCAGCAACTGCTGCAGCCCGAGAAGGTGGGCTGGGTCCGGAAATTCTGTGGGAAAGGGATTTTTCGAGAGATTTGGAAAAATCGGTTTGTGGTGCTGAAGGGTGACCAACTTTACATCTCGGAGAAGGAGGTTGGTAAAGAGGTTTGCCTCATATCCTCTGCTGCTTCTTTAGCCGAGAGCCTTTGCTTTTCTCTTCTCTCCCCCCTGCCCCCCCACCACCACCTGCAGTTTGGGGGGGGGTCTGAATTATGTGGTTTTTTCGCTCAGATTCTGCTCATTTGGTTGATGAAAGGGGAAGCGGAGGCAGGAGAGAGGGCTTCACTTTCCTATAGGGAGGGGCTACCTTTTCATTGCCCCTCAAAGCTTGACAGCAAATTCATTGGCAAAATGCCCCTTTGGCCCTGACCTGGCCAGAACCTGCCAGGAGCTGATTCCTGGGCCAGGCTGGAACCTGCAAGGAGACATCGTGAGCCCGGGGTGGGGGGCAGTCAGGGAGCGATGGACTGCCCTCAGCCCTGGGAGGCCCACCGTCTAAGGGGGAGCCAGTCCCACAGGCAGGAGGAAGGGCTTGGGCTGAGCTTCTTCCCCCCCACCCCCCACCCCCGGTCAGTTGCTTCCTTCTCCTCAAATGTTGTTGTTTTTTGTCTGAAGTGGCTGGCTTGTGCTCAGCACCTAGGAGGCAGTCCCTGCCCTGGCACGTGGACGCCGCGTAGGGTTTGGACACCGTTTGGAGCAGGGGGTTGTTCTGGTTGCCAGCTCTGGGGCTGGGCTGCTACAAGAGCCCCGTAGCCACCTGCGGAAACAGCCGAGCCTTTACAGGCTGCAGACTCGGGCTGGGCTCTGGCCAAGAATCATCCCAGATCCCTCAGCAAGCTCGCCTGAAATGAACTTGAGCGAGGCTGGTCGCCTGTCTCAGCTGCCAGAGGAACCCCCTGGTTTCTCTTCTCCTCTTCCTCCCTGAAAGTTTGGGAGGGTTTCCATGGTGGTGGACCACAAGGGACGGGCCTTTTGCCTTCATTCTGCCTTTTCTGGCATTCAGAAAGCCTGAGGTGAATTTTGCATATTTGTTTTTAGGATTTCTCTGTTTGGTGGCTTTGGGGGAAAGTACAGGCTACATGCAAATTATTATTTTTCCACTGGCTCTTATGAAAATGAATGGCCTTGGAGATGTGAATATCTGTTGCTTAAAAACTTGTTCCCTGATGTTAGGTTTGTGTTGCTATTTGTTCTTTGCAATAGTCACTTTCTAATACAAACTTCTGGTGCTCAAATATCGTTTGGAAGTTTCACATCATCCTAATTCCAGATGAGGAGGAAGCAAAGGCTGCTTCCTTCAGATCTGTCCTTCCTGGCAGATCCAGAAATTAGTTGCTTTTCCCCCTCATTGTTCCCGTTTATTCAGCTTCACACATTTAAGGGAATGGACAGGCCTCTTTCCCCCCTCCCACCCACTCCCAGCCTCCTGTTTTGATGTAAGCGCCCTGGGATGCACTGTCAATGAATGGAGGCGAAAGAATGGAGGCTGAGTGGCCTGTGGGACAAGAGATGCCGATGAGCTCATATTATTCACTTACATTGTTCGTTACCTGTTATTTATCATACTCATAATATCCAGGCGAACCTAAACTCCTGAGCTGGGGTCAAGGTCAAAGAAATTGCTTAGATTTCACAAAAGAGAGACTCCAGCATTTAATTACCCTGAACCCGAACAACGGCTTGTCTGGTAGGAAAAGGAAGGTGGCATTAGCCATGCAGGGAGGTGATGAGCCAAGATGGCTCCGGTTGCAAGTCATTGGATAGCAGGCCTCCCGCCCGATCAGCTGGAAAGGAGCTATGGGGGGGGGAGGAGGAGGAGGAGGCTGAGCTCCTACCTGTCTCTGTGCAGCCTGGAGTGGATCTGATTCTTCCCAGGCCACCTGGAGTGGCCCCTCTTATCCCCTCCCGGGCGCCCTGTGCAGGGCTGTGGAGGGGATTTTGTGCAGCACAACTGGAGGCAGAACAAGAGCTTCCTTAGAGGGGAAATTTAAATTTTTGCTTTTACTCTGAAAAACAAAAGGGGAAAAGGCTCATTGTTTTTAAATAAGGATAACTACCCTGGGAAGAAGTGTCCCCCCCTTCATTCTTGCCCAGGAAGAGGCAGGGCCCCTGCCAGCGTAGCAGTGCTGTCTGTGATGCAGCCTGCGTGACTTAAAACTGTTCTTCTTGAAACTTTTAGTTAATACAAACTTGATACCAGCTCGAACCCCATTAAACCTTACTAGGCAGGCAGCTCAGATTCCCTGTCATTTATCCTTCCTAGGTTAATTAGTGTTCTGAGAAATTAGGTTCCTTTTCCCCAGTGGCAAATCTGTAGGATTTGTTGCTAGGAAGGTAAGAAGGTTGTCCCAGCCAAGAAAAACCTCCTGGTGTTCTGTGGCGGTGGAGGGGCTGTCCAAACTCAATGGGGGGGAAGGGTCCGTTTTCATGCCTGTGTTAAGCCCTAGAATTCTCCACGTGCTTTTGGTACGGCGAATGAGCGAAAGAAGCCTTAATCGCGATCTCCTTGGTGGGTGTCTGCCCTTGTAAACCTGTGATCTGTTTGTCCGCAGCTCCGAGATGAGAAAAACATCCAGGAGGTGTTTGACTTGAACGATTACGAGAAGTGTGAGGAGCTCAGGAAGTCCAAAAGCAGAAGCAAAAAAAACTATAGCAAGTTCTCCCTCGCCCACTCCAAGGAGCCCGGCAACACCGTAAGCTCTCCCCTCTCCGTCCCCTCTCCCCCCCACCCGCCCACCTTCTGGCTGAGCAGCCAAGCCCCCCTGCTCGAGGGACCAAGAGTTCTGCTTGTGGTTGGGGACAGGGTAGGTGGGTGGGCAGCCCGGGAAGGCCTCTCTTGGTCGTTCCCAGCCCTGGGGACCCTGCAGGAGAGCAGCTGCTGGCTGTGCCCAATGGCGGCGGCAGCAGCTTCTTCAGGGAGTAACGCAGCAGCAGGTAACCCTGGACTTGAGGGCTGAACCGGGTTTTTCTTTCCCTCCCACAATGGTGCCTGCTGTTCAGACTGAGGCAGCCTGGCTGTTTCTTCTGCTTCTTGGGCCATCAGTAGGGATTTCTATAGTATTTCCTCTGATTAGAAAGGGGTCTGTTCACGGCAGCTTCCCCTGGAGGCTTGTGAAGCGATGCAGCCCAAGGCCCACCTGGGACCTTCAGGCGACTTGCTCCCCTTGATCTCCCGGACCATCGGCCTTGGGGCTAGCCAGTCCCAGCTTCTTCTTCTTCGGAGGAGGAGGAGGCGCCACACTCTTTTTTGCTGGGTCTTGCAGGCCACCAGGTCCCTGCTTAGAGCAGCCTTCCTCTCTGGGTCCCCCGATCTATTTTGTTCTACCCATCTATGTATGCATCGTATTGATCTGGCTGCCCACCTCACAAAAAGTGGCAGGTGCCTTGGTCCTGGCGGGCTCCCATTGCCCTCAGGCACTGCAGTCCCAGTGCCACACACACACACACACACACACACACACACCATGGATGGCCGGGAGAAGCGGTTGCAGGCTATTGTAAGGCAGCAACGGAGAGGAGGTCACTGTTTCCTCCTTCAACCCAGAGCTGCAAATGTTGCCAGATGTTGTCTTGGACCGAGTTTATGAAGGACAGCAGAGCCAAGTGAGACGGGTAAGTGTCTCCTTGGTTGCCGATGACGCCTCCATCTCTCTCAGGCACCCAATCTCGTCTTCCTGGCCGTGAGCCCCGAAGAAAAGGAATCCTGGATCAATGTGCTCAACTCTGCCATCATCCGAGCCAAGAACCGCATCTTGGATGAGGTGAGCAGCCTGGCTCTTGAGTTGGTCTCTCCTCACCCACAGGCTGAGTGGACCTTTCCAAAGTCTGCATCTGGGGCAGGGTAGGAGGAGCTCAAAGCTGTGCAAGAGAGAGACCCCAACCCTTTTGTTTGCTTGCAGTCGTGGGAATTGTTTGTGGCAGGTGCAGCTCATCCAGACTGGTTTTTCTTCCCTGTTCTTTTGGGGGACAGTGCAAAGGCCCTGCTTGCTTTGGGTCTCATTTCTTGACAGGGGGACCTGGCAGTGGGGTCTCCCTTCTCAAGTGTCCCGGTTAAAGGTGGCAGGAGGCCCGAGTCGACTTCCCTGCTCGTCGTGATCTATCTTACGTGATGAGGAACGTCAGTAACTTTTTAGTTCATTCTGGATCTCACTCTTCTGTCAAGAAAGAAAAGAAGAGTGGCAGAGATTTCCCCCTTCTTTAATCCCGGCAATAATCCTATCACCAGGTTTGCAGCCAGAGAAGAGAGAGAGGAGAGAGAGAAGAGAGGCGCAGGGATGTTCCTGCAGAGATTTATGACTAGGGAGATGCTCCTTGTGCCGTAAGAGGAGGCCCAGTTCGGATCTGTGAATGATTTTCTATCTAAAGTAAAATTGGGGGCAGGGAAAATAAAGGGGGGAGGGGACAACAGAGAGCAATGGAGTAGATTTTGGGGGGGGGGGTTAAATTTAGAAAAGGGGTCCTCAGGAACCCCTTATGGTCTTGTAGAGGAGGGGCAGAAGAATAGAAGGGGTCCTTGTTTTTCCGTCAAAACAGAGAAAGATCTGTGAGGTGAGAAAGATCATTTTAAGGGTTGTTCAAAGCAGAGAGGGAAGCAAAGCCGGGCTGTTTCTCTTGTGGGTTCAAATGAAAGAGTCACAAGTGGAAAATAACCGAAAGAGACCTGTAGCTGGCTTGGAATACGTGCCCCCCCCCCCCAATGGAGCCAAAGAGCGAGGGGGGGGGGACGTGAGGGGGTGGGGCGGAGGGGCCAGGCTAGACCAGCAGGATCCCTGGCCTGAATGGGGAGGGAAGAGGACCACCCCCACCCCAGGCAACTTATGGCTTAAGAGAGGATAAAGTAGATGGGGGAGAATGTGGTTTGGAGACGCAAATCCTTGCTTTTATTCAGGGATACTTTTAATTTTTCTTCTTGCCACATAGGGAACTCGCAAATTACCCAATGAAATGCTCTTTATTTGAGTCTGGGCCCTCTACCAGGGGAGGCAGCCTTTTCCTCCCTTCCCATAGCAATGTCAGCTGATTGGGAGGAATAGGCCAGAGAGCTGCAGTCTGAACTGGTGGATATCGAGATGGGTCGATGGGAAATCATTTCCCCTGGGAGTTAAACCATTCACACAATGTATCAAGTAACCTCCAGTTAGTTGCAGCAGGTGTGTTGTATGCCTCACGCTGTGGTTGTTGATGGGCATTTCCAGGTGACCGTGGAGGAGGACAGCTTTCTCGCCCACCCCACTCGGAACAGAGCGAAGATCCAGCACTCCAGGCGGCCCCCGACCAGGGGCCACTTGATGGCCGTGGTGAGTGCAGGGGAGGAAGGGAGCAGACTCCCCTTCGGCCAGCAAAGCTGCCCGAGCTGCTGCCGCTGCTTCCCCTTCGGACAGCTGCATGCCTCTCTCTGCTTTTCTCCCGAGAGAGGGGAGGCAGACGGGTGGGGGGGCTGGGATGGGTCCGCCTTTCCTCTCACGACGCCTTTTGAGTCACCAAAGGCTGGACGGCCCCAGGAAGGCTACGCTTGCTTCTGCCCACTACCAACTCAGTTGATTCAGCCGTGCCTTGCTGGAGCTGAGCAGCCCGGCAACAAGATACGTAAACTAGTACCACGATATAGTTTTGTGTCAAAATCCGTTTTCCATGATTCTTTGCGCCCTCCCCGGAGAGTCGGTTTTTTCACACTCGCTCTCCACTCCCATACTTCCCCTGCCTTTGCAGGCATCTACCTCAACCTCTGACGGGATGCTGACCCTGGACTTGATCCAGGAGGAGGAGGCCTCCCCAGAAGGCCATGACACCACCTGCGAGAAGAGTTTCCAGGTGGACCTAGACAAATCAGCGGCCCATTTCACCCCTGGCCGAAGGCGCTCTGGTTCAGAGAACGTCAACGACTCGGAGAAGAGCAAGAGCCTCCCACGGAGGAAGAACGTGCCTGGGGAGAAGCTCTCGGCTCGCAGGGAGGCCTTTGGCAAAGGGACCATGTACACCCCTCAGGTCCCCAAGAAGCTCTCCCCCTTGGAGAAGAACAAATGTGCCTCTATGGAAGAAATCCTCTGCTGCTGGGACTCTTCCTCAGCCAGGCAGGCGTCCCTGTGGACCGGCCTCAAGGACCAGGCGGCTTCCCCTGGGCCTGAGCCACTGGCCAGGATACAGGAGCTGGTGGCCTTGCAGCTGGAGAAGACGCAGGGCCTGCTGACGGAAGCGAGGGGCTACGGGGGAGGGGCGCAAAAGGCACAGGAGCTCGGCTCGGCTGCTGCTGCTGCTGCCCCCCCCACCTGTGCCCCCTCCTCGCCCAAGCTGGACTCGGAGGCCACCTTGCAGGAGATCCAGAGGCTGCTGGGTGAGGCCTCCTCCAACTGGAGCCAAGCCCAGAAGGTGCTGCAGGAGGTGAGAGAACTGAGGAGCCTCTATCAGCAGCTGCGGCTCTCACGGCCTGCGCCCTCCCAGAGTCTGCTGCTGCCTCAGTACAGGAGGAGCCTGATGTGAAGGCAAGCAGTGGGGCAACCTCTAGGAAAAACAGGGCACAGGGCAGCTAGGTGGGGAGCGGATGTGCTGTTGGAATTGATAGCATTTAATGCTTCCCGGGTTCTGACTGTTACTCGATCCTTACTCCTCACCAACTCAGTTTTTTCCCTCACTTCCCCCACATTTATTTGTCACCCATTCCTCTCTTCCAACTTCAAGGCAGCCCATTTCCATGTATCCTTTGTGTCTGTAGCCCCCAAAGGGCAGCAACTTAGAGGCGGCATCTTGGAACGTAATTTTTCAGAAACAGGGCGGTGTTCTGTTTTGGCCCCGGTGGATTTCTCAGTGAACCTCTTTCCAAGCAAGATTTCTGGTTTCTAAACCATGAAGTCCTCCCACACAGAGGCCCCTCGGGTGCGCCACCCTTCCAAGCACCAGGAGACGTGGATTGCACCTCAGGCTCCAGGGGGATGTGGCCTCCTCGTCAGGGTCTCTCCTGGGTCCCCCTGGATCCTCCGTGGCTGCTCTGCCACTCAGAAGGGTTATTTCCCTGCTTGGGTCCAAGTCCTTGACTGGAGCCAGGGAAGCATCTTCTGCCCTCGATCCCAGGCAGTTCTGGTCCATGGGCTTAAAGTTCAGGTGCTCCGTAACATCGTTCCCCTTAAGTGCTTGGTGGGTTTTCCTTGTGGCTTTGCTCCCTTTCCCCCCCCGTCGCTTTCCTCAGCCCTGCTTCTGGCCTTCAGACCTAGCAACTCATGAGCAGACCCGGCACTCCCTGCTCAGAAAGCCTGGCGAGCATCCTGCGACTCTGCTTGCTGGCAGAACGTGTGATGCCGCGTCATCTTCTCCTCCTTTCAGTGCAACAGGAGAAGAGTAGCCAGAAGCATTTCGTGGCCACCCGTGCCAATCCATCGCTCCTTTGGGAGAAGCCCTTGATTTCATTAGCTCAGATTGGCCCCGCACCCTCGGCTGCCTGGGTGAAGGTTCAGAGGCATCTTGTCCCTTTGAGCCAAGTCTCATTCCCGCTCTGGTGATGGGAGCATATCTTCTGCGGCATCAGAAGAGATGGCTCCCGTGTTCTGTTCGCTCCATCAGCCACTGCCTTGCCCCGTTGACCAGTAAACCCCGTCCTGTTTCGTTTCCTGTTTCTGTCATTGATACTGAAGCACAGTGGACCCTGTGTTGGACAGGGGAACTCAAGAGGAAGCATCTACTGAATGTGGCCATTACTCTCTGTTTATTTGCAAAACGGTTTGCCTGTGGAGAGTGTCTTGGTAGTTGGAAGGGCTTTTCTCCAGTTAAAGTCAGAGCCATCGGTTCACCGGTGCCTCCCGCGCTTCCTGTGTTCAGGGAAGCCCCAGCAAGGAGGGTTGAGGTCCATAGGATTTGTCCAGCCAGCCAGATCTCACAGTGGAAAGGGCTTGAGAGAGTCACACCGCTCCCCTGTTCTGCGGTCATTGCTCACTGCCTAAGGCAGTAGAGTGTCCCCTTGCGATCTGCCTCTCTAGGGCCTCCGTCCTCCTCATGCTGCTTCAGCTGAGAGTCGGGAAGTGAAGACCCGGCACAGGTTGCATCTCAGGTACCTTCATGTCTTGGCGGATCCCCACTCTGCTAAGCTGGCCCACTTGGGTCCCCCACGGGTGGAGCTGGCCAAGAAGAAGAGTCCCATTCTTGGTGTTTCCATGGGTGGCTCTTTCTGCTCAGGCTTAAGAGAGAATGATGCCCATGTGAGTCTTCCAGAATCATCCCTCGAGAAAGAGGATTGGAAATGGATGCTTCATAATAAGACTTTCCAATTGGCCTTAGGTGCCCTCCTTTCTCTTTTTTAAGGGAAGTTGAGAAATTTATTTTCCCTTTTCTTCTTTCTCCAAACTTATGACACAGCCTTTTAGGGTGGAAGTGACCTTTGTGTTCATTTTACATCCCCCTGAGTTTTCTTAGGGAGTAACCACATTCAGAAGTCAGATTCACATCCTGATTCTGTAACAGGTAAAAGGCAGATGCACAAAGTCAAAATTCGCATGTAGCTCAATAAAATTAAAAAGGGACAAGAAACTTGTTAGGTTTAGTTAGGGCAATAGAGAAATATGGAAATAAATAATTAGCCCTACCAAAGAGAATTTTTTCCTTGCACTCTCTTTTCCCTGGAAAGGATTGGGACCATAAATAACCATAACAAAACCAATGAAAGTAATCCTTACAGCATTTTTTTTCCTGAAAGAAAGCGCAACCATTACCATGTACAAAAAATTGTAAAGGGCTCACTAGCGCATGTCAGCATTTTTCAGGAAATGAAAGAGCAATTGAAGCGCTGGGTGAGCCATTAGTCCCTATAGGAACTTTTGCTTAGAATTGATTGATTGACTGATTGTATCTGCTTTTATGCTGCCTCAGTCAAGCAAATCTAAGTGGCTTAAAAAGCTAAAAGACAATAGTCTGTTCAGACAGTACAAATACATGGTTCAGACTATAAGCTTATAAGTGATACAGGAATGAAATATTATTCATCGGGGAACAGAGCATGAAAATGCATAAAAAGACAGTGATAAAAGAAGAAGTGCTAATTAGGAGGTTGGAAGGAGTTTAACACGTCTCTGTAAGGCGGTATTTCACATGGGTGCAAGCAGCTGTTCTTTGCTGCAAGCTTGTGGGATAATGTTTTTGGCATGTTAGAGATGAAGTTGGTATTATAGCAATATATTATTTTAGAGTGTGTTTCTATTGTTCCAAAGTAAATAACGCCAAGGGCTGCCTGTAGGTTTGGTCTTATTTTTTTTGAAGGCCTGCCTACGGACACCACAGTTGCTGATGTATATTTGTGTTGGAGGGCACTCGGCATATTTCGTTCCCTTCAGATTCGTAGGGTTGACCCGCTTCCACCATTTTGAATTTCCAGGGCAGTTTATCTGCTGCTGGTAACCAGGTTAGCCTTTGTGCTGAGCGGAAGGCTCAGGGTAGAAGCTCCCCTTCTGAAGCGCCAGGTGAGAGCAGGCCTGGTTCCCTCACAGCTTCCCCTTGGTGGCAGCTGTCATTGCTCTGAGCCAGGAGATTGGATCGAGAGGGCCCCCCCCGATACAGGGGGTGCTCCAGCTCTCTTTAGCCCGCGTGCCTTGAAAGCTACTTTCCATAATTTTGATTTGTCGTTTTAGCCAGGACAGAATTTACTCTAGAAACAGCCTTTAGTTCTTTTCTTCAGGTCTGAGCTGACTTGGAAATAGCTCCCTTTTAAAAAGGTGTGGCTTCCTCTCCTCCTCCTCAGGGGTTTTCCCTCCCACACATAGGTTAGCTAACCCTCCGTAGGAGTAACACTCGCTTTTCTTTGCTACACAGCCTCACACAGTTTGAGAGGATTCAGGGCTAGGCTTGAACAGGTTTTGTGCATCTATTCTCAAAGTTCCAGGCTCAATCTTTTTTTATTTCTGGGGAAGACTAACCTGAAGTGCAGATATCTGGAAACCGCTAGATGGCAGCAGAAAGAGATGGGAAATTAGCTTCTTGCTGCCATCTTGTGCTGCTCTGGATTATGGCAGCCCTAATTTGATACCTTGATTACGTTACTGCTTGTAAGTCATTTACTTTTGTTTCCTTTTTCTTGGGGATTTGTTATATGAACATAAGTGGGAAAACAAGTTCCAGATTCCAGCTACGTTTTGTTCCTCCTCCAACTTCCCAGGGTCCAAGCTAATTATTGCATTTTTGGAGGAGTCTTTATGCAGGGTGTCCTTTGGCAATTATTGGCTGGGCATTGGCATAAGCTTCTGTGTCCAGACCAGAGGCCTGATGTCCCGCAACTTTCCCATACACAAAGTCACAGCTTGGGAGCAACAGATGCCACCATGGAAGCCTTAAATGGGGCCCCGTGAGAGGAAGTGAGGGAGTTTGGGGCAGCAGCTTGTGTTTCCTAAGTGGGGAAAGTGTGGCAAAACAGAGACATCCCTTTCCCAGCCCATATGTGGCTGTGGGTGGGTGCAACTGCTATAAGTGTCTCCTGCAAAAGTAACCAATGCATGTGCAGTGGCCCCACCCCCAATATGCAATCCCCGTGCAAAAACTCACTGGTGCAACCTGCGTAAAACTGCATGCACTCTTGGATTGGCACAAATAGTGCAATGTTGCTTCCACCTCCAGAACTGTGAAATCCTTTGATATCTATCAATGTCTTGGCATTTACTAATGTATTTATACTGAGGCAGAGAGCACAATCTAAGAGAAAATGCTTTAGTGTCACCTATTTCCTTTCCCCTTCCTCTCCCCCCTCCCCTCTTCGTTTGTTTCAGAAATTCTGTGGATGCTAATTTATTTTTTAAAGAAATCTATGCAAACTGCTTAATAAAATTGTTTTCCTTTATTCACTCTCTCTCCTCCTGGGCACCATAACTTGCATGTACAAGCCTATTAAAACCTGTAAAAGGCTTTTCTTCCTGAGAAATCTCAACTAGAAGGCTCTGTGTCTGTGGGGAGCTTCCTCTCTTCTAGGGCTGCAGAAGCTGTGGGGACCTTAATGAACACGGTTGGCAGAGAACTAACTTTCTTCAGCTCCCAGAAATGTCAATGATAACCTTTGTGTAACTGAGGGCCAGTTTCGGGGTTTCTTAAGCAGAGGAGGAGCACTGCTTCGGCCGAGAGAGAGAGAGAGAGAGAGAGAGAGAGAGAGAGAGAGAGAGATGCCCTATCCTCTCCAAGGAGCCCGTGGCTGGAGGCTCATCCCTAGGGGCTTGGCCTCTGCCAGGCTGGTCCCTTGCGCTGGCTCCAAGCACAGCCCTTCTGCTCCGAGTCTCTTCCCCGCAGCTCTTCTGCTGTGGCACATGGAAGCTCCATTCTTTGCTGCTGCTGTGAGAAGCTGCCCTGCCTTTGTCCAGCTCCTTTCTCTTAGTACCGCCCGGCTAGTGGCTGTGACTGAACCTTCTGCCAGTCAGTGCCCTGAGCTAATTATGCATTGCATGGAAAGGCCATTCATCAGTTTTGTTGAATAACCACTCAGCCTGTTACTTGTAGCAAGGTTGTTCTCTCTTGGCTATCCGTGAAGTTGTATAAGCCTCTATCACGTCTCCTCTTTGGATTTTTCTTTCTTTCTTTTACTTACCTAAAAGTCGAAACTGCCCTTGATTTCCTGAGTTGACACTTGTGGCATACTTGCATTTAGGTGCCGGCTTGGTTTCTGCTGTCTGTTTCTTCTCTGCTCTTCTCAGCACCTGCCTCGTCCAAGGAAGCCGGACTCTGCACTGATTTTTATGTGAAATCTTTTTTTAAAAGTCCCGCGTGCTGTCTGGTCAGCATGTTGCTCCAGCTTGCTGCTGTTCTTGTTTACCTGGTTTGATATTTAAGACTGCTAAAGATGAAAATAAAACCACTGAATGTTTTTAAACAGTGTATTTTTAGATGTCTTGTCAGCTTCATGTTACAGCTAGTTTAAATTCTCAGGGAAGGGGTGTGTGTCCTGTGGGGCCTTAATTGAGGTTAGGAATAGTTCATGTTGGATGAAAGGTGTGAAAAAGGAGGCTCTGCCAGATCCCAGAGATTGGTGTTTGTGTGGGCACACGTGGCCTCTACTAGTGCCACCTGCAGCCCCACCCTTCCGAGGGCTTGAGAGACAGGAGGCGGGACTAATGGGGATAGAAACCAGAGGCCGCTGATGGGCAGAAAGGGAGCGTCCCATTGAAAACCCTCTGCTCTGGTTTCCTGTCCATCTGGGGCTGGGAGGCTCTCCTGCGTTGCTTCCTCTCCTCCCTCTCCTCCTTTCTTCTGCTTTCCCCCCTTTGAACGGTCTTCCTCCTCAAGGGTATCTAGCTGAGCAGCCAATAGCCGCCTTCAGCAAGCTTCAAGCCATATAAGGGAAGGTGGAAGCAAGGAGGCCCCCCTCAAGTGCAGCCCCTCCGGTCACCTGATCAGCCCGACGGGCGTTCATCCTCCCAGAGACCCAAACAGAGGCCAGTCGGCTGGGGAGGGGGACAGAGAGAGCCTCATGCCTTGCCTTGATGTAGCAGCGGCTAGAGGGCAACCCCCCTTGGATGAAGACTCACACACACACACACACACACACACACACACACACACGCCCTGCTTTTCCCCACCTGGGCCTACTGCTGATGGAGCAAGAGCAGTTCAGCCTTCCCTTCCCTTAAATTGCTATAGCAACTTCTATGCTGTATCCTCTTACATGTTCAGGTGTAGTTTACACAAAATCAAAGGTGTACATTTTGACTTTGGGGAATACGGTAGCAAGTAATAACAGCTTCTAAAGGATCAGCTGGATAGTTGGATCTTGTATTATCTATTTGATTAGCCTTGATTGCGCTCTAATTGCCGCTCTCCACGCTCCATGAGACATAGGAAGCGGACATACAAGGAGCATATTGATGCAATGTCTAATTTTAGTTTTGTGCCTACACAATTACACAAGTCGTCTTAAAAACTTAATGCTAAGCCACAAAGTTTACTCAGTTTGCTTAAATCCTAGACACTGGAAGCTTTTGTCTTTTTTTAAGGCAATAGATGCCCAGGTAACCCCAGCGCCTGTTTCATACAGAAGATCGCAAGGGAACTGAAAAAGAGCTCTAAAGTCTTTGGCTCTTAAATCTTTTTTATTTTAATTCAATATTGATCTAATGCAGTGATCCTTGGGGCGGAGCAAGTAATTTCAGGTCGGCCTGAACTCCCAGATGGGATGAAGCCTCGGTGATCGGGCAGTCAGTCCCGAGCATTATCGACTCGTCTCGGGGTGAATTTGCTCTCAACGAATTCGGAATTGCAGCCTCTTCTCCGCTGAGCATTTTTGGTCGAGGACCTCACGACCCCTTTATGCCGCCTCCCAACCTGCCTTATCCTCCATTGTGCTTCTCCGCCTGCTTCCCGCCTCTTGCCCCCCTCCCCCCCGCAATTGCTGGGAGACTCGCCGGGGCATTCGGTCCCTTCTGCGGGGGGGTCGCTCGAGCAACCCCCGCAGCCACCGTGGGGGGACGAGATAAGACAGGGGAGCCGTAGTAGCCCCGCCCCCTTTGCAGGCCCCGCGCGCAGCTGCCGGGCTCTGTGGGGGAGGGAGCTCTGGGCGCCTGCTGCCCCCTGGCGGTGGCGCCTGGCCCACGCGCTCATCTCGCTTAGGCTTTTCGGGTGAGGAAGTCTCACGACCTCTTTAAGCGGCGGCGAGCAAAAGAGGGAAGGGAGGGGCTCCGCTCGCGCGCGGCCTGCTGACACGAAATCCTCGCGCTGGTCATGAGGCGGGCCGGGCGAAGCTTCTGCTTCCTCGGCGGTTCTAAGGGGGCGAGGCGCTCACTCTCTTCCTCCTCCCCCGCAGGGATTGGGTCGGGGGCGGGGACGCTGGGAGACTGCGACAGCCGCCGGCCAATCCGCGGCGGCGGCCAGGACCCTTTTCCGCCCGAGCCGGCCTGGCTTCCGCCGCGCCGAGGGGGAGGAGCTCCTGCGGTCCCATTTTGGGTTGGCCCTTCCCGCTTTCCCGCCAAAGCGGGCCTCGTGCTTCCCGCTGAGGCCGAGCGGGTCCCCCGCGGCTGTGAGGAAAGGAGGCCGGGCCAAGGGCTTGACTGGCGGGATGATGATCGCAGGCCGCCTCGTGAGTCGAATCCCTTTAGCAAAAAAACAAGAGTTCCATTGCGGAAACCCTGCAAGACTTTGGGAACAGAAAAGCCGGTCTTTGGAACGAGTAAGAAGCCGCGATTATGAGACAGCAACACGGCTTTAAACCCGAAAGCTTTTATGTTTTTTAAAGTATTCTTCTTACAGAAAGACGAGATAGCGACTAATGTTTAATCAGTCCTTTAAGATCCCTAACCCCAATTTCTACTAAGTTGCCTTTCACATTTCTTTCTATTCAAATGCCTTAAAAAAGAGCTGTGCCGTGTCACCCAATTCTTTTTCCGAGGGGGGGGGGAGGAGGAGAATATTTAATTTTACTGAAGTTTATGAAAGCTACTTCCTGAAACTAAAGAGTGCAATGCGCTATGTACTAAGAATGCCTGTGTTTGTAAATATATTACAGGCAAATGCAATACAAATTAAGCACCTATGCAGAAATTATCTATCTTAAAACAGCTTCTCTAAAATCTGACAGATAATTGTGTAATTTGAATACATATAGGTATTTGAGTAAAATATTTATTTAATAATACAAGTTCATCTGTTGGAAGCAGAGAACCAGAAAAGAGCTCTGCATCCATTTTTTCTATGTTTTCTTTGTCAAAATAACCTGCATAAAAGGGAATTAGAACATAACCGATCTACCTTCCACAGAAAAGAGTAATATTGCCTTGCTGGTCACATTTAGCAAAAGTATTTCTATATTTTTTAACAGTGAAACCAAGGACTCTGGCTGAATAACTTCCCTCAACAAGAACCCATATTTTTACAAACTAAACCTATCCCAGAGAGAACTCCAAATCGTTTGCAATTTTGTATACTTCTTTCCATGACAAGGTGTAAAGCCATTCTCCACTCTTGGCTTTAGGGGCCTTGCTCTGAATTAAACAGCTGCCTTCTTAAATATCTTCCCAATTCAGCAACACAAGCAACTTGTTGTGGTTTTCAGAAGCTTGGCTCTAAGCCAGCTCACTTGTATATCTACCTGCCAATATTGCTTGAAAGGGCAATATAAAGTGAGAAAGAAAATGCAGCCTAATTTCTATGGGTTTAAATTTAGTACTGAAGAATGACTCTGTTCAATTTTAACCAGAACAAAAGAGTTCTGAAATATGCATGTAAACCATGAGTCTAGAGGAATGGTCAAAAGGATCATGAAGAAGTTATAATCTTGAATGCACTATAATTATTTCCAGTTTATATTTTGGAATGGAAGAGTGAGTGAGGCTATTTTAGAGAATTGTATTCCAGTCTTGCTTAAAGTTATCTACCAGAAAAATCTTTGTGTGTGTGTGTGTGTGTGAAAGAGAGAGAGACTAACCACACACAGAAATGAACTAGGAATTCAGTGTATCATTCAGATATCCTTTTAAAATAAAATGATAGGTAAAATGTGAGTTCCAGATCACCAAATTCCCATTTCAGTTGCAACATAATCCTTTCCAGTGAAGAGTTGGTTATCTTACTCCTGTATATTTGACATGAGCATGCTCTCTTAAAAGTTTAAATTAAATCTGTTCAATCCTTCTGAAGTAACTGGCTAGGGTTAACTGCATGCTCATAATGAGGAAACAGAAGGGGAAAAATAGGAGGAATAAAGTTTCTAGGCAGGAAATAGGGGACAACTGCTTCAGTGAGTAAAACAGATGAAAATATGATCAATAATGGATTATTATGTCTTAGTTGGAATGATAAAAAGGGCAAACAGTAAAACACTTCCTATAAAAAGTTAAAACACAATATCTTTTGTAGACACCTATCATACATGGAGCCTTACAAATCTGCATATCGCTATTGCATAATTCCAACAAAAATGAATCGGGTCCTATTTGTATTTTCTGCGACTTAATCATCGTCATCATCTCCTTCGTCTTCAGCTGCACGTTTTCTCTTCTCCCCCTGGACAACGGCATCTGTGGGATAGAATTTTTACACATGTCCAAAGGAAAATTAAGGGGCGATGACTCCTGCACACTGTTGTACAGTTATTTTCATAACTTCCAAACAATTACATGTAATGGTAACTCACACATTTAAAATATCAATGAATCTGCTAAGCAGAAATAAAAGTCTTATCAATTTATAACTCTAAAACTTAAATTTAAGTAGTATTAAACAAGTAGTTTAGAACTCAAATGAACCAGGAATTTATTATGTTAAATGGAAAGATTAATTTTATCCCCGCTAACAAAATTTATAGAAGTTCTTTTTGTTCTGAGGGAAAACTATCCGAGAAGGCAACTTCGGAATCCAGAATAGTAAAACTTAAAATGTCAATACAGGCTGAATATGAAGCTTACCTTCTTCCTCATTGTCTCGCTCTTCTACATAATCATCATCATCCTCTTCATCCTTTAGAGAAATGAGTTAATTATTTCAAAAATTCAGAATTATTAAGGTCCATTTAGCTAAACTTATGAAAGTAAATAAGTAAATATTTTCCATGTAAACAAGTGAAAACCAAAACTATGGTTAACAGCCCCTTAAAGCAACTGTTGTAATTGAGGTAATATAATAGCCATGCCACCCTTCCTCATAACTGGAGGTTTTAGATTTCAACTTATACAATTCTCAACTGATTGCCAAGCAGATACTAAACTGAAGGGTGAGCTATATTACACCTAATAAATTATAAAGGTCACATTCTTTTTGCCTAAAATATATATTATTACCACTGTAATCCAGGCCCAGATCCTGCTTTGGGGGAATTAGTAACCTGTCAACTGAAATACCAGTTCAGATTATTTAAAAAGCAGTTCCTAAGATGCAGTTAAAAAAATCCTGATAATTCTCCTGAGAAATATAGTGAAAGATGAAGCCTGGTAGGTATAAATGAATAAAAAAGTATAAAATACAAACTAAGGAAAATAAAATAGCATATTAAGGAAGGTGGCATATTTGACTTTTTTTCTAAAGCCTGAATACAGTGAATATCCACTTGTGCTATGGCAGAAGAAAACCTGTAGAGGACTGGCACAAACTGACATGAAACATGAAGCCAAGTTAATAAAGTGTAATGAATTTTGGAAATGAACAGTAAGGTGTAACCTGAATCTCTTCTTTCATCAAATAGGAAAGGCCCACTTCCTCCTCCTCCTCTTCTTCTTCTTCTTCCTCTTCCCCCTCCCCCAAGTCTGAAGCTTCGTCATCTTCATCGTTTTCCTCATATTCTCCTGGTGGACCAGCTTTGTCCTCGTCTTCATCCTCATCTTCATCCCCATCTGCAGGAAAAGTGAATGCATGCTGTGTCCTTCCCTCCTGACTTAGAACCTATGGGTTGATCCATGGGTTCAAATTCAGCATACGGTGAAAAAAAAACCACTTCTAAATGAACGTAGGAGATAGTGGAAATAAATACTCAGGTACTCTCTTGCTTCTAAAAGGTTAGGGTTACAACCAAAGGTTGTAACTAAACTACTGAAAAGACCTGCAGCTATACAACAAACGATTTCTAAAAAATGTATATTTATAGGAAATGTAATTTTGCCAGCTGCAAGGTTTATTTTCCCCTTGTAAGGAAATTCATTAGTTTATTAGCATGTAGAACAGGTATAATTTGAATAGTGTATTTTGATCTCTGGCCAGTTTTCATATTTCAGGTATGTATTTCCTACCTATACCTTGAAAATATTCATAGTAAATATTCCAATGAACAATTACCATCATCGTCTTCTGAATCAGGGGCCTCATTATCATCCTGATCAAACCCATCTAGATATGTGACTTGATGGAGCAGTTCAAACACACTTTCTCTGTAATCTTCCAGATTTGTGATCTCGCAATTAAACAGATCAAGGCTTTTCAGGTTCTTCAGATTTTGCTAAAAATTAGGAAAAACACAGAAGTATTATTTATTAAGTTGCTAAGCCAAGTTACTATGCTATGTATATTTATCCGTGGGGTTTTGGGCCAAGACAATAAGAGAACCGAAACTGCTCTTTATAGTTTTCTACATTGGTGCCAACTCCCTTTGTATGCTAAAATGAAAAACAGCTTTGTGGTCAGTGACCAGGTGGAATAATTCTGCCTGAGATGCAATATGTATAACGGCACTCATATCAGTGTGGAACCCAAACCTGATTCTAACTTCCAAGTATTAGCTAGATAACAAGGAAATCTCTTCATTATAAAATGAAATGCCAAAGGAAAATATGTGCAAATGCCTACAGAGTTGTTGCTGGTTCCTTTTTTTATTGGGATTGCCAGGATTCAGTTTACAGCAAATTGGTTGAACTGCCTCGCCGAAGAGGGTGCAATTTGTAATCCAACACATTAGGAGGGCCCCATCTTAGAAAAGATTGTGTTGTATTTGGTGTTTAGTCACAATCATATCATCTGTATCAGCAGTTATGACACCAATTATTCAAACAATGATGTTCCATTTTTCCAAGGCTCTTTAGCATCTTAAATACATTGGCCTTGATTCAGGAAGTAATGAAAATCAAGTGCATCTTAAGATCTCTTTAAATGTCCTTCCTCTCCATTCAATTCTATACTTACAAGAGTTTCAACAGTGCTGAGATCCTTGATTTTGTTGCCGCTCAAATTTAGATATGTAAGATTTGGACATCTTTCTGCCAGGACTTCTAGACCGCCGGAAATTAGATTGTCACTCAGTTCCAGCTACAGCATAAACATGTCAGTCAGTGGGGTTGACTTTGAAATCTATACATTTCTCTCATGAAAAAAAATATCTAAGCAAATGTATGTTTTCATGATACAGTGAGCATAATAGTTAGGCAACATATATTACTAATTATCATTGACAAGATTCTTACGCAAAAGACTGCATGGGCATTAAAACTCGTATACCTGCCACATGCCACCATGAGGTCAGCTGCTGTAACCAAACACTCACCCTTCGAAGCTTTGTCAGGGTAGGGAGTTTAGCCAAAGAGGTCAACTCTGTGTTGGCCATGCTGAGAAACTCCAGTTCTTTAAACGAGTCATTCAGGCCTTCAATTTCACCATTGCTGGACCGGCAGTTGTCCAGCACCAGCTCAGCCACCTGAAAGAGCAGCACATTCGCCCTTCAGCTGGAGGAACTCCCCAGTCTCTGGCCACAGGGAGTGGAACGCCCCGTTAGAAATATTTCCCAACTTTCTCTTGCAAACTTAATGACTAAAAAGATGGTCACTTAGATTAGCTTTGGGCACACGTGATAATCACGTCATATGTAATCAAATTAAAACAATTTTTTTATACCAAGACAGGTGACACTCAGATATAGCAAGGACCTTTTAAAAAAAACTGCCCTGAAGGAAAGGTCTTGGGACTTTGACAGATACAGTAACAACATTTGTAGTAATAATAACTGGAAACTTTATTCCAAATAGGAAGCATTCTGACACTACTGTACCCTATGCTACAAAATGAAAGGAAACTTGGAAGCTTAATGTAACCATGGCCTTCCTTGTCCTACATACAAACGGCAAGCGCTTTCTTAAGTACAGCATTTCCTCGCGTTGATTTGGGTTCCCCCAGGAGCAGGGCCAGCCTAAGAACTGTTCATGGCACTCTTTGTAGTGGCATTTTAAAATGAGACTTGCAAAGCTTTTAACAACAGTGGTATCTTTTATTTTTACTAGGTATTACAAGAAACATCAATTTCCTTTACAGAAAACACCGTAAAAAGTGTATGATTTGGGTGAGTAAAGAACTTTTCACATTTATTCTCATGAATGTACTAGGGAAGGGGGCTCATTGCGTACTGTGCATTATGGGCACTGGGGTGGCTATTAATTCTTCATCTTCTGCACCTTCCGAACAAGAGCATGGGCAACTCCTGTTGCCCGTCAGCAGGGAAGATGCAGCCTTTGAGCAGCTCTCTTTGGCTGCCCAAGGCAGGGAAGCGGCAAGGGGCTCCCTCCTCTCCTTCCAGCCCAAAGCCACAGTAATGCTTGAGCATATTTTACAAGAACCACAACTTTTCATATAGGGGAACCTTTGGCAATCTTCCAAAGAACCTCAAGCTCAAAGAAATCTCCATTCAATCCCATGCAGAGGCCAGGGTGGGGGTGGGGGCTGAGGAAGAGGAAGAACAATCCTCCCAGGCCACCTGGGAGCCCTGACTGGCCAGTCCAAGACTTTGGGCTCCCCTGCCAGCCACGCAGCTGCTTTGGGGACAGCCTTTCCTTCTGGAAGGGAACTGTGGTGGAGGGAGCACCCCTGGCGTTTTCTGCGGGTGTTCCTGTGGCATGAGAAGTTTCCTGCTTCTCCTCTCCAGTGGGTTGTTCTTCGGCTCCCTTCCACCTTTCTCCGCCTTGTGCTCTTGGGGCAGGCTGGATTAAAGCTCGCTCTGTCTGCAGCCCGTTGGTTCCTTAGGGCCAGCGTAGGCAGGAGGTGGGTGCACTCTTTTGCCTTTGTGAACACTCTGGAGGCACAGGGCACAAAGACCCAGGCGGGCAGGCATAGTTTATCGCCCGCTCTCTACTGGCCTTATCTCCTTGACCGCCCAGGCATGAGATTTCAAGGAACGGGGAGGGGCGTTGCCCATCCATGGCTGCTCTTGTTTTAGAAAGATTAAACCCAACTGAAAACGTCTGGCTGGAAGGAGCCGTGGCGTGTTGTGCTTTTTAAAGAAAGGGTCCACCCTCCACCCGCTCTACGGGGACAAGAGGAAGGAGACTAATTCATCTGCGTAGAAGAGCCTAAGATGGATTCAGCTGCAGCCAGCGTTGTTTACCAGCATTTGTGTAAAGTACATTCGGTACAAGAACCGGCAGAGTCCAGGGTTTCCACCCTTACGGACTACCTGGCTTTTTTCTGCGTGAGAAAGGTGGGGGGGAGAGAAACCCAACGGAAGGCAGCCTGAAAAACTCCCCGCCACCTTTTCACAGTTGAGGCTGCCTAACCTAGATTTGACGAAAGAGCAGTTCACTGCAAAAGGGGGGGGGGGGCAAGGGAGGAAAGTTTTAACTTGGGAACCTCCTTTCTGGTGCTGGTTCTCCTTCATCGGGAGCTTATTTTTAATTAACTGGTTTGGGGCGGGGAGAGGTTGCACGCCGGGGACTGTCCCAGCCGAGGCGGCAATTGGGAACGGAAGAGTTAACCAGCTCGCCTCTTGTATGGGGCTTCCAACAACCCCCCTTAGGGTACGGAAGGCAGGAGCAACCTCGCGTCCTGTGATTTATGCCGCGCCGGGATCAAGGTGGAAGCAGGAGAGAAAGTCAGAAAAGCCTGCTGTTGTTGCCGCCGCCGCCGCAGGCCTCGCAGAGAGAAGCCCGTCTCTGGGAGGTCGGGCCCTGGATAAGAGCCCCTGAAAGGACTGGTCGAAGGAGACGGGTCCGGCGGCCGCTGTGCTGCTAAGCCCTCCCCCCCCCACCCCACGCGCCCGCCGCCGCCGCCGAGCGCATCGATCACCGCGCGCTTTTGGCACGATTGAGGCGCGAGGGGGGAAATCCTCGGAATCTTTAAGAATCGTCGATTTCCTGCCTCCCAAGGGTTTGTCCTCACCTTCTCGGGCGCGCGGTTCCTCAACTCCAGGTTAACGCGCTTCTTCATTTCCAGCTTTTTCATCTCCATCTGGAAAGCCTCCAAAGTGGAGAGCAAGGAGGGAGGGGCGCAAACTACCTAAGGAGAACCCGACAGGCAGGCGTGGGGATGCGTGGCGAGAGGGAGGGGGAGAAGAAGAAAGGGAGAGTCTCCCCTCTCGGCTGCTCAGCAAAGGGCCCCGAAGGCGGTGCGAGCGGAGTTGGGAACTCCGGGCTGCTTTGCCACCCAGATCCCTCCTCCTGTTGCGAAACACGCAGCTCCTTTCCCTTCAATGGCTGCTCGCACACTGAGCCTCCATGACACGGCGCATGGGGCCCCCTAGCAGATGCTCCGCCTCTCCCGGCGTGGCTCTCGAGGGCGCTCCCCGCCCCCGGAGCCCATTGGCTGAACGCGGGGAGCCCCCGCGGCTCGACGAGTCGCTGCGCCCCGCCCCCCGCGCTCGGGCGCCGATGTCTCCTTTTGTGTGCGCCTAAGGCGCTCTGGAAGCAACGCGGGGCTGTGGGCGGGGCGGCCGATCAAGGTGGGGGGGCTGTCGGGGACCCCTTGTCCCCTGCAGATAACGAGGCTCCGAAGTTTTTTCTCCCCTCGCTCCCTTTCTCTAAAAAAGGATCTGCGTGCTTATCGAGCCCCACTAATTGTTCTGACACAATCTTTCATGTTGCTTTCCATCTGCATATACATTTGCGGACTAGAGGCTACCTCCCCCCCCCCACCCCTTTGATAATAAAGGTAATGGCGGGAAAGTGCAAGAACAGCACAACATTCT